>NW_017729024.1:67472514-67491157 GCF_001723915.1 Gavialis gangeticus | reverse complement strand
TATTGTTATGCTATGGTGGATATGTTTAATTATGTATCATGTCATGGAGATTTCTATGGAGTTCAGACATTAGTCTGATTATTTTTTAAGCTTCACAGGATTCACTAAGTGGCTCTTACCATCCTCCCCTTACCCCTTCCACCAACAAACAGAAGCTCTCTGCTTGATCACAAGTTATGTACTAATCATTCCTAAATTAATTCATATGGAACAAACATGTTGTCTTGAGTCATCTTATGTCTTATAACCTAATGTGGCATTTGAACCCCACAGGGCACAGTGTAAAATGTATTTGATGAGCAGAGGGCTAGCACATTTACCATGCACCAGTAAGATCCTGTGGTAAGGCTTAGGGAATAAATGTCTTGTGGTGGCTCTTTCCCCAGGGGTAATTTATATTCTACATAATTTTTCTGTCATCTTAACAAAATGAAGGTTTGCCCCAGCTACATAAAGGGCACATCCAGACAAACATGGATGTGTGGCATGTAATGCTGCAGACCCATCATAGATTTCATAGAGTTCATTGACATTAGGACTGGAAGGGACCTCATGAGATCATTGGGTCCAGCCCCCTGCTCAAAGGGAAGAAAGTCACCTGGGGTCAGATGACCCCAGCAAGATAAGCATCCAAACATTTCTTGAAGGTATCCAAAGTAGGTGCTTGCACCACTTCTGGCGGGGAGTCTATGTAAGACTATGGAGACTCAGATGGTAAAGAAGGTTTCCTTATGTCCAGTCTAAATCAGTCTTCCAGCAGTGTGTGACCATTACACCATTAGACCCCATTTTTCCTTGGGGTGCGCTGGTGAACAGATGTTCTCCCAGTTCCTGGTGCACACCCCTTATATACTTATAGGCTGCCACCAAGTCCCCCCTGAGCTTTCACTTCTCCGGGCTGAAGAGTCCCATGCCTCTCAGCCTCTCCTCAGAAGGACTGCTGTCTTGACTTCTAATCATACAAATGGCTTCCTCTGGACTCTCTCAAGCTTCTCCACATCCTTTCTAAAGTGTGAAGCCCAGAATTGGAGGCAGTACTCCAGCTGTGGCCTCACCAAGGCTGAGTAAAACAGGCAGATGACTTCTTGGGTCTTGCTTGAGATGCACTGGTAGATGCAAGCCAGGGTTGTATTTGTTTTGCTGGCTGTGGCATTGCATTGGTGGTTCATGTTCATATTGTGATCAGTCATGAACCTCAAGTCTCTTTCAGTCATGGTGCTAGTGAGTGTAGCACTGCTGAGCCTATAAGTATGATGTGTGTTCTTTCTCCTAAGGTGGAGTACCTTGCATTTCTCTGTGTTGAATGTCATCAGGTTTTGATCCACTCACCTTGTGAGCCTGTGCAGGTTGGCCTATCTTCTAGTGTGACCGCACTTCGCCATAATTTGGTGTCATTTCTAAATTTATCTGGTTCATTTCTGACACCCAAATATAGATAATTTATTAATATATTTAAGAGTACTGGTCCAGGTACTGAGCCCTGGGGGGTGCCACTGGTCACCATGCACCATGTTGACCAGGTTCCATCAACTATCACTCTCTGGGTCCAACCATGGAGCCAGTTCCCCAGCCCCCAGTAAGGTTGTCAAAGCCACAATTCCCTAATTTTACCATGAGGACATCATGGGAGACCAAGTCAAAGGTTTTTTGAAATCCAAATATATGACATCAACCTCTTCTCCCTTGTCCAGGTGATGTGACAGCTGGTCACAGAAGAAAATGAGGTAGATCAGGCAAAACCTACCCACAAAAAAGCCAAGTTGGCTATCTCTCAGAATGTTGCCTCCTGTTAGCCTGTTGTTGATAGTTTCTTTGATAATTTTTCCAAGATCTTCCTAGGGACTGAGGTCAAACTGATTGGCCTGTAGTTCCCTGGATCTTCCTTCCTTCCATCCTTTCTTGAAGATAGGCACCGCATTGGCCCTCTTCCAATCTTGAGGGACCTCTCCAGAGCACCATGAGTTTTCAAATATCCTTACCATTGGTTGTGCTATGATGTCAGCCAACTGCCGCACATGCAGGTGTTCCCCCTGCTGCTACTTTGCAGCACAGGAGGTGTTTTTTTGACCCCAGGATCTCCCCAGGATCTCCTAGGCTCAAAAACCCCCAAGCCTAAAAAAGTGGAGTGGCACATGTGGTGGCAGCATGTGCTGCCCGAAACCAAAGCCTGGCTGACCAGAACCAAGCTCTGGCAGCCAGCCAGGCTCCCTGCTGCAAGAGCATCATGGCTGCAGTTCCCAGAGGCCCCCAGAACACCAGGTAAGGCTGCTGAGGCCAGCACAGTTGCTGACCCCAGCCTCCACTACCCCACCCAGGGCCAGTGCACAAATGGTGCAGGCATTCCCTGGAGACAAGTAGCAGTGGAATAAGGTGTTAAAAGGTGTGCCACTGCTACTTGTCCCTTAGAAAACACAAGTTCCTGATTGTGGGGACATGACCAAAGAGAGTAAATGGACTCTATATCCTTTCTGGATTGCTTTCTAAATGCTGGTGGAGTTTATGGCCTCTTATTCATGACAGCTCTACAAGCAAGTATACACTTCTGCTCCATTCACATGTGTTCTATGTTTTGAAAAAGAAAAGAAAAGAGAAAGTGAATTAACAAAAAGATGGTAAGGTGCAAAGTGAATCACTCAAAAATTAGGAAATTCCAAATTTATGGTTGCTTAGGCCATCTTAAATCTGTCTCCTCTGATTTTGGAACATATTTTGGAAAAATAGTATGTAATCATATTATTGAAGACCCTATTGTAACACTATAGTAAAGTCATTCCCTAAGTTTCACTTGTCTTTGAAACCTAAACATTATTTTAACGTAGGATTTTCTGAATGTTATTTCCTGACAAGCAAAGAAAAACACCCCCATCCCAACCCTCCCCCAGAAACTACCCTGTGCCCCACTTCCACCACCACACTCACACATTATCTATGGTGTAACCGTGTCAACATCTTGTATTGTCCTTGGACTCCTATAGACGTGCATCGAGACTGCTCGGATGTGCTGTAAATCCAGCACATTCAAGCAGACTCGAATAATCAAGTCTACTGGAGTTTAGAAATTAATGCACTCCAGCAGCCTCCACCATTACGTATATTGGCATCCCCAGAATGAAAAACGGTGGTGGAGCACTTGAAATAAAGCTGATTCAATGAGCTTTAGTTCAAAGCACCCCACTGCCACTTTTCAGTGTGGAGCTGAAAACTGATACATGTGATGTTCTGGTGCTTTTAATTAGTGTGGCTCACTAATTAAAGCACCGTTCCCCCGCCCCACACACACACTTCCTGGAGCATGTCTACAAATGCACATTGGGATTTAAACACTGCTCCACAAGACTAGCTGCATTATCTGGCAGTGGGACAAGGTTGCTGTATTATTAGGAGATAATCTGCAGAAGCCTTTTATATCCTGTCTTTTATTCCCAAATTACTAAAAGACCTGGAAATACAAGACAGTATTTTGTTGGTATTTGTAATAGTCTATTGGCTAAATGAGGTTACTTTAAGTATATTTATAAGTATATTAGAAACCTAAATGCTTTTGAACAATAACAATATGTGGCATAGTTTTCATTAAAAATGGAGAAAACTAGGCAACAGAAATAATATTGTGTTTGTTTATAAAATATCTTAAGTTTAGGTATTTTTACCATTATGACATAAAAAATGAAATTTTGGTTGAAACAATTTTATTTTAATATATGTAAATTTGGGACATCTTCCATGAAGTAGATGATCTTTAATAGAGCACCCTTTTTTAGAGCTGCAATTTTGCTTATATAAGTAACTATGGGCAAAATATAGGTC
The DNA here is from genome assembly GCF_001723915.1 of Gavialis gangeticus. Taxonomy (NCBI): domain Eukaryota; kingdom Metazoa; phylum Chordata; order Crocodylia; family Gavialidae; genus Gavialis; species Gavialis gangeticus. The sequence goes on along the minus strand of NW_017729024.1, from coordinate 67,487,350 downwards.
ACTTTGAAATGTTAATGCATTTTCTCAGGCACAATCAGATATATTTATATCTAAAACTTAAAATGCATCTACAGTTACACATGTTGTTGGGAGTCTGATATTTAAAAACCTGGTCCTGAGGGCCTGATGGTCTGATTTCATATTTGTTAGATGTACAAAGTTTTAACTCTGGTCAATGGAGGGGTTTTTTTGCATAAAAATGAAAAGATCAGGCTGTAAGAAGGATCAAATGAAAGTTCCATTACCCACTCAAAGTTGTTTCTTCACATAACCCCAAAACAATACAATCATTAAGATAAGGCAAGTGAGTTTTCAATCTAGGTAGCATTAGTTGGCAGGGGGGTGGAAACTAGGCTCAACATTTAGAAAAAAAATTAAACTGGATGCATATTGGGTAATGTGAATACACTTTTTACAAATAGAGCACACCTATATTCATTGGAACCCTTAAAAAATTGGCATGGTATTTCAACAACACATAGACAATATGTAAAATATGTCACATACATAAAGGCAACCTCCTACACATGGTCTGGTTTAAGAGAAAACTGAAAGAACACCAGGAAAAAATTATGGGCAAGCCAGCTTCTTTGAAACTCAAAATGTATCTAGTCTATATAAGTACTGAAACAATGCAGGTTTCTTCCAAAGCAGACTAGTATATACAGCCCTGTTGCTCCTCAGCCACGTAATGACTTTATGTGGCTACACAAAAGGAGAAAACAAAATGTTAGTGTACAAATGAATGGCAGACTAGAAATTGTACCAGCACAGAAAATGTATTATAATATAACCACCAGTGTAACTAGCAGTGGGCAAGAAGTGCACCAGCTCCAGGTATCAATCTAGGAGGAGAGCCAAAATCATCCCTCACCCTTATGGAGTCTGGACCTCAGCAGCAAGAACAGCTCCCCAACTTTGCTTTTGCAATAGGAACTGGTGCACAAACACTGTACTGCTGCTGCTTTAAGAGCAAGAGCTGGGGAGGGCAGAACACAGGCTAGGGGCATAAATTACATGTAAACCAATGTAAGTGATTGGAAACTGGTTCAAATTGGTAACACAACAGAAGTTCACTGCACATAAACTGCTTTCAAAATGGCCAAAACTAGTTTAAAGATAAAAGTGGATGGATGCAGTATCAGACTTAACTGATTTAGATTAAATCAATTTATTGAATTTCTGTCCCAGATCCCCTCCAGATTCAAGTTAACTTACAGTCCCCCAGCATCCCAGGTCCAACCAAGCACAGACACATACTCTGGTGTACCCTGGCTTCTGGCCTGGGCCACTGCAGGCATGTGGTTGCATTTCTGGAACCAAAAGTGAATATCTGTTCACTCGCTTATCAATTCAATCTATGAGCTTAGACTAACTTACAAAGATTGAACCGATTCAGCCTCAGGCTTTTTCATGGCTTGTACATAGCCATGATGGCAAAAGCAGCAGCAGCTGAGGACAGTTTTGGGTAAGACTCCTGTGCCCTCCCAACACCATTCTTGGAATTCATATGCAGCACGCCCATTCTCAGAGCTTTGCCTCTCCCTGGCTCTTGGAATGCTGCCCCCTTGCTATCTCAGGGGGCATCTGGATGAGCACAGATGTACATTATGCAGCACTGCAAACCCATATGCGGTGCTGCACACTGTACATGCCACACATGCAGGTGTTCCCTGCACTGCTAATTTTCAGTGTGGGGTTATTGTTTTTTTGACACCAGGAGATCCTGGAGTCAAAAATCCCATGCCTTAAAAAAGTGGGGTGGCACATGTGGCAGCAGCGTGCACCACTGGAAACTGGAGCCTGGCTGGCTGGAGTCACACTCTGACTGCCAGCCAGGCTCTGTGTGGCAAGATTGCTGTGGCTGCAGCCCCCAAAGGCTATCAGGACCCAAGTAAGGCTGTTCTGGGGCTAGCCCAAGTGCTGGCCTCAGCCTCCCATACCCCACCCAGGACACTGTGCCGCATGTCAGAGCACATATTGTGCCACTGCTGTTTGTCCCCAGGGAAATGCATATTCCCATTCATAGGGACATGCCCTCACAGGTTTTGACCAGGGTGCAAGCCCTGCCCATTATGCTACTAAATATAATAGTCTAATTATCTTATCCCCTGTCCTATAACACTCCCAGTCCTTGTAATAGGCAGTTTCATATTAATGTATGCCTTGTGAAAATAAAATATCAAGTGCAAGTGGTAATTAATGTATGTCCACTGCTGGCTGTACTTTATGAAGCAGGTCATCCTGTATCTCATTTCCTTCCAATTATTGTTGTCATCCATGTTTCTTGTTCAATAACACAAAAAACAACCAAACTTTATAGGAAATGAGGACAATTTGGTTTACAATTGGTGATTTAATAAATAAATAAATAACAGTTAAAATATTCTGTATTTTAAAATGTCTTTAGTCATGTCACATTACGCCAATTATGGAATTGCAAGAGAAGATTCATTAACACAGCAGAAATACTTGACCAAATCCATTTACTTAAAGGCAGTAAGAAATATATGTAAAATACATTATCAATCCTCCCGTCACTATGTTGACTTCTTGCACCTACTGTTAATTGAACAGTGTGAGTAACTAAATCCAACACATACTTGAGAAAAATCTAGTTTAATCCCTAACTGAAAGCATAATACCTGTCCTCAGAAGTATAAAAAAGCAATAATATTTTTCAAAAAGGAAAATAGGTAGAAATTAATCAGTTAAGATTTTTTGTGGTTAAGATACTTCATATTCAGTTTTAAGTATTGTGACCAACAGATTTGTAAGAATTGGTACAGACTTGTAAGAATTTAAATTGTGAATTGGTATATATTGCGCCTAGTATTATATATTTTGGTGCATTATGGGCATTTAAAATCAAAATTCCTGCCACTGACAAGTACAATTGCCTATCCTTATCATCAATGTTCATTGGTGGGATAGATTCCCTCTGTATTCAGTTTTATATTAAGAAAACACCAGAATTAATAACTGTTTCTTATATTATACCCCCAAAAGTGGTCAAACACCTGGAATAGAGGACTACTTAAGTAGTCCTGCCACCCACTTGTTGCTATTCAAGAAAAGGTGATCAGGAAGATTGGGCAGATGGCTCAACACTGTGAAACAGTTCTGTAGCTGTAGATTTACAATACTTGGAAAACGAAAGAAAATATTCACATCCTCCATGTTCCCACAGAACAGTACCATAAAATAATTTTCAATTCAACTGACTGAGATTACTGGAAATTCTCTTCTCAAGTTATTGTTTCCTTCTCAGTGACTTTATCTGTAAGAAGACATTTGTGTAATGTAAGGGGGAAAATGAGAGACAGTGGAGTAATGAACACTGCCTAGGATTATTAAAATATCCCATCAATGACATTTTGTGTCATTTGAAAAAAAAAAGTTAGACCTAATAATTTTGGAATTGGTTGGTAATTCTTCTGTCATCAGGTAGTGGAGACAATCTGAGCACCAGACTTCAAATGAAGATAGAACTTTAAACTAGTTTTGGGGTGGTTATAATCTACCCTCCATACCTAACCTCATGTTAAAGATCAAATGCAGAAGATAGCCACCTTTGTGCCTTGAGATTTGAAATGAAATCTACTTCTTCCCTCACTTGCCCCATCTAAATGGGGTTGCTGTTGTGGATCCTGGCTCTCCACCAGCTTCAGTCACACACATCTTCTTCCAACTCCTTCTCTCTCATGTCACTGTACATTATAGCTCTCCATCTTATCTTTGGTCTCCCGCTTCCCCTTCCCCCAGTAGTGCCATTTTGGTAACTTCTTTTCCCATGTATTCTTCCAGACTCCTTTGAAAATGCCCATACTCTGCTAGTCTTCTCTCCTGTATGTTCTTATATGCCTCCACTACCTTCACCAATCCTGTAATAAAAGTATTCCTCACTTTATCCATCTTTGTCAGTTCACACATCCATTGGCACATTCTTATCTCTGTCACTTTCAGTATCCTTTCTTGAGTTTTCTTCAGGGGCCATGTCTCCACTCCATACAATACAGTCCTGGATGCACACATCTTGTAGACTTTCCCCTTCAGTTTCATTGATACTCTCCTGTTGCATAATATTCCTGTTGCCAATTTACAGTTCAACCACCCTGCTGTTATTTGATGGTTCAATGGGGTGGATGTAATGAAGTGAAATGGATGCAATGGATGATTTGAAATGAAATCCACAAAGTTGCTAATTCATGTCTAGTCATTATCTTCATGATCATTGAAGTTAAAAATAATTAGGATATGAACAGCATATGAATAGCATTCATTTCTAGCAGTGAAACTTTTTGGGAAATTTCCCTATCTAGAAATCTTTCCAGGTGAGTGAGCATTATGGGTCTTCCAATCTACCGCTGTCTTTTCCTCACTCCCAACACCTTCCCCAGACTGGAATCTCCCCAGACTGGGGAAGGCATGGAGAGCGGTGGCTCATTCCTCATCACTCAAGGGAGTGCAGCAGCAGAGAAAATCTTTCTGGGCCTTCCCCAGAGTGGGGTGACCTAGGTCTGAAGAAACACCTGGGAGCACCTGCTCCCCCCCTCATCTCTTGATCTACAGAAAGGGAGGGAAGGGTGAGGCATTGCCCTGTGCTCCTTCTCCTAACTATAGTGCCCCTGCTCTAAGGAATGCTGGGAAATGGAATCTCAGCAGCTCTGAGATGAGGGGGAGTGGAACTGCCATCCATCAGTTTGGGGAAGGCACAGGGGAAGTTGCTACTCCACTCCTGCCAGTCATGGAAAAGTCAAGCATACAGACATGTATTCTAACATGATTTCTCACAGGGAAGAGAGGTGTTAACCTGGAAGATCTTTCTCCTGCATGAGGCATGTTTTCTCTGGGAGAAAATGAATGCCTATGCTGTCAATTTCTGCCAGGAAAGCAGCAATTCCCCTGGTAGAATCCTAATGCCTGTACAGAGCCTTAGTCTTAGTCCAACATTAGGTTCAACAACAACTTGGTCAGCGTTGTAACACAATACACAAAAATTATTTTTAAGTTAGTTTTGTCCTAGGATTCCTAAAATAAGTGAATGCATTCAACTCAAACTACTTTTTTTTTTTTATTGGACACCTAATATCAGATGTTGATTAGTTTCTCCAACTAGCTCCCAGTAATATGTTTGTAGATATTTAGGTATGTTATTAGCAGCAGTCCCCACATGGTATAAATTATACTCTGGAAGTCATATATAAAAATGCAGCTACTTTGAAAATGAGTAACCTTAATCATTTGTATTATATGTTAAGCAGATGTTTTATTTATTTCTAAATTACAAGTTCAGATGTCAAGCCTTTTCAAACATGACATTGTTGTAATAAATACACAGGCCAAGAATGTCTATGAAAGTGAATGTTATCCATGTTAATGGTAACATTTGCTCCTCATCATCTCTTCAGTTAGAAAAGGAGTCTGGAAGTTCATGCTTTGTGCATTTGCTGCTGGAATGAGATTGCCACTCTAAAAATCCCCGTCTTTTTCCGAGAAACCTTTTTAACTCCCTTTCCCAAAGGTCTGAGTGAGAAACTATTAACACTAAATCAAAATTATATGCTTGGAATTTAAATTTAAACATCTCTGTCATGTCTTAATATATCATAACTTGTTCTTTTTAGGAAGGTATTAGAGTGCTTTGTTAGGATTTTTTAATTGATAATTTTGAAACAATACATCTATTTCCTCCCTCTTAAAAATGTATTTATTATCTTAATAAATATGTCCTAAAGGAGCACATATAGCAAGCAAAGTCAGTGTCTGGTATTTGTATTATTGATTTTCAGGCACTGTTTGAATCTTAGTAGCAGTGCATCAAGTCACTTTTTGATGGGAAAGTTACAGTAGGCTGTTTACTGCATTTTTAAATGTCTCAGAACACAAAGCGTTTAATTTGTTTGAAATACTTCTTCATTGCAGTTAGTAAGGGAGATAGAGTTTGGATTCCTCTTTTATAATTCTGTCAACTTTTGCAATATGACTGAAAGTTTTACAAGTTCTATCCAGTTTCTTGCCTTGAAACCTCATTTACTGTTGTCCTTGACCTAAACTCTTTTCAGCCTTTCCTATATTCATGATTCATATCTATAAAAGAAGACATAAATTGATGTTTTCAAATAATTGAAGAGCTCTATTTTGTCTGTCATTGATCTGTACTGTGTTGAAAAAAGAATTGTTGAAATTTTCTCTTTGTTCCTTGAATTTATGTACGGTCTTATCTTCCAATATTAATGAACTGCAGACTATCTTCTTGGAAATTCCCCCAGCATCTGGAAAGATATCTTACAAAAATTAGGCAGAAGGCAGGATAGATCTGTGCCTTTATAGACTGCCTAAATCAAAGATGTAGAGCATAAGCTTTCATAAGTAGAGGGCTTGTTTCATCTTACTTAAGATATATTAACCCTTTTTCATACTCTATTTCTTGACAGTGACCAGTTTATAGAATAGATATCGATGGCAGAAAACTTCTCTGTACCATATTAGATCATGTAGTCCACCATGTGTGTCAGTTGTTTTCTACAGTCTATTCTCCATGTCTTCTAGTCCTTCTAATACCAGTCCAGACTAAACCATGGGGCTTCCTCCATTTCCTTTGTAAAAATAATCTAAAATCATCTTATGAAATTATTCCTTATATTCATGTAGAGCTGGATAAATACAGGTCCCTCCCCAAAAAAGGAGAGAGAAAAAAGGAAAGATTTCTGCCTGAAGTCCACCGAGCTATTCACAATTTGATTCTGGTTTTTTGGTCACAGTGGGCACATCTGCATGTGTAATGGACTGTGCAGTAACTGCTGGTACTGCACAGTCCTAGCACCATGTGGGTTGTTTCTGACCCTTCTGTGCAGTAGCGGCTGTGTCATGGTTCACACCTGCCAATGCTACATCTCCGTAGCTCATCACTATGGTGACATAGTGTTTTGTGTAGATGCACCAAGTAACAGGATAAGCTGTGTATGCCACTCTTAAATATATCCCTGAGGTGGCATCCTGACTTCTTCAACTTCACATCGTTCAGCCACTCATATACTAGTTCTACTGTAGCATCATTCCTAGCCATGTTAACTTAAAAATTGCAACTGTGTTTGGAACGTGTAAGCCTTTTCCTCTGAAAGTCGGTGACAGTAAAGGTGGTGTTACAGGTTATTTAAAACAGAAATATCTATGCATTAAAGGCCTTTAAATCATGCTAACTGCCCTCTAAGTGCCTTAAAGTTACATAACTCTGGATGAGAGTTGGATTTGAGCTGTTCTATCTAATTCAAGCTAGAGTATTATTAGCTTGCTCCATGAAAATAAAAGTGACCAATTTCCAGTCATTTAGCATCCCAGGATGCATAGTTCCCCACCCTTTGCCCCTGACAGACTTCCTCCCTCTTAAACTCTACTGCCCAGGGGGTGCTACTGGCTGCAAGCCAACAGCTCACCACACCCCCAGTGGGCATTATCCCAGCTCATATAGCAGCACGTTGCTGGCTCCAAGGATTCTAGAAGATGTGAATTGGATGCCTGGGCTGGGGCCAGGCACCTGTCCTTCCCCTCAGAGAGCTAAGCCTTTGATCCACAACCTGGTGGCTCCATGATCCAGGGTCCATGATGTCACCACACTTAACCCCTGGTGGCTCCCCAGAGGTACACTAGGTATGGGTGTGAGGGTCTGGGAGTGTGGACTAGAGAAAGGCAGGAAGAGAGAAGCCTATGGCTAGAAATACATGTTGCTGAATGAAATGGATCACCTGTGCCATGATCTGGAACATCACCTCCTGTCCCAGCCCTCCAGCTCTGAGAGTGTCTTCCTGCCTTCCCCTGCTTATTCAGGCTCATCTCTAGGATCTCTGAGGCAGATCTGGGTAAGTGGAAAAAATGGGCATGGAGAAGCAGGTCTGGGTGAATGGAGAAAGCCCAGCTTTTTTCTCTTACCTAGATGGGTCCCTGAAGATCATGGGGGCAGATCTGGGTAAATGGGTCCCAGCATGGGGTCACTGGGCACTGGGGATTCCCAGGGTCCTGTGCTTCCATGCCAGGGCCTGTGTAGGCTTTCCTAGCTTATGGAGATGTATCCTGGAGAACCCTAGGGTGGCTTTCTGTAAGCAGGGAAAACCAGGCAAGTGCACCAGAGGCTTGAGGGTCCAGGTGGCTGAAAAGAATCAGGTCGTATCACAGAGTGTCTGATGCAATAAAATAGCAGAATTTATTGCTACCTTCATCACACCACTACTTTTCCTCTGATGTGACATTACAAAAAGTAGGGACACTTATTTGCTTATGATTTACGTTGCCATAAAATATTTTATGGTGGCAGAATGAGATGTCAGGTGATGTCTGTTTCTACTCTAAGAGGCTAGAAAGAGAGGGGACTTAGCCATTTTCTGTGTTAGTCTTTAGTAGGAAAGAGGGGGCATGTCTACACAAGACATTTACTGTGGAGTACACTAATTAGGTTTGCACTAAATGTTTCACATCTACACATGCAGGGCTACTAAGCTGGAGTGAACTAACTCCGCAGCAGGGTAGTACCTGTAAATACAAGTACTATGCTGCTGTGGAGTTTTTCACTTAGCAGCACTGCATGTGTAGAGGCTGATGCAGCTGGCTGGGGCACAAGCTTGCTATTGCTGTGTGCTAATAGCACGTGTAGGAACACCAAGGATAGATTTACACTTTATACACTAGCCAAAATAGATAGCACAGGTTTTCATGAGCTGAAGCTTACTTCATCAGAGCCTAGAGAGGGAACAGTTAGTGCTGTTTTACCAGAGCTTTTGGCTGCTGGGGCTATGGGGCTTAAGAACTCCTCTTGTTGTATTGCTGTTAACCAATAAATACTGTTTTTGTTTTAGAAGAGCTGCCAGCTTTGCTGCAGCTCAATATCCCTGAAAGTCCCTCTCCAATTTGGGGCACCAGCTAAGCTAGAAAGCAGTTGTCTGTGGGTGGCACAGATAACCAAGGGGGTCAGGGAACAAAAGGCCAAGTGTCAGAGTCCCAAGATGCAGCAGCTCACTTTTTCTCAAAACTGTGCCTGGGGTCACTTCAAAAAAATGTGCAAGGCTTGTGATCCCAATAAAGTGCTCTGCTGGGAATTCATAAAGACTGGGACCTTTATCTTTCTTTTTTATTCTTTTATTTCCTGCTGTTTTTTCTCTGCCATCATTTGGTTAGGATAATATTGTATAGATAAATTGCATGCACATGGTATATGGAAAAAATGATTGCAACTCCCCCAAACTATATAGTATTTATTCACCAATGTTTATATCAGTAAATATTTATTTGCAGGGAAAAATTGCAAATTATTGTAGGCGTAAATATTCATAGGCATATTCACACAGGTACTCCATTTTGAAAACAACCATTTTCGAAAGGTATCTTGGTCTTACTTGCTCAGGTGCGACTAGAAAACAAATTATGAAAAATTAGGGGAAAAAAACCAAAAATGGAATTTAAATGTTTATTTCCAATCAGAGAAAAAGAAAAATGGTATGTCAAATCAAAGGATTAGGTGACTAATCACACAGTATGAATTATGGTTAATTACAGTGACCAATTTTGCTCAAAAAAATTCATGGAAATTATTCTGAGAATTACACAAATAACATGCTCATAAAAACCATATCCTGTTCTGGGAAAGCTCACAAAGAAGAAAGAGATGGAAAGTACACTTCTCCATTCTCTTGTAGAAATGCATAATTCAGTCACTTCAACTTTCAACTGAAATTGTCTTTTACTTAATTTTATATCTTTACTGTTAGCTAGAAAGAAGCAATTTTTAACGGACTACAGCATTGGCAGCATAATTTGTGTAAAATCTGCAATACTGCACCACATTTCCCTCTGTAAAATGAACTGGAGAGATCCCCTTCTCTGTGTTGCATGTTTGTTAATACCTTACCACATGCTGAAATGAGTTTCAGAAAAACAAAAAGTGTCCTTTTATACTCTCTCAATGTGCAGACTAAAATATCTACTCTGCAAGCTTAATTCTTGATATATACCTGGAATCATACCTAGTCTCTTGAATCATATCATGGTTCATTTACAAAATCTCACAATGTAAGGTCTTCAGGAGCTAGTAATCTGTTTCACATTTTGGATGGCTGTGAGCTATATCTTTAAATATATATATATTTTAAACTGATAGTAGTATCACCTGGGTGTTCAACTTTATGGAAAAGCCTGATGTATTTTATCATTGGGTACATCTACACAAGACATTTACTGCAGAGCTGCTTAATTAGCTCCACAGTAAAGTCTCAACATCAACGCATGGGGCCTTATTAAGCCACAGGAAACAAATTAACTCTGCTTCAGGTTAGTACTTGTAAATATAAGTACTATGCTGCAGCAAATTTTTTTACTGCACAGCAAAGCATATGTAACTGCTGATAGGGCTGGCTGGAGCTTGGAGATGCTTCAGTGCGGGGCTGTCTGCCAGCTAGCCCCAGACTGTAGCACTCTTTTGTCTCAGCCAGCCCTTCTCATGTCCCAGCCAGCAGCATGTTGAGTTGGGTGAGGGATGCAGCCCTGGGCTGGCATCCAGGCTGACCCACCAGGCTCCCTGCCAGCTGGGGCCCCTCCGACCCAGTCAATGTGTCATGGTCCTGGGCACTCATGAAGACGTGGCACCAGAGCAATAAACTCTAGTGTGATATGCAATGTGCACCAGAGTTTATTGCTTCACACTAATTTCACATGTAGACATACCCACTGGGTCTTATGTATGTCTCAACATTAATGGTCTTCAAATCTGACCGACAGCTAATTAAACCCTATCAGGAAGTGATGGGGAATTGTATATTTTTTGTGCAGGGGTGGATCCAGAGGGAGTGCAGTGGTCTGGCTGCACCCCCTTTCACTCTGGAAAGTTTTGTGGCAGTCTCTGAGGACTTATTTTAAGCCCCCAAAACAGATGAGAATTCCTCCTCTCTTCCCCTTAGTGCCCAGAGGCATGTCCCCTCCCCTGTCCTTCCTTCTCCTCTCCTCTCCTTCCCTCCCTGCCTGCAGTCATTGCTGCTTTCTCTGCTGTCCAGTGGCCAGGGGAAACTTCAGAGCTGCTTCTGCCCTTTCTGGCTAGGCCACATGGGAGCTGGCCTCAGCTGGGACAGTGACAGCCAGGGAGACTGAGCAGGTCAGCATAATCTGCCTATCAACACTGCCACTGTTGCTGTCTCAGGTGAGCACAATCCCTGCACAGCCTTGCTGGAGCAGGGAGTAGTGTCTCTGGAGCCTTCCCAGGCCTCAGACAGCAGGAAAAACAGCAGCTGTGAAAGGAAAGGGGGAGTGGAGGGGACATACCTCTACCCATGGAAGGTGGGGGGATTCTTAGCTGCATTGCGGGGTTTGGTTTCAAGGCATGGTCTACTTACATGGTCCAGGGAGGGAGAGGGCTGGGAGCAAAGGTGCAGCCATTGCTGCAGCCTGGATCACTACTCCTGCAGTCCTCTTTGCCTAATTCTCAATTTGCCCTTGTTTATGTGCAGTAAGTAAGTCCCTTCAAGTTCAAATTATGAACAAATTGAAACAGAATAATAGTAGCCCAAGCTGTTTTACCATTCACTCATAGTGAAACACTTAAGGTGTCTCATTCACTTTCTATTCTGTAGATTTATTGCAATTAATTGAAAATGGTTTATTCTCCTCAGTTGTGTATATCGACAATCATAATTTAAAACTCAGATTCTACAAATGCTTGTGCCTGTGAGTTCAAGATATGCTATTCCAAATTTCCCCCCAGTAAAACTCAACTCTTTGAAGTGAAAAAGACATAGGACTGGTAGCGACAAAGGCATAGGATATTCATTAAGAAACCAGAACAAATATTTGCAAACAAATTTTGTGCTTCTTGGGAGATATTGTGCATGCATGCACACCTGCGTGAGCGCACACATGCATTCACATACACTCTCACGCACACAAATGTCTTAGTTGAGCTGATACCTGAAGTTAATCACCAAACTCCTGTTGGTCTCAGCAGAATCAAGATTTCCCTCATGAAAGACAAGGGAATTTTCATTGCAAATAAAAAATAATAATCAACCCTACCATAGAGCTCATAAGTCTTTTCACATTAATGGAATTACCCAGGAATTTTTAATCACTTTAGTTTACTTAGAAATAAAATCAATTCTCTCTACCTTGAGATTCTGGGGAAACTCTATTCTGTGAAGCTATATGCCTGAATTTGCAAATGCATGCAAACATTCAATAGCAATGGGGTATGACTTTCATATCATTAGTGCCCCAATTGAACCAAGCACTTACATACATATTTAAATCTATCCATATTCAAGAAATCACTTATGTACAATTCTAAAGGTAAGAAGGTGATTAAACAGCCTTCCTGAATAGGAATGGTTTTCTGAAAGCAGGATGTAAAATAGAAATATGTCTCTAATACAATGTACAAGTGGTCTAGAGACAGAAATTACACATAAACCGATATAAGTGATTGGAAATGACTTCAGATCTGTAAGACAAAAGAAGTTCAGTGCACATAAATCCCAATTTCAAAATAGCTGAAACCAGTTTAAAATAAACCTGGATGGATGTAGTATCAAACTTAACTGATTTAGGTTAAATCGGTTTATTGAACTTCTGTTCCCAATCCCCTCTGGATTCAAGTTAAATCCCAGTCCTTTAGTATCCCAGGATCCCCTGCAAACCTTGACTTGCAAAGTGGGCTGGATAGCCTTGGCTCAAACTGTCTGCTCCTAGCCAACAGGGAGGTGTGCTCTAGCACCCACCACCTTCTGGCTTGAGCCACTGCAGATATGTGGCTGTATTTCCAGAATCAAAAGTGAATGTCTGTTCACTTGCATATCAATTCTATCTGTGTAGCTTAGACTAATCTGCTAAGACTGAATCAATTTTGACTGTCTGTACTTAGCCCTGATTTGTTAGTCAGAAATAATTTCTTGGTCCCTCTGCCTGTGTCATTTCAAAACTAACATGCCTCCCACATCAGTTTGTATCTGCAATAAACTGTAGATAGTCAGAAGTAAGTTCAATTGTTTTAGGTTTAGTATTCCATAGGCTTGCGCCTACATCCTACAGGGATACCTTCAATACATTCTCCTACTTTTAATCTCTATTCCTCAAGGAATACTTAGTCTGTCTTGTTTCTTTTGTGTCAGTGGGTCACATATCTCAGAATACCATGTATTCCAGTGTTTTGGACATTAGCCTGGCAGAAAGGAGATCTAAATTTGAATTCTTCTTCCAAATCATGGAAAAGATACTTTTGAGCAAATTCTCTTACAACCCTTGGAGGTCTCTAACATTTGAGTATAAGGGAGGAAAAACATGGTAACTTCTTCTGTCTGAGCTTTGTGCAAGACCTGATTGGGTAGACAGATTTAGAGAATTGCTATCAGATTAGGTTTCCTAGATAAAACTAGTGGAGGAGTGCCACAATTGTTAATTCCAAGAGGTGGTGTCACCACCAAGTGGGACTTGACTACTTAGAAGTTTAGGTCACTGAAGAACTTCTTTCATAGGAACTTGGGTGCCTTCAAATTACTCGGTAGCTGAAGAGAGGTTTTAAGGATTTATCTGTTGGACTTAAGCACAAAATGTAAATAAGACTAAGTGCATTTGTAAATCTAGCACCAAATAATTTCTCTATTCTCTATCACAACACTTTCTGGAGAAATATTAGACCTGCAGTTTCTGTTTTGGTTTATTTAAATCATAATTGATTTCCTGGACTACATGAGTTGATTTAGAGAAAATAGAAGATGATACATATGGAAAATTCTGTTAAATAAGACTTATGGAACAGCTGCAGCAGTCTGAAATCAAGAGCTAAATGCAAATGAACCAAGTTGCACTTAGTTTTTTTGCAATTGCTTTTGAATATTTTTGTTTTTCCCCCTGTCTGCACACACTAAACCCACTATTAAGTTATGCCTGTACTGAGTTTGCATGCTAATTACCACAGAGGAAAGAGTCAGGTTAAAGTAGGTGCACTTTAGAAGTCAACCAACATAGCTATTTCCAGTATTTTATGCGGGAGCTGGGATATTTCATTAGAACTGGTGTACGCTTTTACCCCAGCAGAGCTTTTTAAGGATCCTGTTATAAGTAGTAGTAGTTGTAATAGTAATAATAATAGTAATAGCCTGAAAAGTTAGTTTTGTTTTGATCGGATAATATTCAACATTCAGGGATGTGTGAACTGCATTACTTTAAGAAACTAATGGCTTATCTACTGTGGTATCATGTGTATTTTAGCAGACAGTGGTTAAAATGCTCAAAGTTTACATTGTTCAAAATAAAACTAGCTAAGTGTGCAGTACCTTTTCATAGTGGAAATGACTACTTTCAGAGGTCAGAACCAGCTTTGGCCGTGAAGCGAGACAATCAAAACTAGAGGTGAAGAGGATTTGAACACCTTGTCTGTCATACTCTTAACTATTGAAGCCTTATTTTAACTTACAATTTAAGAACATTATGGCTTTACTAGCAAATTGGCCATCATAAATGATGGGGGAGGGGGAGGGAGAGGGGGGCAGGTGGAGATGGAGTGCCGCCACCCAGCACCCTGCAGTCCCGTTGCTGTACCTCTGGCCCCGTGTGCCCCCCTCACCTCCTGCATCCAGCCCTATGGGCTCTCCCCACCCCCCACCACTCCCAGTGCAACCCTGTACATCCCCCACCCCCTGCCATATCACCCTGCACTGCCACCAGTTTCCAGAAACAGGAAGGGAGGAGAGGTGACACATGGTGGTGGCCACTAACACCCAGTGCCCTGTGCTGCTGCTGGTCCATGCAACATCCCCATCCCTCCCTGCCTCCCCTCCCTCTCTCCTCCCTCCAACCCCTCCACTTC
>NW_017729024.1:67466702-67467514 GCF_001723915.1 Gavialis gangeticus | reverse complement strand
CCACCATTCCCAGTGCAACCCTGTACATCCCCCACCCCCTGCCATATCACCCTGCACTGCCACCAGTTTCCAGAAACAGGAAGGGAGGAGAGGTGACACATGGTGGTGGCCACTAACACCCAGTGCCCTGTGCTGCTGCTGGTCCATGCAACATCCCCATCCCTCCCTGCCTCCCCTCCCTCTCTCCTCCCTCCAACCCCTCCACTTCCTCCTCTTTGCAAGCTGAGTCAGGGCTGGGTAGTGGTGGCAGCAGAGGGGGAGTGCTACCACCAGAATCCCCCACATTCTCTGTCCAACTTCCCTCTCTCCCTCCCTTCCTCCCCTCCTCCCTGCCACCTCCCCCTACCTGCCAGGGATGGAGCACTGCTACCCATCATCCTGTGCCACCATCGTCTGCCAGGAGTTGGGGGGGAACCTTGCCCCGCTGTCCTCTCTGCCAGCACCCCACACAACTGCAGCATCCAAGAGGTGGCCTGCCCTACCTATGGCCCTGCTCCTTGGATGCGGCAGTGGCATGGAACTGGCTTCGCTCTCCCACTCCATCCCCTGCATCATGGCAGTGCTTCACCATGCCAGTCCATCCCCACTATCCTCTGCATCCCCCTCTGCCAGGGACAGAACTCTGCCATGATGATGGGGGTGAAGCTGGCCAGCACTGCAGCCACCTCCAAAGAGCAGGGCCGGGGAGGGCGGTAATGCCACCTTTTACATGCGGCAGCAAGTCTGGAACAGGGGGGGCAAGGCCAGTGCTGTGCTGCCAGCAGGGCTGGGGGTGCGGGGGGCAAGGCCAGCACCACTGGGCTTCCCCCCCC
>NW_017729024.1:67455268-67461702 GCF_001723915.1 Gavialis gangeticus | reverse complement strand
ACTGCAGCCACCTCCAAAGAGCAGGGCCGGGGAGGGCGGTAATGCCACCTTTTACATGCGGCAGCAAGTCTGGAACAGGGGGGGCAAGGCCAGTGCTGTGCTGCCAGCAGGGCTGGGGGTGCGGGGGGCAAGGCCAGCACCACTGGGCTTCCCCCCCCACTCTGTCCCCTCTGTCTCTGCCATCATGGCGGCACTCCATGCCAGTCTTTCCCTGCCATCCCCCTCTGCCTCCAATGAGCAGCACTCCACCCCCTCTGTCCCCACTGTTATGGTGGTGCTCTGCTATGTGTATCTGTCTATGGAGAGCACTGTGATTGGTTGTTTAAGTTAGCTTTGTGATTGGCTGCCAAGACAAATAATCAATCATAGTGCTCATAAAGCATTACAGACAGACAGACAAGGGCTTTTATTATATTATAATTTTTTTTATATTTTTTCTTTATTGTTCTATATAATATCGCTTCCTTCATTTTCCTGAAATTCTATCCCTCATATCTGTCCCATCCCAGTATGAACAGATCATTAACCTCCTCCCATTCCTAGCTCTATACCTTCTGTTTTTTTGGCCTCTGTGGGACCATTTTCACTAGTAAAAAAGATGTGTACTTAAATTCTGTTAGTTAACATGTGGTAAAACAAGATAAAAGCCTAATAAAAACAAGACAGGTGTTCTTTGCATGTGAACAAGTAGAGGTAAGTGGGGACCCTAAAATATACTTTGATCTAACTCATGTTAAAATTAGGGAGTGTTTTGTCTTTACTAGGATTTTATTGTGTACAATGTATCATGTGTAAACTAACACGAGTTAAAAACACGTAATTTTACCAGGCCATCCTTTCTGATGTAACCTCTTCTCCAATATCCGTTTCACTCCATCCAACAAGATATTGTTCAAAATGCATCCTTTTCCTGAGTCATGAAATAGCCAGAACTGTCCTCTAAATTCCTATCTTATCTGAAATGTCTCCCTCCATACTTTTTAACTGTAATCCTTTCGGAGATAGGTATGAGTATCTACTAAGTTTTAAATATTTCTGTCTTTGTTGACACAAGTTGCTAAGTGATATTTAACAATCTGCTAAATGATATGAGCTAGGTAATATATTTGCTAAAAACAATTATTTTTCTTTTTAAATTAGAAAAGGCCCTGTTTTGGCTTGTGTTCTCAGCTTAAAAGGCTATATATAGCCCAGGTTAACTGATGTACATGAGCAAGGGTGGATCCAGGATTTCCCAAAGAGGTTGCAGGAGCAGAACCCACACTGCAGAGGTGGCTGTACACCTCTGCTCTCAGCCTTCTCCCCTTCTCCAACCAGTGCCAGCACTGCAGAAGCCTCTATGACATTTTTGCATCCCTAAAACAGATGAAAATCCCCCCTTCCCTTCCCCTTTCTGCTTAGAGGCATGTCACCTCCCCTCCCCTTCTGGCCTTCCTCCACCTGATGTTTCTGGTCTCTGCCAGGCAGAGAAACTCCAGAGCCATTTGTGCCTTCCCACCAGGACTACACAGGGGTTGGGCTCAGCTGGACACTGGGGTTGGGCAGCAGCAGCAGAGATGTGGGGAGTAGGGTTCTCCCCCTTTCAATGCCTCATCCCAAATGACTGAGCAGGGAGGGGGAAAACTGCATTTCCACCACTCTGTTTCCATTGTCCTTTACCCTAGCTGAACCCAGCCCCCATGCAGTCTGGTTGAAGCCAGCAGAAGTGGCTCTGGAACTTCTTTCCCCATGTACAGGAAAACAAAAAGCAGCAACAGCAGGCAGGGGGTGGGGCGGAGGGAGAGAGGAGGGGATGTGCCTCTGAGCACCAAAGGGAAGGGGAGGCCTCACTTGCTTTAGGGACTTTAAAAAGTTCCAGGAGGCTTCTGCTGTGTACTGCAGTTCAGCAGTGTGGTCCAACCATGTCATTGTACCCCCTCTGGATTGGTCCCTGCACATGAGTTATCCTGAAAATCCCTCTAGCTCTCTATTTTTTTTTTTTTCGAGAGGGAAATTTGCTGTGGCTGGCCCTTGCTGGAAATACAGTGTACATCTCATGTTAAAGCTGAAATGCCTGGCCTTCATGGTATGTTTCTATTTTCTTGTATAACTTGGAGCTAGTAGGTACTTCAAGGTAAAAAAACAGTGTTTTTTCTGCAAAGACAAGCTCTGTGGTTGGCATGGCTTTTCTACTGGGCAGTGCAGTTTGCATTCTATTTGTTAGAAGTAAGGTTGCCCATGCAATCTTAATCTGACCTTTTGAGTATGCATGAAGTTTATAGTCTCCTGATCACCTAATATTTACTCAGGCCCTGGACTCATTCAGTGCAAAGGATGAATTGTGATCTGTTAAGAAGCTATTCAATATTTAATTTTTCCCTCATTGTTCTATTTGTGGCCCATCACTTATTTACCATTTGCTATGCAAAGCATGTGCTGAAGACAGAATTATTTATTTCCTCATAGCCTTTCTATGGAGTTCATCATCATTTAGAATCTGACTGTTCCATAAATATTAATTTATTTTCACAACACTCCAGTGAGATGAGGATATATTACTATCTCTATCTTCCAGGTGGGGAAAAGAGACACAGTGAAAAATAGGTCAAAAGTACCCACTAACTTAAAGTTCCCAATGTGAGGAGCTTGATTTTTTCATATTATTTAGCATTATATAGCACTTCATGGCATCCGCTGTAAGTTTTCACTTTTTTTTGTAAATCAGGCCCTAAGTTTCATGTTGGACACCTTTAAAATGCACAGTCTGTGACCATTAGTGAAACTGTTGATATAATTGACTCCTAATATCATAGAAGAACTCTATGGCAGTGGAAAAGAAGGAATCCAGGTTTACCATGAGCCCATCCTTTTTCGTATACATTGCATAACTGCCCCAACAAATGAATCAGGGGGTTTATAGACAATAGTCTCTTTCACTATTCAGTTCTCTAGGTGAGGAGGTACATCCTTTGAACTGAATGAGGACAAGTGAAGATTTCATTAAAGAATCAATTATAAGTCATCTAAATTCTGGAACCTATTTGAATTGTTCTTGTTTTCCTGTGGGGCTTAGGGGGTGCATCTACATGTTCATTAATGTAGCTGTAGTCACTGTGCATTAAGTTTAGTACTCGTGTAACCAAGTACTAAATCAATGTGCAGTAACTGGCTCTGCTGCACAGTAGTGCTGGTGCATGGCTTTTTAATAACGCTAATAGTATAGTAGCCTAATACTACTGTGCAGTACCGTATTGGCAAGGTTTTTGCCTTGCACACTACTGCACAGCAGTATTAAGCTACCGTGCAGTTAGTAGATGCACCCAATGTGTACTTCTTTAGATATAAAAAAGTATAAAACCCAGAAATTCCATCGTATTGATTCCTTTATATCAGGCAGTTTATCTAATTGTTTCACTAGATCAGGGGCAGGCAATTATTTCAGTTAGGGGGCCACTTAACGAATTTTGGTGAGCAGTCAAGGCTGAGCTGCCTGCTCCTTGACAAGTGCCCCATCCTCTTGTCACCATCTTGGGACTGGAAGTCACTTCTCTAACTTCTGAACTTTGCCACCATAAGTCACTGCACGGGCTCTGGGCAGCTACACCAGGAAGTGTCAGCAGTGGTGATGGGGAAGGACTGCTTTTACTCTGCTCTGATCAGCAGTTTCTGTCCTGCGCCACTGCTGCTCAGTCCTGAAGGGCAAGCCTGGAGCAGGCACAGGGTGCATGGCATTAAGGCTGCACCTGCTCGTCCCCACTGCTACCACAGGGCTCTGTCCAGCAACTAAGGCAGCTGGAAGAAGCGGCTGCTACCCCGGCTGCCTAGAAAAGTAGTCCAGCTGTGGAGCTGCCCTAGCCCCACTGCATGCCCAGACATGGGATATACATTTTACTAGTGACTTTGATATATCTACTAACAGCAGAGGAATGATGAAACACAGGAAATGTGGATTTCATTCCAGGTTCTGGAGAAGAGTGTGCTTTTGTGGGCAAGGATTCTTCTACCCATCCTTACTACATTATCTCTGTGAACAGAAGAGAAGAAAAAAGAGGGGCAGTTTGCCTGGGAGTTTGTCATATGAGGGAGCAAGAGACTGTGTGTGTGTATTTGAGTATGTGGGTGAGCACTTATGGGTGCACAGGTATGTGTTTGATCTTTCTTTCAAGATGGCCACCGACAGGAGTGTCTGCTCAGAGCTCTGAGAGCCTCTCCCTGCTTTGTGAGCCTTTCTCCTTGTTTTGTTTTGTTTTCCCTTCCCCAGACAGTCTGACCCCTTTCCCACTGTACTCCCTCACTTCCCATTACTTTTCCCTGCCTTTTTTCCCCTGTTCCCAGCCCTTCCTCCTGCAGTCACCCTCTCCCCCTTCCTCAGTTATTTTTTTTCCTTTCTCTCTTCCCTCTCCTGCCACATTGCTTACCCTAGTCTTTCCCCTGGGGTTAGTTATTTTGTTTGTTTCCAGTATCTTTGTTCCCTGCCGGCAGAGGGCAGCCCCTCCCACGCCCCTCTGGATCCTTGCAGGGTTAACCCTTTTTTCACTGGAATGGCTGAAGGCAGATCCCAGCAGTTCACTGCTGAGGCATCAGCCCCAGTGGACCAGAGCTTTGGTCTCCAGCTTCATGCCCCTCCCTCCATTGGAGTGGAGGAGTGTGCTGCTGCTGTGGGGGCACTCATAGGCTGCAAGCATGTTCTGTATGCTGCCTGGGTGAGTTCAGTCCCCATCATTTTCCTAAGCTCCCCAGCTTTAGTGAATGAGGTTGTGGTAGCAGGGGTGTCAGTCAGGGGTGTTTTTTGCCTCGCAGTGCCTCTAGACAGACCAGTCATTTGTGTGGTACCCTCGAATGTGCCTCCATTTCTCTCAGATGATGACCTCAGTAACTGCCTGCACCCTTATGACATGGTTACAGGGCCAGGCCATAGACTGATGCTTGGCAGCAAGGTGCCTGAGCTCTGGCATGTCCTGTCCTTTAAAAGGCAGCTGTTCATGTTGCTTAACAGGGAGGGTTGGGGTTTGCCTCAGTTCATGTCCTTCATGATTAATGGGCAGTGCTACGAGGTCTACCTCACCACTGGGGGCACCTCATGTCTTCGCTGTGGTAGCAGGTCCTACCTGGTTACCCAGTGCCCAAAGAAGAAGCCGGCCACAGTGGAGCCTCCTGCAGCTGTGCCCAATGGTGGCTCATCCAACCCTGGTGTGGCAGCTCCATTGGGTGGTGGGGAAGGGCCTTCCTCCCAGACACCCCCTGTTTCATTGGAGTCAGCTGGCTCTGTGCTGGTGGACCTGGCCTCCCCTTTCCCTCCCCTTTCAGGGGAAGATTTGGCCTCTCCTTCTGGGAGAGGCAAATCCCAGAAAAAAGGGGTCTTCTAAAAAAACCTCCTTATCCCCTAAAGACCTCCCCACCACCTCAAGGGGAGGGGAGGTTACTGAGCAGGGGCCCTGCTCTCTGCCTGCCTACTCAGCATCCCCCCTCCCCAGACCCTGTAATGGCCAGAGGTGAGCTGGAGGCAGGGGAGATGGTGGGGGAGTCTGATGGCCCTCCCCGTCTCTCAGATCCTTGAGCCTGATATGGAGATTGGACCCTCTGGTAGCTGCAAGAGCCTCCGGGAGCAAGAGTGCCTGACTCATGAGAATGCTCCACCCAAGACACCAGAGACTGATGTCCCCCTGCAGGACTCCTTGGAGGATGCTGCTCCCATGGGGCCTGATGCTGAGGATACTGGTGAGGGCACAAGTGCTCCTCCCAAGTCTCAGCAGCTCTCAGTGCCTGATGTGTACAGCTCCTCCTCTTCGGGGTCAGATTTTGACTCTGCCTCTGAGGACGAGTTAACAGAAGTCCTGAGTCAGGAGGTGGCATCCTCTGATTTAGCTAAGGTGCCCCCCTCAGTAGGGAGTGTCTACACCCCAGAGGCAGAACCTGTTTCTGCTTCTGAGGAACCTTCCTCTGTCGGTTACTCAGCTGAAAGCCTTATTAAGTTTCTTGACCAGACAAAGCACCACCAGAGGACTGTACAACATGTACAGAAGTGGTTCCCACCACCAAAGACATTTGTGGTATCTGCTAAGGCCACAGCAGTGGCGCTACACTCAATGCAGTGGATGCAGTGATATAGTTTTAGCTTAAACAAGCTTGCAGGTGATGTTGGGCACTTCATAGATTTCATAGACATTAGGGCAGCAGCATCATTAACTGAACCATACAAACCATCATCTAAACTCTAACTAAGACTGCCATCAACCCTGACACAACATAGACCTAACATTATAACCATCAACTAAATTATAGTTCATAGACAATCCAGTGGAATTTTGGATATATTTCAATAAAGGGACTACCTTTATACAATTACAGACAGGGAAACTGAGGCATTTACAAATTTAAAAACCTTTATTTGCTTCACAGATTTCATAGACATTAGGGCTGGAAGGGACATCGGAAGACCATTGAGTCCAGCCCCC
>NW_017729024.1:67449870-67450268 GCF_001723915.1 Gavialis gangeticus | reverse complement strand
AAGGGCAGGAAGTCAGCTGGGGTCATAGGATACCAGCAAGATAAGCATCCAATTTACTCTTGAAGGTGTTCAATGTAGGTGCTTGAACCACCTCTGATGGCAGACTGTTCCAGACCTTGGGGGCTCGGACAGTAAAGAAATTCTTCCTTATGTCCAGCCTGAAATGGTCTTGCAGTAGGCTATGACCGTTCAACTTTGACCTCCCTTGGGGTGCTCTGCTGAACAAACATTCCCCCAGATACTGGTGGTCTCCCCTGATAAACTTACAGGTGGCCATCAGATCGCCCCTGAGCCTGCACTTTTCCAGGCTAAAGAGCTCCATGGCTCTCAGCCTGTCATCATAAGGTCTGTTTTCCTGACCTCTGATCATGCACGTGGCTCTTCTCTGGACCCTTTCA
>NW_017729024.1:67431652-67444870 GCF_001723915.1 Gavialis gangeticus | reverse complement strand
ACCCCACTGGTCACAGGACACCATGATGAGTGACTTCCATCAATTACTACCCTCTGGGTCTGACCACAGAGCCAATTTCCCAGCCAGCAGATTGTGGTGGACCCAAGGCCACAATTGGCCAGTTTCACCAAGAGGTGATCATGGGATAACAGACCGAAGACTTTTTTGAAGTCAAGATACATGACATCAATCTCTTCTCCCCTGTCCAGGTGATAGGTCACCTGGTCATAGAAGGAAATGAGATTGGTCAAGCAAGACCTACTCGCAACAAACCCGTGCTGGCTATCCCTCACGATGTTGGCATTGGCCAGTTCATTAAGGATGGCCTCTTTAATAAACTTTTCTAAGATCTTCCCCTGTATAGAAGTCAGGCTGATGGGCCTGTAGTTTGCCAGATCCACTTTCCTCCCTTTCTTGAAGATAGGCACCACATTGGCTTTCTTCTAGTCTTCGGACACTACATCAGAGTGCCCAGAGGTCTCAAAGATCCATGCCAGAGGCTGCGCTATGATGCTCACCAGTTTCTTGAGTACCCTGGGGTGTAGATTGTCAGGGCCGGCTGACTTGAAGGTATCCAGCCTCTCAAGGTGTTCCTTCATGAGATCACCATTGATGGAGGGCAGAGGATCTCCCTCACCCGGATCTCCCTGTCCTGTAGTGGGCATGGTCGTCCCATGGGACTGATGAAAGACCGATGCAAAGTACCCATTTAATAGGTTGGCTTTTTCCTGGGTGTCAGTTGTCAGTTGTCCCATCTGGTTTAGCAGGGGTCCAATGTTGCCCTTGCTTTTCTTCCAGCTCCCCACCTATCTGAAAAAGGACTTTTTATTGCCCTTGATGTTTGCAGCTAGTTGGTGTTCAGTTGCAACCTTGGCTTTCCTGGTTTGCTCCCTGCAGGTCAGGACTGGACCAGTGCAGAATATTCCTCCTTGGAGGTGAATCCCATCCTCCATCCTTTGTTGAGAGCAGTGCCGGCTGGCAAGCTTCAGGCCTTTTTTTTTCCCCCTTGTCCTTCATGCTTGCTCCTCTCTGCTGTTCTTCTCCATTTCTTTGGCTGTTCCTGTCCTCCCTTTATTACACCCTTCGTGCATGGCTGCCACAACCTTTGGTTCACTCAGCGTGAATGCCTGCAGAGACCATGTGAAGCGGACTGCACTGTTTGATTTACTGTGTCAAAAAAAGGTAGACATCACCTTTCTGCAAGAAACCAATAATGCTACAGCTAGTCAAGTCAACTGGCACACCACCTGGAAGGGCCATGCATTCCTTAGCCATAGCACATCTCTCAGTACAGGAGTTGCAATTCTCTTATCACCACAGCTGATGCCTGACTTGGTGGTAACCATCCCTGGCTGCCTGCTAACTGCTTGTGTCACATTGGCACAACATCGCCTCCTCCTAGTTAACATCTATGCACCCACTGTTGGGTGAGAATGGACAGCCTTTTTTGAGACCCTGGCTGACTTTTTGAGGAGTGCAGCTGATGATGACAACCTTCTCCTCCTGGGTGGGGACTTTAATTGCACAGTTGATGAATGGCATGACTGGAATGGGCCAGAACCCCATCCATCTTCAGCCCAGTGGCTGCAGACAGCTTTGGACACAGGGGACCTTGTGGACATCTGGTGCCATTTCCAAGCCGATGCCAAGCAGCACACTTGGATAAAGGCAATTGCTGGTGGGATTGCCATGGCAATCCTTGACCACTTCTACATCACCAGGAATTGCCTGCTGGTCCTGCTTGGCAGCTGTATTATTACATCCAGACTCAGATCACAGCCATCTTTGCTGCCAACTGAGTCTCCTTGGCAGAACATGTTCCCGGGCACCCTACTGGTTCTTTAACACCAGCTTGCTGCAAGATGTTCACTTCTGTGAATGCTTTGCCCATTTCTTGCAGACTTGGGAAACTGCAAGAACCATTTATTCCTCCTGGAAGCAATGGTGGGATGTGGGGAAGGCACAGATCAGAGCTTTCTGCCAGAAGTACACACATCTGGCAATGAGTGAGCTCTGCTGGCATGTCCACATTTTGGAGGAGGATGTAGCAAATCTCAAAGTGGTCCTATGTGATGCTGGCAGAGACACAGGACTGCTTGAGAGCCTTAAGCTTCAGAAGGAGCACCTGCAGGATCTGGTGGAGGGCGCAGCCTGAGGCACAAGGATTCATGCCCACTGCCAAAAGCTAGCAGAGGCTGATGCCCCAACCCAGTTCTTTTTCAACTTGGAAAAGCGACGAGCCCTGCAGAAAATTCTTGACCATCTCATGACTCCAGATGGATGGCTACTCACAGATCCAGTTGAGATCTGTCGTCACACTGTAGCCTTCTATCAAAACCTGTATGCTGCTGAACCTCTCTGCCCAGAGTCCACTAAGCACTTACACAATGGCCTTCCCAAGCTGTGCCCAGTGGCAAGAGTGAGAGCTGTCCCTGGAGGAACTCATGATTGTGGTGGGAAGCCTCACTGCTGGCAAAGCCCCAGGGCTTGATGGGCTGCCCACTGAGTTTTATAAGACCTTCTGGACACTCCTTGGCCCCTGCCTCTTTCATGAGTTTCATGAGAGCCTCGCTGATAAATCCTGCCTGTCAGCTGTCACCAGGTGGTTCTCACCCTGCTACCAAAGACAGGGGACCTTGGCTGCATTAAGAACTGGTGGACACAAGGGCCTTAAAGCTCTGGGGGTGTTTCTCAACCCATCAGTCTTCCCAGCATGGAATTAGGAAGGCCTTAGCAAGGAGGTGGAGGCATGACTGCAGTGGTGATGTTGGCACTTGCCCAGCCTCTCCAACTGTTGGTGGGTCCTCATTGTGAACAATTTGGCAGCTGCAACATTATGGCACTGATGTGCCATGTTAGACCCCCCACCAGAATTGCTCGAACAGCTTCAAAGACTGCTGGTGGACTTTTTCTGGAACTGACTCCATTGGCTCCCTGTCATGGGATGGGGTCCTCAGGGATGGCTGTGATACTCCTAGATCCCCTTGACCATTCCAGTCCTGCCCAGTGGGCACCCTCTTTATCTCCTGCCGTGTCTTGTTGGTGATTATTATGAATAGGGAGGCTGCCCTTGAGTTTATGTTGGACATAGTCCTGATGGACCCTGCTGAATCCTGTGTGTTCTCGGACCCCTTTTGAGTCCTGCTCCAAAAATGGATGCATCTCAGCCTTATCGGCTAGATGCATAGCTCCAAACCATACCTTTACCGTGCCCCAAGCCTTGCAGATGGTATTGTCCCTCCAAGGCCTTAATTTAATTTGGTCTTCAGTCATCACTGGACTCTCCTCAGCCCTGTCTCTCTTGGTGTGCCCCTTGGTGCTGGGCTGTCCACAGCCCTGTCTCTCTCTCTCGGCGCCCCCTGCACTGGGGTCCACTCACCCCTTTTATCACTGTGGCCCTAGTGCTGGGGTCTGTTCACCCTGAATCCTGTGCCCACCCTGGCGCTAGGGTCTGTTCACCCCTGGAATACTGCACCCACACTGGCACTGGGGTCCCTACACTGTAGTGGGCACCCAGTGCAGCCTCCTCCTTCCCCAATAGCCTAAGCCTGATCCTCCAGAGTTTGGCAATGGGTAGTTTATAAAGCACGCACCACCTTCCAGGCATGCTGAGCTATTCAGGGGGTGCTCTGCAGGATCCAGGGCATCTGTTTAGTGCTCACACTGTGATACTGCTTGCCCTTTCTGATGTACTGGCAGGGGTCTGAGCAGCTCTGGCTGTTATACCTGGGCCCCTGTGTGGGCAGTGTTTTATTACTTTGTTAGGTTGTTACCCCCTTTTCCTCTTGATAAAACTTTATAAAAAGTTTTTTAAAAAAAGGCTCTCTTTCTTCTCTGTATTTTTTTTTTTGTGGCTCTTGTTGGTTTTTTTCACAACCTAGGTGTCCTCCAGGGGTAAAGTAGGCATAAATATAGACCAGGTCATCAATAGTGACCTCTGTGTGATGTGCCATGTTCATGTTTTTCCCAGAAGGTCAAGAGCATTTCATCTGCACTACAGGTAAGTTGTAGGGCTGTGCAAAGCTTCGGTTCATGATTCGATTCAGAGAAGATTTGGCCTAATTTGGAGGCCAAATCTCCAAATCCAAATCAAATCACTACAAGCTTAAAACTTCCTGAATTGATTCAGAGATTCAGAGGTGGTCTTTCAGGAGAAACAGAAACTGAGGAGAAGTAGGGGAAGCAGTGGGGGGAAGGACTGACATCTCTAG
Organism: Gavialis gangeticus; assembly: GCF_001723915.1. Lineage (NCBI taxonomy): Eukaryota > Metazoa > Chordata > Crocodylia > Gavialidae > Gavialis > Gavialis gangeticus. The sequence continues at coordinate 67,440,659 of NW_017729024.1, read as the reverse complement.
CTGGCCAGTGAGTGTGATCTCTCCCTGAGTCCCCTTCCGATCATCATGTCTGGGGGAGGGACATAGAAACAACATAAAAACCTTTGTCTGCTGGCTTTCTGTGCCTTTTGTGAGCTGTTTCTGCCTAAGTGAGCAACAACACCTGAAAGGCACTGGACTGGCTTGACTTCCTAGTCAGTCACTTCCTCCTTTTTGTTCTTAGAAAGGATTGGATAGGATATGGTAGGAATGCTTAGCTTAGAATCCCTCTACTTTACTTATCCTTATCCAATTCATTTCTTTCAATCTATATTTGTTCTTCTTTTTCCCCAATACTTTTTAAAAAGAAAGGTCTGTGCCCCCAAAAGCCACACCCTTGCTGGTGCCGGGGTCCCCACTCCATAGTGGGTCTCCAAAATGAGGCCTCCTCCTTCCCCTAATAGACTCACCCAAACCACGGGTCTTATTCAATAATCAAAAAAAAGGAAAAAAAATAAAAACTTTCAGCAATCAATATGATCAAGCAAAGTAGCAGGTCAGCTTACATTCGCCAGGTTCTTGCCTCAGCTCCCTTCCATCAGCTACAGTCCTTGCTGTGGTGCGGCTGCTGTTTCCCCATGGCTTCCATCATTCCTGCCTTTGGACTGTTCACCCAGCTTGTCTGTGGAGCTCTCAGAGGCACTCCTTCCCCTTCAGCTGCTGTCCCCCTTACCGCCATTCTGCCCAGGGTTTTTATAGTCCGGCCCCTTCTGGTCATCTGACTAGCTGGCCAGGCTCAGCATTTACTAGCTGGCCTTCCTCACCAGCACTCCATGCCCAGAAAGTTCTGGCCTTAAAGGGGCAGACCTACTCTCTGGTGACAGGCTTAGGATTCCCTGTTACACACACCCCTCTCTTCTCTTTTGTGTGGGGTCTTCCCTTCCCCTCTGACCCTTTTAGTCTTCATACTGTCTAGATAAAAAAATCAGCACTCACATTCTTAGTCCCTGGACGATGCTCCACCTCAAAACAGTATGGTTGGAGACTGAGGGCCCATCTCATCAGCCTAGAGTTATCAGTCTTCATGCTCTGAAGCCATCGCAGCAGTGTGTGGTCTGTAATCAATGTAAATTTCTGACCTAACAGAGAATATCAAAGCATTTCTATGGCCAATTTGATCACCAAACATTCTTTTTCTATTGTCGTGTAATTCCTTTTTGGGGGGTGTAACCTTCTACTAATGTATGCTATTGGATGTTCCTCTCCTTTCTCCATTTGGTCCAACACTGCCCCAATAGCCCAGTTGAACACATCTGTCAACACCATAAATGGTTTGTTGAAGTCTGGTGTATGTAGTAGTGGCTGTGTGCACAGTACCTCCCTCACTATTTGAAATGCTGCTTCTGCTTCTGGTATCCATCTCACTTTGGTTGGAGCTGCTGCCTTTACCATATCAGTTAAAGGCACCACTAAGTCTGCGAAATGAGGGATGAATTTCCTGTAATAATTTGCCATTCCCAAAAAGGCCTTCACTTGTCTCTTTGTTCATGGAGTTTGATATTTCTTTATTGCCTCTACCTTGTCCAACAGTGGTCGTACCTTCCCACTTCCTACCTGGAACCCAAGGTACCGTGTTTCTTCCTTTCCAATCTTACACTTCTTTGGGTTAGCAGTTAATCCCTCCTTCCTTATGTCCTGCATTACTGCCTGCAGTGCTGTTAAATGCCCTAGCCAACCTGCGGTATACACAATAATGTCATCTATATACGCTGCAGCGTAACCCCCATGCGGAGCCAGGACTCTGTCCATTAGCCACTGAAATGTCACAGCAGCCCCGTGCAATCCAAATGGCATGCATTGGAAATGGAATAGGCCCCCATGGTACAGCAAAAGCTGTTTTTTCTTCGTCTTTGGGTGCTAAGGGGACCTGCCAGTAACCTTCTGTTAGATCCAAAGTGGAGATATAGCTAGCCTGCCCTATGTTCTCCACTGTCAAAGGGGGGGGGGGGCCCGTGCAGATCACTTTTCCCCGTGCCGAAGCCTCAGCCCCTCTTGGTAGGGGACTGTCCCCAGGGTGCTCCTCTTCACAATGCTCGTCTGTAGGCTGGTTACCTCTGGACCGCCTGCCATGACTTTGATGACCTCTTGGTTCAGTGAAAATAAATCTGGAGTGTGTCAGTCCACAAATGAGACTTCTATATTCCAGGGGTCCCACGCTGTCAAAGGCTCCACTGCCCCTACACCCTCGCCCATACCTCCAAGTGGTTCCTCAGCCACCTGCTCAGCCCCCTTTTCGCGAAGGTATGTCCGGGGTCCAGAAATCAAAGGAAAAAAAAACAACTGAACGCTATGAGCCAGGGATTTCCCGGAGCCCGAAGATTGCCTGTACCTTTTATGGGCTTCCCTGGTCCTTCCCTGTCTGCTGTGGGGATACCACCCCTCCTTGGGCTTCAACTGCAATACAGGATTAGCTCCCAGGCTTGCAAAGTCCACGGGTCCCTCTCTGTCACAGTGGCCATGCTTTCCTAGCTGTGAGTGCCCCTCTATTCAAGGAAATACGGCTCACCAGCTCTTGCCGAGCCGAGCCGTTCTCACCGGCTTAGAGCAGTCAGTGTCCACGTTGGGGCGGTTGCTCCTCAGCTCCCGGGTCCCGTTGGGGTTTGCCCTTACCCCAGAAGGTCCTCCCGTGCCTGCAGGTTGCCTTTCTCTATGCCCAGGTGCTCCCGACGACCTCCTTCCTGCTGCCGCTGCCTTCCGGTTCCTCCAGTCCAGCTGCCTTCGGCGTCCCCTTTGTAGTGGCCGGAACTGCCTCGGGGCCTCTTCTCTGGACGCACCTGTGGAGGGTGAAAGTTCCCGCCCCAGCAGTTTGTGCCGCGGGACGTAACCTGGGCTGGTTAGCTCCGGGGAGTGGGGTTTCGGGGGCCTCCTGCTCCCTTCCTCCCCCACATCCACCATTTCATCCACCCGCAGCATTGGATAAGCATCGAACTTGGCCACCATGTTTACCTTTCAGAAGTCAATATAGCGCCTAATTTTTCCATCTGGTTTCAGCACAGCCATAATGGGACTGCACCACTCACTGCAGGACTCTTGTATTATTCCTTTCTCTAACATCATCCCAAGTTCCTCTTTTATTGGGCCTTAGAGTTGTTGTGGGATTTGCCTCCAGTTTTCATGGATCACGTGGCCTGGCAGGGTCTTTATTCAATGTATCACACCCTGAGCCTCCCCAGGGACCTCTTGGAACACGGCTCCATATTCCCTCACTAGTTCCCTTGCCTGCCGTCTCTGCTTTTCTGAGAGTCAGAGAACCACTTCCACTTCACTACCCCCTTCCTTTTCCCTCAGGGAGGGTCCTAGTTCGGGTTCATCTGGTTGGAGGGCCAAGTACAGGCACTCTCATTCTTGATGTGGCTTCAGCATGTTAATGTGGTATATCTGTTTTTCTTTTGCTTGTCTGGTTGATATACCTCATAATCTACAGGCCCTATTTGGCATGTTATTTCATAAGGGCCTTGCCATTGTGCTAGTAGCTTACTCTCCTGATGCAGCAAGAGATCCAGTATGGGGTCTCCTAATTCAAACTTCCTTTCTTGAGCCCCTCAATTGTAATGGGTTGCTTGTCACTCTTGGGCCTCCCGCAGATTTCTTAAAGCTTCCTTCCAGGCTGACTCTAGGTGTTCTCTCAGTTGTATCATGTATTGACCTAGGTTCTGGTCTTTACTTTGTTGTTCTTCCCAGCTTTCTTTAACCAAATCAAGAACTCCTCTTGGCTGTCATCCGTATAACAGTTCAAAGGGGGAAGGGCCTGTTGAGGTTTGGGGTGCCTCTCTTATGGCAAACAACAAGGGCAGTAGCATTTGGTCCCACTTCTGGGGACTCTCTACCACAAACTTTTTCAGCATCTGTTTCAAGGTCCTGTTAAATTGCTCCACTAGTCCATCAGTTTGGCAGTGTGTTGCAGAGCACTTAGGTGCCCTACTCCTTTTCCTGTCAGTGTGATCCATCACTATGCAGGTGTAACAGGTCACCCTCCCCAATGCTATCTTCCTAGTAATCTGCACCTTATGTGGGGCACCCTTGGAGCCTTCTTTGGGGTTCTTATGTCCTGCGCTATACTCACCTGCCACATCTTGATGGAAATTATTATGATGATGTTCTTGCAAGCGGGAGACTGCCTATTATATTGTGTGTGTTTGGGCCTTTCATCTGTGCAGGAAAGAGAGGGGAAACTGCTAGGAAAGAGCCCTAGCAGTGAGTGAGGAGCCCCAGCTGCTGGTTGTCAGGGCAACCAAAGTTAGCTGGTGACCCACACCTGCCAGCAGTCAGCTGACCAGAAGGTGCAGGGCCTGGTTCACATTTAAACCTCAGGGCTGGGGTCAGGCTGACAGTTCCCCACCAGCAGTCAAGGGAGAAGAAGCTCTGCCAGAGCAAATGGAGGGGAGAAGCCTGACTGCACAAGCAGCTCCTGATTGCTTGTTATGGGATGGGGAATTCCCTGGTAGGGATGGAATGATGTTTAGCCAGATGGCTTAGATTTTATGTTATAGCCCAGGGGCTTCTGTTTTGTGTTTGCTGTTTAGGATCAGAGGTTTGGGTGAGGCTATCAGGCATTGGAGGAGGCCTCACAGGGGAGCCATGGCCACATGGAGACCCCAGCCCCAGAGAGAGGGGGCCAGTGAGAAGCCCTAGAGAGGGGGGGCAGCATTGATGAATGCCCAGTGAGGTGCCCAGTGAAGCAGGGCCACAGAGAGCCCAGGGAGGACAGGGAAGCTAGAGTATAGTAAGGCCCAGACTAACCAATGTGAGTACCATTTGCGGGGCTTGGGCTGCAGTGTAGGGAAGGAAAGGAACCGCAGATAGCGCCCCCTTGCATTGGGGCAGTAAAATGTGCAGCCTCCTGCTTAATTAACATCTTCTAATTAAGCAATTAACAACAAGGCATGGCAGGAGAGAAGGCAGGCAGTTGTCCCATAACAAGTGGGTGGGGTCACCAGTGGATGGACCCCAAAGAGGCACACCTGTCACAGGGTGGTATATGGTGGTCTTGAGGTGTTTTATCCCAGTGTTTTGCTCACTCCCTCAAACACACGAGATGTAAGTTAGTCCCTTGGTCTGTCAACAATTCTTTAGGGATCCCCACTCTAGAGAATATTTTTAATAGTTCTTCTACCACCTTGGGTGTGGACACTGTCCGCATAGGTACAGCCTCCAGATACCTTGTCGCATAGTCCAGGAGGACCAACATGAATTGGTGCCCTGCACTGCTTTTTGGCAGTGGCCCCACAATATGTGGATTTTGTGACACCCCACCGCATCTGCTTGGATCCTGGTTTGGTGGAGTAACTGGTGTTCTTGAAGGTGAATCTCCCACTGCTGGGGTTCCCCAAGCTCCGCCTGCAGATGGACTGAGTGCCACGCTCCTCATTCCATCTTCACCTGTTTCCATTTTATTGTTTTTACACCAGTTAGTGTTACTGCCCCACTCTCAGAGCTGGAGGGAGCACTCACTGCATCACCAGCCAGCAGGGGAAGAACATGTCCTTACTGAGCTCCTGTGCCAGGACAAACTTGGAGGTATGAGCTGGGGCTATGGGGAAGGAGGAGGCCCCAGGTCCTGGGCATGACCCTTAACTGCACTTTGCCAGGGTCAGGGAGGCTTGATGGGACTGCTGGTGGTGTGACAGCCCCATAAATGCCAGGCCCAAGGATCCTGTGTTGAAAGGCGGGTAGGAGGTGCCATAACCTCCAGCTACCATATGCAAGCACAGTGTCCTGGCTGCAGAAAGCCCAGACCCATCACATCTTTGACAGGCCTGAGGCTTGCTGGTTGCAGTGGAGTTGTAAGGCTCCAGGTGAGTTCAGCTTAGCTGCCTGGGATGTCAGCATTTGGATTGAAAACCCCTTTGTCAGGCTGAGTAATCACCTGTAGTTGGTGTATGTGCTGTTCCTGGATGGAAGGAATAGTAAAGAAGTCAGAGGCTGGCCCGGCATGCAATGTGGGCAAGAAAGCCAGTCAGTGAAAATGGAAATGGAGGCATCAGGGGGTGAGGGACAGGCTGCGGTGAGGGTTGGGGGAAGGGGGATGTAGCAGTGCAGGCAAAAATACAGAGGTGCCTGGGGAGTCAGATGTCCGGCAGATTGCAGTGTCAGATTCCACTGTCTATATTGAGTCCATGAGTTTCTGTAGCTAGGAGGCTGATAAAGTGAAGTTCATAGGCCCAGCTGTGGAAAGTGGTTTGTAAATTGTTCTCTCTGAGGATGAGGCTTGAGAGACTGGAGACAGAGTGGAGTTTTTTGCAAGGCATATGCCCCTACTGGTAGTTGGATATTGTTGTCTTTGATCAATTAAGCTGTGCAGTTTGTGGGGGTCCTGGAGATTGTTGACAGGTTTTGTGTTTTGAGCTATAGGAAGTTGGCTTCAGTTCTGGTGATGAGGTTAGACTGTAATGTTTGAATTTACAAACCACTTTTCAGAGCCAGGTCTATGAACTTCACTTCATCAGCCTCCTAGGTAGTATGTACAGAAACTCAAAGATTCAACATAGACAGTGGAATTATGACACACTACAACTTGCTGGACAACTGACTCCCCAAATACTTCTGCACTTTTACCTGTACCGCTACATCCTCGCCCCACTCACCCACCCTGTCCCTCACCCCCTGACGCCTCCATTTCTATGTTCAGTGATTGGCTTTCTTGCTTGCATTGCATGCCAGGCTAGCCTCTGACTTCCTTACTATTCCTTCCATCCAGGACCAGTAGACACACAGACCAAATACAGGTGCTTCCTCAGCCTCCCAAAGGGGTTTTCAACCCAAAAGCTTGCTAAGATATATTTCTCTAACTATTCAGTTAGCCTACTAAAATACACCAGATTGTCTTACCTGTTGTCATTTAAAGCGGTGGACCGTCATTTAAAGTGGTGGACCTAATGGAGGCTGTAGGGGAGGAGGAGACCTCATTGGGGCACACTACCGTGTTGTGTAGAGTTCCCAGCACCAGTGAGGGCGTACCTTAACACACACAGACACACACACACACACATAGTCACACAGTGAAGATATGCCTTAACACACATGCTAGAGAAGAAGCTCCTATAGAAGAGGAAAGAAAGGCTCTATCACAGTTTGGCTGCCTAAGACACTGCTGGTGCTACTGTGCTAGTGCTCAGTCACTCACTAAGTGATTTTATACCTGTTGCCATTTAAAGTGGTGAACCACACTGAGGCTATAGGGGAGGGAGAGATCTCATTGGGGCACACTACTGTGTCATGTAGATGCCCCAGTGCCAGTGAGGGTGCATCTTAACACACACACAGTGTCACCCATGTCATGAGTTTTGCTTGTCAGCAGCTTGAGGTGCAGTTTCCCAGAAACCCCTGCACCTATCTCCTTGAAACTTGGCAGGCTTCATGCCCCCAGAAGTTGCTACCATTCTTGCATGTTTCATCTGCATCAGGCAAAAAATGACAAAGTTATAGTTATTTCATTGATTCCTCATTATACTCTATGGTGGAATCTCTGAATCTCTCCAAATCAGTGTCTAATCTTCTGAAGCTGATTCAGCCTAGCTGATTCAGAATAGTGATCCAAATCTCTGAATTGAATTCCTGGCCTCTGAATTGGCTGAATCCAAATCCAAATCAAATACTTCCCTATTTGCACAGTCCTAGTAAGCTGTTGTCTGTCTTTGGAAAAAAAGATTGAAGGGCTAGAAGCACAGTTATCTATGCTGTGTGCTACCAGGGAAAATAAAGATGCTGGGAGGAATTGATCACAATATGATAGAAATTGTGATCCTGAGATGGAGAAAATATCAGCACCTATACATGTGCCCAACGCCTGCTCCAATGTGTTCTAATTAGCACATAACTAATCTAAAAAGCAGACTCAATTAATCAAGCTCCAGCAGCCTTGTTATCAGAAGCATTAAGTGTCCCTATGCTTCAAAATGGCAGTGGGGGTGTTTTAACCAAAGCTCACTGAATGAGCTTTAGTTAAAGGGCTCCCACTGCCATTTTGAAGCACGGGATGCTGAATACATGAGAGGCTGCTGGCCCTTTGATTTGAGTGGCTCCCACCTGGGGGGGGGGTCTCCAATCCACCCACTACAGTCTTAAGCACAGGTTGGGCAAACCCCAGACCAAGCTCTCCCTTCCCCCCATCCCATTCTGAAAACAGCAACAGAGCTGAGAGGTGGGAGGAGTAGAACTAGGGAAGAGCAGCTGCAAACATGCAGCTGCTTCAAACTAGAGCTCAGTCTTCCAGCCCCTTGGGTCCAACAATGAATGTCTGTTGGGTTGGAGGGAATGCTGTAACTCATGGCACTTCCTGCAAAGTGCCATGAGTTACAGTGGGGAACTGCACATCTGTCAGCACCCATAATGACAAGGGAAGTTGAGGGGAAAGAGACTTAATGGTGGGGGTCTACTACAGACCACCCAACCAAGGGGAAGAGCTAGACCAGGAATTCTTAAGTCAGCTCATGGAGGTAGTTAGGTCAAAGGATGTGGTCATCATGGGTGACCTGAACTTTCCAGACATCTGCTGGGAAGAGCAATCAGCCAGGTCTGACTGCTCACATAGGTTCCTAGCCAAAATGCAGGACCTCCATCTAACCCAGGAGGTGCACAGCCCCACTAGGGGAGACACCTTGTTGGACCTGGTGCTGGTCACAGGTGACAACCTGGTGAGGAGGCTGAGGGTGCTTGACCACCTGGGCAACAGCAATCATTGCCTGCTGAAATTCACCATCCATTGCAAGGTTGCAAAGGCCTGCACCAAGACAGCAGCCCTAGATTTCTGAAGGGCAGATTTCAATGAGCTAAGGAGAATAGTCAGAAAAGCACTGAGGTCCCGGAGGGGAGGGGAGCCAGGTGTCCAAGAAGAGTGGCCGCTCCTTAAGGAGACAATCCTCCAAGCCCAAAGGGAGGTAATCCCAACACGGATCAAAGGGAACAGGAGGGCGCAGAAGCTCCCATGGCTCACCAGAAGCATCCGGGAATGTCTCCTAGCTAAAAGGGAGGCGTACACCCAATGGAAGGG
>NW_017729024.1:67420342-67430891 GCF_001723915.1 Gavialis gangeticus | reverse complement strand
GATGAACACCTTGCTGGGGTCGTGTGACCCCAGTACTCTTTCCTGCCATGGCAGGGGGTCGGACTTGTTGATCTGCTCAGGTCCCTTCCGACCCTACTAACTACAAAACTATGAAACTATGAAAATCCAATCTGTAATTTACCAGGTTACTTCTAAATGTGCCTTTGTTGATATCACTCATATTTATTTTATCTGAATTGTCTTTGAAAAAATTTGACATACATAATAAAGAATATGGTCCATCTAGCCTCAAAGGGAAAAATGAGCCTTCTAGTATGTGAATGAGCATACAAATTTGTGTCATTCATTGTAGTTATGTCCTGAAAGCAGATTTATATAAAAGGACAGAATTCCTAGTTTAAAAAAAAGAAAGGAAAAGAAAAAAATAAGAAAAAAGAAAAACACTCACTTGCTTCTTTGTTCTTGTTCCTGCACTTATCTGTGCTAAACTACAATTACAACCTTCTTACCCAGGTAACTGACTGATCATAACATTTCTTAGGTTATTATTATTCCACATAATGTGCTATGTTAGTCAATTAACCTAGTGATAAAGCATAGTCTGGCTCTAACCAATAGTGCAGTAGGGCATCTGCATTAGTGGGTAGCAGCTGGAAATCTAGATTCCCTGTTCTATAACAATAAATAATGAGCGCTGTCCTGTTAACCTTTTTCAGTGTGATTTTAAAAAATATTCTGAATATTCAACAGGGTGGTTGCCCTTTGCTAAATCCAGTATTGATCCCAGAAGCATCTACTCAGACATTGATCGCCTTATTTTGACGGCCCCCAAGCATCATTAAGCCACGCTGTAGTTATGAGAGACCAGGGTGCTAAGCATTTCTTAGGGGAGGCTCAGTACCTCTGTATAAAGGGGAAATAACAATTTAATGGGTACAGTTTCCAAAAATAGGCATTCTTCATATCTAGCATACAATACTTGCTTACATGTCTATTGCCATTTCTTATTTGCTAAAAATAAATAAGAATTTGAAGTAAAAAGCTGAAAGGAACCAAATATTATTATTTCCAGGTGTGCATATCCTAATTATTGTGGGCAAATCAGTTTTGACCTTTTCAGGATGTGATTATATAAGATGGAAGTCTTTGACTTCAATGGTATAGGGGGCAAGCTTAGTAGCTTCTCCTTCTAGTTTGATGGGACCTGTATTCTAAACAAGCATTTTATTAATGAAAACAAATGTAACCATGTTTGAACCTATGAATGGCCTGGACATCACTCTTTATTAAATTATTTTGTTTCCACAATATTTTTGTTCCTAAAGCTAAGAAGATAAAAATACTAAGGCAAATACAGAAGATATCAAAGATATTTGTTTGTTTAAATGGAATTCTATGTGTGCATGTAAAAGAAACCTGGAGACCTGTGCAAACATTTCCTTTCAAATTCAATATACCAAAGCAGCAGGATTGTAAATAAAAACTATGCACTCATATTTATAAAATACAGTTTATTTTATTTATAAAATATTCAACTTTTAAAACTGTGTCAACCATAATGGTATAGCAAAATAATTTATTTTTATGTTTTGGTTTGACAAGGAAAAATGGACACCACAATGATACAGTGCCCACATCTATATAAGATGTTGACTGTGCAGTAGCTTGTTACGAAGTGGCACAAAGCATAGCATGATGCTACTGAGCAGTAGTAACAAGATACTGTGCCGTCAGCATCACCAAAAAACCATTTGGGGACTCTACTACACAGTAACTCTGGTTATTGTGCAGTCATTTAGTACTTGTGTATGCAAGTACTAAATAACTGAGCAGTAACAATTGCGCTGTCAGTGTCTCATGTAGACATGGCCAGTAAGATGCAACACTGTTCTGCTGTGTAGTCCACTGGTAGCTGCCACATTATCAGAATTTAAAACTGGACTGTCAGCTAGTCTATGATCTGGCAGAAAAACACAATGAAGAGTACTCATCACAAAGCCTATAATGGAGCACAGGGTGGTGTCTGATCTGTTTTGTGTTAAGTGAACTCCCCACAAAATATAAAAACCCATGAAATCAGCCCTCTTCTGCTTAAGGATCTGGATTCTGATGAAGGGGAACTAGTGCTGAAATTGTATAAATATTCTGTGGTTACAAGTGATCTCCGGATTCCAAATGGTTCTCAACATATATTTTGGGTATTCAGAACACCTTGTTATTGCAATCAGACCCGTGGAACCCTCTGTAGGATCAATCTACCTATTATGCTGTCTTCTTCCTTCCTTCCTTTTAGGAGATAGAGAATTACCTCTTGAAAGCCTGGATCATTGCATCCTTGGTGAATTGTCAAACAAGGGCATGGCATAAGAATGACTTCAGGTCCTCTAGCACGGTTATAAAAAGAGTAATTGATGTCCTGAAAATGAGAAACAGGGGCCTGCATTGAGCTGACAACGTAATACAGCATATTCCTGAATAAGTTAACAGTACATACTTCATACTGTGTATGTTTTACAACATTGTTATGACAGGAAGGATACTAAGGGGACACACATAATTCACAGTGCATTTAAAAATGAGATCATTTGATGGGGGCTGAGAAATTTTAGGAAGTTGGAACAATGTAGAAGACAGACTGGTTTCAGGCTTTTATGGATATGCTAACTGATAAACATTTGCAGGTATTTTGAGGCTAACTAGAAAAGTCGTTTCAGAGGGATGGGCTTTGAAAAATAAGGTGTATTTTATTTTTTTTAAATAGGGTCTATGTTTTCTTCCAATATAGGTTTTAGGGAGTTCAAATATATTTTAGTCACTAGTGGTTAGATGAGACTTAGTTCCTAAAATATATTTTTTTAAAATAATGATTTGGCTATGTGGAATTCTGAGATATTCAGTGTCATTTATTTTAAATTATCAGGTGTTATTGAACTCTCAAAGTGTGAAATAGCATAACTGTGTAATGGCTTAATCATATTTGCAGCCCCCTTGTCCTTCTTCCTTTGTCTGCATTAATTGCTCTGCTATTACACCCCTCTACCAGAAGCAGTAGGAGCAAAAAAACTAGACAAGCTTTAAGATGCAGCTGACTGGTTTATTAAAGGAATGATGTGATATAATTCTCTGCAATAGAAGGGAACTAGCCTTAGTGACCCAGAAGATTCCTTCTAGTCCTATGTTCCTGGTTAAACAATTTTATTAGAAACATTGACCAGATTTACTCACTATCCCTTACATGTTAGGGGTTAGTTAAGTATGCCAACAATTCAATTAAAAACATGAATACAATCCTAAATATGTGAAGATTAGGACTGTGAAAAATGTGTAACTTACTACTTTGGCTGAAAGCTTCTAGGGACATGGTAACAGACCGTACGTAGCACTCATTGAGAAGATGGAGCTCCCAGAGAAACAGTTGAGTGTCTGTGTGTATATTAGCATACAAAACTTACCCTGATTCATATACTGTCAGAAGTTATATAGATTAGTCATGGTTTCTTGATCTTGTGTGGGAGAGCCATAGGTGATTCTGAAAAAGGCACACTGCTCCTCTATCCAGATAAGGATCTTCTCTCTGTCACTTCTTGGCAAGGTGTTATTCCTAAGGTGCTCACACAAAATAAATGGGGTCACAGAATTCCTGGGTCTGTGACAAGGAATGAAGCTTGTAGGTTAAACCCTATACTAGGTTTACTCATGATGGCTAGAACATAATATTTAGAAATTAATTTTTAAAAATTGAATTGTAAGTAGAGTAAATATTGCATTAAACAATGGTTCAGAGAAATGACAAAGGTTTTTGGTTTCTAAAGTTTGTTTGTGGTAAAGATTCATGTTCTTAGACAAGAGTCCAAAGTTATCAAACAGACAGGCATATACATCCTGGAAAATTAAAAACATACAGTAGCACAGTGTTCCCTGAAAACTTATTACAAAATAGGAACATGCAGAAGTAGCAGTAGGTCACCATGACCAACTGTAACTTGGTGAGAAATCTCTAGTTTTGGTGAAATGACCAAATTAGAAGACCAGAAATGCCCGAATTAAAAAGTCAGCAAATAACCAAATTAAAATGTGTACACATGATTTGTTTAAAGAAACAAGGTATTATGCTGACAAGGCAAAACGTAAACAGCACGATGACCACAGGGAAACTAATCAATCATATCCAGAAATAAAGAGCCATCAGGAACAAGACAATAGAAAAGGTGGAATCTTGGAGGTCACCATGAACAGCGGGCATACCACCAGCCCATCTTCTCTGTCCTATCGGGGCAGTGGGTGGGCATCAGCCCTTGGCCTCTGAGACTGCTGACATCCTTCAAGCAAAAACCATGAGGTGGCATTCACATACTGACCAGACGTAGCATCTCCCCATGAAATCCTAGGACTAGTAAATAAGAAGTATTGGGTAATTATTTTATTTTCCTAGCCTGCTTTACTCTTATCTGCTATCACTATGTATCAGTAAAATTCTCCTCTTATCAAACAGAAGCAGTCATGGTTGAACTAAAGGAATGTTGGTCCCACCCAAAACAAGGTATTTGGACTAACTTATAAATCCAGTGCCAACAACTCACTCCATCCCTCTCAGAAGTGTGAGTTTCCAGAGTTTCCCTTCTATCTTGATTTCTTACTCCAACATCAACTGGGAAAATACAAAATTCCTTGTTTCACTCAAAAAAATCTTTAGTGATTTTTCCTAGCCTCTATTTGCTACTTTCTGAAATGGTAGACTTTAATTACAAACACAATCACTTTGATCAAAAGACGCTATTAGCATAGTTTTGTATTGGAGCCACTGTTACAGACTGAAGGATTCACAGTGAATACTATCTTGTTTTATATACCATTATGGAGGAAGTGGGGAAATAGCACAATGTTTTAGATCCAAAATATGGAGCATATAGGGAAATAATTCTCCTACTTCTCCTGACTTTTAGTTCATCAGTACACCAGGAATGTTAAAGTGGGACTTCATATGCAACAATTATAGTTTCTTCTAAAAAACAGAGATAAATCTAAAATCAAATTTTGAAAAACTAAGGCCGTCAATGTTAATATACTTAAATACACATTGGCACAATAGTCTCATTTGTATGCATGATTGCAAAGCTATAATGTGGTATAGGGTGATGATCAACTGCACATTTCTCTAGTCACACCTTAGCCATACTTTTTTCTGGAATTTAGTTTTTAATGCACTAGAGTCTATTAGGATTTTTTAAACAACATTTTTTTCTCATAATTTGCCTAGTCCCGATAGGGTGGACAAGATAGGCTGGTAGTATGCCCTCTGTCCATGGTGGCCTCCAAAATTCCACCTTTTCTATTTTCTTTTTCCTGATGACTCTTTATTTCTGGATACGATTGATTGGTTTCCCTGTGGTCATTGTGCTGTTTACATTTTGCCTATTAAGATTAATTGAAATTTAAACTGTTAGCAGTCAGGGCCAGTTTAATGGTCAGTACAATCCTTTTAGACATTTTTTAATGAAAAAGACTGATCATAAGATCATAGGAAAGTAGGAATGCAAGGGACCTCATGAGGTCATCTAGTCCAGTTCTGTACTCAGGAATATTCCTGACTAAACCATCTGAGCAAGTGTCTATCTAACCTGCTGTTAAAAATTTTCAGGCATGGAGATTCCAAAGCTTCTCTAGGAAGCGTGTTCCAATGCTTGACCATCCTCATAATCAGACATTTATTTCTATTCTCTGACCTAATTTTTTTTCTGTTACAGCTTGTGGCTGTTTCTTCCAGTACTGTCCTTACGGTCACAGAGAAAAGTCTATTTTAATCTTCTCTATGACCACCCTTCAGCAATTAAAAATTGTTATCAAATCCCCCCTCAGTCTTCTGTTCTCCAAACTAGGTAATCTTTGTTCTGTCTTCCTTTCCTTGTAAATCATTTTTGTTGGTCTTCACTAGACTCTTGCCAATCTGTCTGCATCCTTCTTGAAGTACTAGCCAATTGCCCATCAAGAATAATGGGGAGCAGAGGGGGCAGGGGCCTGGGATGGAGTGCCACCACCAAATACCCCATGCTGCCACTGTTCTGCCTCTTGCAGGGAGCAGGGTTGGGGAGCTGAGGCCAGCATTGCTGGCCTCGGTTTCCACACCCCCTGTCTGGTCCCCAGCACCACTTGTGGGGAATGGGGTGGGGGAGCTGAGGCTAGTGCTGCCTCAGCTCCCTCACCCTCTGCCTGGTCCTCAGTGCAGCTTCAGAATCATGGCAGTGCTAACCCCTGCTTGGAGCACTCTGATTCTCTGTTTCTGTCAGCCAGTCAGAGCATGAATAAAGCCTGTGGACAGAAAGACAGACAAACTTAAGCTTTTACAATATTAGAATGGGGCCCAAAAGTGGACACAGTACTCCAAGTGAAGCCTCACCAGTGCTGGATAGAGAGGAAGATTAACTTCTTTTCATTTGCAAGTGACACTCTTCTTCATACAACCAGAATGTTAGCTTATATTCAACTTATGGTGCACTGTAAGCCCTAGGTCTTTTGCTACGGTACTGCAGCCTAACCAGGCATTCCCCAGTGTATTTGTGCACGTAATTATTCCATCTCAAGTTCAGGACTGCATTTGTTCATGTTGAATTTCATCTGCTTGGTTGTGGACCATTTCTCCACTCTATCCGGGTCATTCTGGATCCTAGTCCTGCCCTCTAGAGTGTCTTCAACTCCACCCAACTTGGTGCCATCCACGAATTTGCTAAATGTGCTCTCAGTTCCATCATCCAACTCATTAATGAAGATATTAAATAATACTAGACATAGAACAGACCCACAGGGACCCCCATATAATATCTTTTCCCAACTAAACATTGAATTATTGATGATTATTTGTTAGGTGCAATGATCCAGCCAGTTTTGTATCCACCTTACAGTACTTTCAACTAGTCTGCATTTCTTTAGATTGTTAATGAAAATTTTGTGGGAGACGGTGTCAAAGGTATTGTTAAATTCAAGATATATCACATCCACTGCTTTTTCCCCATCCAAAAAGCCTGTTACCTTGTCATAGAAAAAAAGTGAAGTTGGTTAGGCATGACTTGTTCTTGTTGAATGCATACTGGCTCTTCCTGATCACCTTGCTCTCCTCTACATGCTTCAAAATGGATTCCTTGCTCCATTCCTTCCTTCTCCATTATTTTTTCAGGAGTTGAGGTCAGGTTGACTGGTCTGTAATTCCCTGGATTCTCCTTTTTCCCTTTCTTAATGATAGGCAATACATTTGCCCTTTTGAAATTCTCTGGGACCTTAGAAAAGTAAGCCTCTAATCAAGTTCATTGCTCTCTGCTGGATTCTTTCTAATGTGTCCACTTCTTTCTTGAAGTTCAGGGCCCATATCTGGACACAGTACTTCAGGTGAGACCTTGCTAGTGCTGGATAGAGTGGAGGAATGGCATTTTTTTCAAGAGACACTCCTATCAATACAGCCCAGTATGCTACTGGCTTTTTGGGGGGGAAGGGGGGATTGCAATTATTGCACAATTTTGGCTCATATTCAACTTCTGATACACTGTAACCCCAGGTGCTTCTCTGCAGTACTACAGCCCAGCCAAAAAAAAAGAAAAGAAAAACGGAAATCTAGAGTTTGAATACATTTATATATTTTCAGAGAGTTAACTTCATTGTAAAAAATGTAAACACAATTGTAAAAGGTACTAGAATAACATATTACCACTAATCCAGGTTTTTTTTAATCTTTTGGATCATAAAAGATATGATAGTGTGACTTCTTGTCCCAAAGATTTTTTTTCAAAAATCTTGAAAATTCTCAGCTCTACCATTACACATCCTTGGGTGCATATTGTAATATCTCATGTAATTTTAATCATGGTAGCAATCATCACAACCTTGATTCTGTGATAAAATTTGTGTCAGGGGAACCAGTGACACATATTGCAGGAGTAGAATATAATTTCATGTCAATAAAATCACTATGGGTTAGTCTAAATGTTCTATTTTCATTTCTTAAAATAGGTCCTATGACTTATTTTACTGCTAATTATAGGTTCTCTCAAAGCTATCTCAAATAACACTTCAGATGGTTACTTCCTTGCTGTGGTATCTCCCTTGATTTGAGCAACCTTGTAATGGAAGTTTCATTCATTATCCCTACCCCATCTCCCTGAAATGTTAAAAATTGAATACTATGACTAAGAAGAAAGCTTCAAAGGTAACATTTTATGGGTCTGTGTCAAAATATTTTGTTCTTTTGCAGTATCATCAAGTATGTGAATGGCACTTTCAAGTACCCCTGGACTGAGAGGAGGAGAAACAAGAATTCCACAGCTTAATTTTTTCATACAGATCCTTGTGCCTGTGTAGAAATCAACAGGGATAAGGAGCTGTGTAAGTGCAATAACTTGAAGGACCCTGGTATTTGGCTTTAATTATCAACAAGATTTTACTTATAAATCAATATAATTTTAATTTAACAGCTCTATGTGGATTCTCATGCTGTTTACATTCTTTGGAACTAACATAGTTTTCCTTTTCTGTTGGTGTTGATTTATATAGAACATTTTTAGTGGTAAAATACAGATACGTGTTGTTCTGAAGTGAATCAAAGGAGTTGCTTTCCTTAAAAAGCACCACTAGAGCAATTTCACTGAGTACTACAGTACCATAACATGTATTATATGACAGGTAGGTACGAGCAGTAGGCACACAGTATTCAATGGTAGTCATACTATGTTTGCCAGAGGATTAAATTTCTGAAAGACAGTTCTATGTCAGAAAAGGAAGGGATTGGTGTGCAAGTTCTTCACTGTCTGAAACAATAATTCAGTAAAAGGTGACAGCTCTATTTGGAAAACAATCACTTGTGATAACATAGCTCCACATGAGACATTCTAATTATTATGATAAACCATGTTAAGTTATAGTAGTTTGGGGATCACCAGGGGTGTGTACAAATGTTCACTAAACTTGGTCTATGATCACATGGCTTACTTCAAGCTGTGTGATTATAGATCAGGATTGGCATCTTCTTCTTCTTGTGTCCTCATTAAAAACTAGATGTTTTTCCAGAATTGGGCACAAGCAATGGCTCTTTCCACTACTGCAGTGAGGCACTCCTTCATACACGTCTCACCACACAGGCAGCAAACAAACAGATGTTCCATGGTCTACACTCTTGTTTATGTTCAAGTCATTCGAGGAGCCCCATTTGATCATGTTTGGTTTTGATCTCCCATTTCGCATGCATAAGCAGTTCAGATAAATACCATGTTGACTAATCTGTATCAGCCCCTCTGGGAAGGTCCTCCTAGGGTTTCAGGTCCATTTCAGGGCATCTGATTGTGTTCAGTCTTTCCTTCCATAACCTCAGTTATGCCCTGACAGTTTTGTCGTGTCCAAGGTTGCAACATTAGTCACAAAACTCTTTTGCACTTAAACCATTTGGTTACTTCTGTGTGACCATAGAGTGGATACCTGGGGTCTTCCATCTGCCTTGATCTTTTTTTTTTGACTCACTAGCTTTCGTCTGATATCAAATGGTATCAGAACTAGTAAGTACAGACTATCCCTTGGTGCTGACTTTAAACATCCTGTTATCGCATGACAGCTGTCATTTAGAACTGGCATCCCTCACAATCAGATGTAAATTGTGTGCCACACAGCGAATGCCAGCAAAGTTGGCATCATGGACTGCCTTGACCATATTGGCCCCATTGTCAGTGGCAGGAAAGAGTACTGGGGTCAAACAACTCCAGCAAGGTGTACATCTAGCCTCCTCTTAAAGACCCCTAGGGCAGGAGCCAGCACCACTTCTCTTGGAAGTTGGTTCCAGATCCTAGCTGCCCTGACCGTGAAGTAGCGCCTCCTGATATCTAGCCTGAATTTCCCCTCTGCCAGCTTGTGACTATTATTCCTGGTCACTCCTGGTCGTGCTCGGGGGAACAGGGACTTCCCCAGTGCCTGCTGGTCCCCTCTGACTAGTTTGTAACAGGCCACTAGATCCCACTTCAGCCTTCTCTTGTGGAGGCTGAACAGGTTCAGGTCCCATTGCCTCTCCTCATAGGGCCTGCCCTGCTACCCCCGATCATGCGAGCGGCCTCCTCTGGACCCTCTCCATGTTGTTCACATCCCTCCTGAAGTGCAGTGCCCAGAACTGGATGCAGTACTCCAGCTGCAGCCTGACTAGTGCCTTGATCTTACTTAATTAGTAGGTTGTTGTAATCAGCAGGAGGCTGCCCATTTTTTGCGCCCCAGTGACAGGGGGCACTAACTGCGGCTCCTTTTCCTCCCCTACACCGCAGCCCAAGCCTTACAGATCGTGTTGACATGGTTTGACCTGGGCCCTGTTATGTCTTGGCCCTCCTCTTTACTCCTGGGGCTCCTTGCTGCCCCCCCTCGCTCTGGGACTGGGGCCAATGCACCCCGCAAATGCTTTGCCCTCTCGGCACCAGGAACCCCCACGCTACTGGAGAGTCCCTATGAGGCCTCCTCCAACCCCTAATAGCCTCACCCAGTCCTCCGGTCAAAACAGTGAACATAAAAACACAAAGCCCCTGGGCTACAACATAAAAACTAGACCGTCCAGTCAACCCAGATTAACTCCCTACTA
>NW_017729024.1:67414492-67415342 GCF_001723915.1 Gavialis gangeticus | reverse complement strand
GGTGCCAGGAACCCCCACGCTACTGGAGAGTCCCTATGAGGCCTCCTCCAACCCCTAATAGCCTCACCCAGTCCTCCGGTCAAAACAGTGAACATAAAAACACAAAGCCCCTGGGCTACAACATAAAAACTAGACCGTCCAGTCAACCCAGATTAACTCCCTACTAGAGAGTGAGGGAGAGCGGGAGGGAGGGCTGCCCAACCTCAGCAGCAACCGGGGGATGTTCACACTGCCAGAGTTCTCCCCTCTGTCTGTCCTAGCTGAGTTCCTACTCCCACAGCCGCTGGAGAGGAACTGCTCTCCTGACCTCCTACCTGGGCTTAAGAAGGTCTAAGCCCTGCCCCTTCCTGTCAGCTAGTTTTACTGGTTGCCCCCAGCAACCAGCACCTGCACAGCCCTGGTGACTGGCAGCTGAGCCTCCCCCTTCCTGCCACTAGGGGTCTCTCCCAAGCCATCTCCACTTTCAGGCACAGGGCACCTGAGTGCACTGCGACAGGAGGGCACCACCGTCCTGCTGAAGGTGGTGCGTGCAGGCACCTGGTAGGTTGGAGCCAGCAGTGCCAGGAGCCGCCTGAACCCTGGCCACTAAACAAAGATGAAGGGCTGGCCATCCAGAGCAAGCATCTCCCCAATGGTCTGGGTGACCTTGCTCGCATTTGCAACTGGTCCCTTTTGCCTCCAATGTTCCAGGGTGTCCTGCCTCTGCTGTGGGGGGATGGGGGCTGTGGAGTGAGCAGGGACCATTCTTATGGCAAAGGGGTGGTACCTGCAGAGATGATTCAGCATCCCTGAAGTTGTCATGTGCTTTGTTCCCTTGCTCCGGCTGATTTTGGCTTAGCAGTGCACCCAG
>NW_017729024.1:67408713-67409492 GCF_001723915.1 Gavialis gangeticus | reverse complement strand
ACGCAGATAGCAAACATGGGATCATCTGCCAGCTCATAATGATCCCAGACAATGCTAGTACTAGGCCTTTCCCTCTGGCGTGCAGGTGCATCTGTGGATGCTGCTGAACTCTCCCCCTCTTCAGCAGTCAGAGGCACAGCAAGAGAAAGAGCGGACTCAGCTGAGCTGCTTGCTTTCACCTGTACAGAGGCACCTTCTCAAGTGCCTTCTGGGAAAGACCTCATGGCTTAAAAGTAAAAAACCTGAGGGTGTCGAGCAAAAATTCAACTGATTCCCCCTCCTTCCCCAGAACTTCCCTTATCAGGGCACTGAGATCCAGATCCAGTGCCAGCTCTTCTTCTGGCGCTGGAAGGCTCAGGATAGGCAGTGACACAGGAGTGGAGTGCACTGCTGTGCTGGTTGCAGTTATGGTGGGAGAGGTTGTGGCTGTTGTGTCTGGACATAAGAGAGTCTCAGGCATAGGCAGTGGCTCTGGTGGCACTGCTGCTCCTCTCTCTTTACTGCTTGTAGCAGCCTAATCCCTTGTAGTGGGAGTAAAGAGGCTGCATCTGAGTATGGTGGGGGGAAAAACTGCAGCTCTCCTGCTTGCAACCCCCCTTGCTCCCCTTCATGCAGACTGGCCAGTGTGGCCACCTGCCTTTCCACCCCGCTTCATAATGTGTTCCTTTGTATGTAAACTGGAACTTCTAAGTGTGCTGTGCGCCATGGATTAGATTTCTGGATGTTATGTAAATGTGCTTGTGTGTGTCAATAGTATATTGAGAAGCACTGGTGTGGTG
>NW_017729024.1:67404946-67408612 GCF_001723915.1 Gavialis gangeticus | reverse complement strand
ACTCCTTCCCCCTCTCCCCCTCCCTCCCCTTACTTTCCTTTTTATTTCCCCCCACAGGAAATCCAGGATAGGCAAGTCGAATATTCAACCCTTGTTGAATATTTGACCTGTGCTGTTAATATATGACTTCTTGTATTCGATTCAACAGCTATTTGACCAGCTGCTATTCGACTTGACTTTCACTTTTCAAGGTCGAATATGTCAAATATTTGTCGAATCAAATATTAAGTCGAAGCTTTGCACAGCCCTACTATAGACACTCCAAAATTCATCTTAGCCCCTGTCATAGACACCCCTCCCAGTGCCTCTGCCTGCCCATCCCATGCAGCTGAGTCCATCCCACTTCTACCCACAGAGGCGCAGTATTCCTGGCCCAGCAAAATCCAGCCCCAACCTAGTTCCCCCACCGGGAAGAGACTGGCACTGCCCCTGCTTCAAACAGTGGGCATTGCAGCAGGTGTTGCATAATCTGAGGCTCTGTGCCATAGTCACAGGTAGTTTAGCCAATGGTATAGCCCCACTTTTTCATTAATTCCTTGGAGCATCCAACTCCAGTGTATAGGCAGTTGAGACATTGCCACTTTTGCTGTGGTTCATAAACTCCTGGTAGTAATTACTCAGCCACTGGAATGTCTATTTTTTCACTGTCAGGTATATTCTTTAGCTTCTCATTCCATATCTGTAGTTGTATCTTCTTGGGTGTGGCATTGAGAGGTTGCGTACTGGTGAGAAAGCTCATGCATGACTTCAGATGCTTGTGTGCTGCAGGATCATTGTATAGTGGATTTGTCACATCTTCAGTTTGTCTTTAGCACTCTGTCCTGCTGGCCACTCCTATTCTGATGTCAGGTGGAGCAATCCCAGCCAGCCAGTGCACACTATTTAGGCTGGTAGGCTTCAGGCATCCTGCAATGCATCAGCAGCTATCATTCCAGAGGGGTCAAGGTGCTTATCATGTACAGATCTCTCCTATACAGGGTATGCATACTTGGCAGAGGAAAAGCTGAAAGCCAGAGCAATGGTTCAGCTGGTCAAGGGGCTAGTTCCCCATTTGAGTTGGTGATCTGATATAATTGGTGATGCATAAGAGGTGCATGTGGGTGCACGTGCACCCCCTAGAAGCACCAGTCATGAAACTGGAAGTGCACTTCCAGTTTCACTACTGGCTTGGTGATTGGCCACTGGGGGACCCCCCCCCCACATTGGTGATCTGGTACCCCCCCAGATCTCCTCCATGGGTTCTGGACCATGTAATATTAACCTGGTGGTTGGCCTTATGGTTTTTCACATGGAAATACTTACTTGTGTTTTTGCTGGGTTGACTCATAATCCGTTTTCAATGTAGTATGAAGTTAGGCTAATTAGTGCCTTGCTTAGGGAACCAGTGTTTTGGCCTGTTATACACAGGTCATCCACATAGATAAGACTTTTTGGTTCCAAACTGATTGGTTGATCATTCGAATAGATGTTATATAACAGCAGTGCAAATATGCTTCCTTGGGGGAGGCCATTAATCTATTGCCTCCATCCACTTCATTTCCCATCCACTTTGACATAAAAAGCCTACTTTTGAGCAGAGTTCCTTTGAGCTCTGTAAGGTGTAGATCTTTTGTCATTTCCAGGTTCTTGTGGAGGAGTCATTGATGGTTAACTGTATCATAGGCGGCTGTTCGGTCGACAAACACAGCTCTGGTGATTTGTCCTCTTTCTAAACATCCTCAGTATGTTGAGTTAGATTGAGTAGCTGGTTTGCTGTTGGTTTTCCAGGGTGAAAGCCACCCTATTCAGGGACTTGGTGCTTATCCATGTATGGGGTAAGCCAGTTCAATATCAGTCATTCATATCATTTGTATGTGTGGCATAGCAGAGAGATAGGTCTGAAGTTCTCTGGGTTGAATGGATCTTTCGTTTGCTTTAGAAGTGCCACTACCTGAGCATGTCACCATATCTTTGGAATTTTTTGACTGGCTGCACATGAGTTGTATAGGCAAAAGACCCACTCTCAAATCTGGGGTCTGAATTGGTTGATTTGTCCGGTAGGTATACTGTGAACATGATAACAACAAAGAAAAAAATTGAGAGAATTTTTTCCAGCACTCTCCTACTCTCCATCAAAGTACTGCCTTATAATCAGGAAATATCTGCTATACTGTCCTCAGGATTATACCATTTTAATATGCTACCTAATGTAAGTATCATCTCCACTTAAACACAACTCTGACTACTACAACTGTTCCTGGTAGCACGAGTATGAAGAATCTTACGATCAGAAAGACTATATGAAAACATATAGAACTTGAACATGTAAACAGAAATGCATATTTTCCATCTTTGTATATCTAAATTTTTCCCTTACTCTTATTACTTCCTAAACCCAAAAGTGCAAGCAGCAGTGTGTATTTAGCAGAGTTAATAAGGGGTGAAAGCATTTATGTGTGTGGTATGCTGCATTTCCTATAATGTCACTTGTCATTATTCTATCAGACATAAAGTAGGGTTAGTAGGCTGATGTGGTTAAGACTAATAAGTCATTGATTCTTATCCAAGAAGCCAATTAACACACTAGTTTTTCTTCCAGTCTGTTGTGATAAATTAATTAACTCCTCCTCTGCCACAGTCGAGTAAGATTGGTCAGTACACCATGCTTGGTTTTTCATCCAGCCTATTAATCCAGATAATGCTGCTTTTAGTTTCTGGCTTTTTAACATCATTATAATCACATCTCCTTGATGGGATTCCTTGCTGTTGCAAATGTGAGTATTTGTATTAACTAAGGCCAAATGAATGGGAAAAAAAGTCTTGGCAAAATTCAGTCATATTACTTACTAGCTTTTTTTTTCTTCCTTGAAATCGATGTTATAAGCATCAAAAGCAATGGCAGTACCAGTTCCCTAAACCACGCGCACGCGCACACACACACACACACACACACACACACACACACACAGTTTGTGTCTGCATATGTTTAAATTCAGGAAAAATGTAAACTTCTAAATTTATTCTAAAAAGAGCTAAAATAACTGTCATCTTTAAAGTTTTCTGTATATATTCATAAAGATTTCCTTTATGTACAAAAAATATGGCCTACCATACTCTGGGTCAGATTTTGAGTACCTCTAACTATGGCTGTGAGAAGGTTCGGGTGGTGATTCAATTCAGAGGAGATCTGGCCTGATTTGGTGGCCGAATCTCTGAATCCAAATTGAATCAGGGGACTAATTAAAAGGTCCCAATTGATTCAAAGGTCTCTGCATCTTCAGAAAAGGTTCATAGATTTCATAGACATTAGGGCTGGAAGGGACCTTGGAAGATCTTCGCATCCAGTCCCCTGCCCCAGGGGCAGGAAGTCAGCAGGGGCCATAGGATCCCAGCAAGATAAATATCCAAATGTCTCTTGAAGGCATTCAAAGTAGGTGCTTGAACCACCTCTGGTGGCAGTCTATTGCAAACCTTGGGGGCTTGGACAGTAAATAAGTTCTTATGTTCAGCCTGAAATGGTCATGGAGGAGTTTTTGACCATTTGATCTTGTCATCCCTTGGGGTGCTCTGGTGAAAAGACATTTCCCCAGATCCCTGTGAACACCCCTGATAAACTTATAGGCGGCCACCAGATTACCCCTGAACTTGCATTTTTCCAGGCTGAAGAGTCCCATAGCTCTCAGCCTC
>NW_017729024.1:67397316-67403846 GCF_001723915.1 Gavialis gangeticus | reverse complement strand
TCCTTGAGTACCCTGGGGTGTAAACAGTCAGGGCCAGCTGACTTGAAGGTATCTGGCCTCACAAGGTGTTCCTTCACAAGGTCAGCATTGATGAAGGGTAAGGAATCTCCTTCACCCAGGCCTTCCTGTCCCATAATGGGCAGGAGCATCCCATGGGACTGGTGAAAGACTGACACAAAATAACCATTTAGCAAGTTGGCTTTTTCCCGGGCATTGGTTGTCAACTGTCCTGTCTAGTTTAGCAGGGGTCTGATGTTGCCCTTGCTTTTCCTCCAGGTCTCCACATATCTAAAAAAGGATGTTTTATTGTCCTTGATACTTGTAGCCAGTTGGAGTTCAGTCACAGCCTTGGCTTTCCTGGTTCACTTCCTGCAGGTCTGGACCATTGCAGAATATTCCTCCTTGGAGGTGGATCCCATCCTCCATCCTTTGTAGGCCTTTCATTTCAGATGCAGGAGGTCTGTTTGTCCCCTGAAGAGCCAAGGGCTTTTCCTGCCTTTCCTCTTAGATGGGATAAACTTTACTTGTGCATCCAGGATCACTCCCTTGAGGAACAACCACTTTTCCTGAACTCCCCTCTCCTCCCCTCCCCTTTGGGTTGTGGCCACTTAGGGCCTCACTGACAAGCTTTCTGAGCTTGTCAAAGTCAGCTTTCCTGAAGTCAAGGACTTCTGTATTGCTGACTAACTTGCCAGCTTTACGGCAGATGGTGAAGGTGATCAGCTTGTGGTCATTGTCACCCAGCTTCCCTTTGATCATTAGGTCACTGATAAGGTTGTCCCCCATTGCCAGTATCAGGTTGAGCAGTGCTTTGCCTCTTGTCAGCCTGTAGACTTCTTGCATCAGTGTCACAGGCTAGCTGGGCGCTGTGAGTGTATCAATTTTATCACAAGCCACCTGGACTGTTAGGTTCAGTTTTGGATCAAGGAGGCAAAGTTGGAAGTGAAATAAAGGCAAATTTATTATAGCTTACACACACATAACAGGTAACAGAAAGATAAATGCAATAAGCAGATAATGCAATATTAAAGAGCTAATAGTAAATAACATATAATAACAACAGCTAGATAGATCAATTGCAGGCCAACTGGACACTGCGAGGGTATTAGCCACTGGGCTGTTCAAAACAACAGATAGACAGACATGGATTGGCATCTTATCGATAGTCCCTCAATGCCAGGTACGTGTCAAGTGATTCCAACAAAGTCAGGCATCCCTTGATCAACGCTGTCAGAGGGATTACTGGGGAAGGTCCCTTGATCAGGATCTGATCCCCACTCACAACAGGAGTCTGGGGTCCAGGCATGGAACAGAAATGACCGTTCTGTTCCCTCCTTCCTGCTGGTGCTTTTTATACCTAGTCTTATGTTAATCTGATGGCCTCAGAGCCACTCATAGTGTTGCCCTATAGCTGTTACCCTATGGGATTGAAAGTTGTTAAAATTATCGTAAAAGGTTACTACCCAAACTAGGTTTTATCCAATAAACAAATTATGATTCAGCACCTTTAGGTTTTAAATTGACATTGCTCCACCTAAGTTCCTACCCCTTTTAGGCTTCATTTCAATATGCTTTTATGGGATATGTTTTCTTGGAATGTGTTGGGTGTGCCAGGCAGTTAGATCCAGTTTTATCATCAAGGCTGAACCCTGAGTAAAAAACCATTAGGTCTCCTATTCTTACAGCTACAGATTTGCCTATGGGGCCCAGTCAGTTTCATGAACAGCTAATTTTATCATTTTGGTTAAATTTATGACAGACAAGTTACATTTGCAGTTTACAAACTTACAAGCTTTATATTAACTAATATTACCTGTTTAGGCAAAATACCAAATGCCTCCAAGAAGCACATTTTATTGCTTATTAATCTCTTTGGTTCTGGCTGTTACACTTCAGATAGAGCTCATCCACGCACATGAGCTTTGTGACCATTTGGATTTGGCTGAGTGCTGTTCCCATGCAATGTCCGGGAAGTTGAAGTCTCCCATGACAACCATGCACTGGGAGCATGTGGCCTCAGCCAATTTGCTGGTGAACTCCTGGTCAAGCTCTTGATCTTGGGTCAGAGGTCTGTAGCAGACTCCCAGCATTGTATCCCCTGTGCCATGTTACCCATGGATTTTAACTTTGGGGGTCTCTAGTCATCCACCCTGGATGCCAATGTCAGCTTGCAGGGATGGGTAGCTTTCCTTGACAGAGAGAGCTACACCCCTTCCCCTTTACAAGAGCTTTGATGATTTCGACAGTCCCTGGTGGCTGCAGTAGGAAGCTGCAGCCAGACTTGGAGCTGGTAAGTAGGGGTGGGGGAGAAGAGGCTGCGGGAGGGGAACATGGGAGGATCCCTGCCAGGCCCCATCCCCTCCCTGCTACCCCAGACCCCCAACCCCCACTCACTTCCCCAGCCATCTCATGGCTGCCCCAGGTCCAGGCCCTTTAAAACAAAGCCCCCTGTAGCAGGGCACTAAAGTGCCTGCTACTGACACCAGTATTACGAGCTCAGCTGCCAATCACCAGGGCAGCACAGGTGCAGGTTGCCGGGGCAACCAGTCTGGTCAGCTGACCAGAAGGGGGCAGGGCCTGGCCTTTATAAACAGCCAGGCTCAGGCCAGAAGGTCAGTTCCCCTCTGGCAGTTGCGGAAGATGGAGCTCTGCTGGGAGTAGGCAGAGATGAGAGGCCTGAGCACATTATGAGTGAGGATACCAGGCAGAGGAGCCCCTGGTAGGGATTTGGGGAAGATAAAGAGCATGATGTTTTAGGGTTTATGTTTGGCCAGGAGGCCCGAGTTTGAGTTGGGGCCGAACGGCTGATGGTTTTGTTTGTTATTACACCAGAGGACCGGGTGAGGCTATAAGGGGTTGGAGGAGGCCTCATAGGAGCTCCACGATAGCGTGGGGTCTCCTGCGCCATAGAGGGCACAGCTTGGTTTGGGGGTGCATTGGCCCAGCCCTGGAGTTAGGGGGCAGTGAAGAGCCCCAACTAAAGGGGAGGCAGCAGGGAGCCCCGGAGTGAGAGACCGGAGGACTGGGTGAGGCTGTAGGGGTTGGAGGAGGCCTCATGGGAGCTCCCCGGTACTGGGGGGGGCGGTTCCTGGTGCTGTAGAGGGTGCTGCGTTGGGGTGTCCTGGCCCCAGTGTGGGCAACTTCGGGAGGAGCCCAGTGTGGGTGCAGGCAAGAAGCCCCAGTGGGGCACAGGACCCAGAAAGGGGGTCTGGGGGCCAGGTAAGGCTGAGGCCGCCTGAGCCCTATTGAGCGCGGGAGCAAGGCCCCGGTGCGGGCGACGCGAGCGCGAAAATGCAAAGCAAGGCCCCGGTGCGGGCGACGCGAGCGCAAAAATGCAAAGCGAGGCCCCGGTGCGGGCGACGCGAGCGCGAAATCGCAAAGCAAGGCCCCGGTGCGGGCAGGCGCGCATTGTGTTAAGCCCCAGGCAGGGCGAGAGGAGTGCATTAAGCCAGGGAGAGGGCAAGCACATAGAGAGAAGCCCCAGGAGGGGGCGAGGGCTCAGAGCAAGGCCCCAGCATGGGCTGCAAGGGCATGGGAGACAGGCCCCGTAGGTTAGGGTGCACCAGGGTAACTAGGCAGAGCATTAGCAGAAAGACATCAGAGCACCGTGCCAAGGAAGTGTAAAAAGGCAGCCTCCCTTCAACATATTAATATCAAAGACGTGGCGGGCGAGATACCGAGGGTGCATTATACTGGATCTGGCACGGCCGGTAGGGGATGCTAAGGGAGGTCACGGCGCCCCAGGCCCCGTAACTGCCACACCCCCACTCACCAAATGTTGCTGGGTGCGTGGTCATTTTGTCCTCTATTAATATGGCCACTTCTGAGGTGAAATGCAACAGCTGTTTAATAGCATACAGTCAAATTTTTCAATTCCAGAAGTTTAGAACAATACTGAATGCAACTGAAGCCAGAAGCAGAATTTTGTCAGATACTAGGTAAGTACTCAGATTAAAATTTATCAGGGATGGTAATGCTAATAACCCTACTCATGAAAAATGCCATAGAAACTTTAAGATCTATGGATGGTAAGGAGCTTTGTTTCCCATCTCATATGAAAGGTTTTTCATATCAGTGGTACTTTGTGCTAAAGAACTACTTCTTCACTGGATAAGGCTAGAGACTGTCAAAGAAAAATAATTTAAAGATTCCAGTGTGATGTTTATTTCATGTTATTGTTTCATATTGTGATTTTTAGGGGAATTTTTGTGTCTGGCCTGTAGCTATATGGCTAGTCCCACTCATGTTGCTTGTGACTCTTTGAAAGAATAGGGACCAGGATTAGGCCCATCAAACCTTATTTCCCACCCTCTTTCAATTTCTTTGAATATTTTTAACAAAACCCAAAAGGGCTAAGTACAGACAGCCAAAAAGCCTGAGGCTGAATCAATTCAATCTAGGCAGCTTCATCTAAGCTGCATAGATTGAACAAATCACCAAATGAACTGGGAAAAGCTCTCACCCCGCAAGGGTTAAGGAGCTCCCTGTCTGGGTGCTGGCCCACCATGGGGCAGCATCCCCCCTCAGGAAGTTTCCCTCAGCCTGGGCAGCCCAGTCTGGGCAGTCCTAGAAAGCTGAGGGCAATTCCCCCCACTCTTCCCAAATGCTGATTGCTTTAGCCACTACCACAGGAGGGAGGGAGAAGTAGCCCTCCCAGCCAGGTGCCTGAGCATACAGCCCAGCATGGGGGCACAGAACTGGGGGGCCCCCATGTTGGAGAAGCGTCCCTCAGCCCAGGGAGCTGAGGGGAATTCTTCCTCTCCCCAAGCCCAGAGTTGCTTGCCTTAGCTGCTTCGAGTCTGGCAGATGGCCCAGGGAGCAGAGGGAAATTCCTGTTTTCCCCTGCATTAATTTTGCATCAGACTCACAGCAGCTCAGACAAAACTGACTGGAAAGGAGCAGGAGAATTTCCTTCCACTCCCTACATATAAAATGACATTACTGTTTCTAAGTCACTAACAAATTGGAAGAAAAAGATCTTTAACATTTATGCATCAAACATTTATGGATCAATGTTCTAACAGATAAAGCACAATATGTGGCTCCAGTTACTGTCTATAAACAGACTACCAAATCATTCTGTAGACCAGGAAGACTGGCTTCTTAAGAAACTGTTTATAATGAGTAGTGATGAAAAAGACTGTGTTATTAGGGAGGGTTTCAATCCAAGTGAAATATTTTAAGTGTCACTTGAATGGCTAAAATGGGATTTTTAAAATTTTTTTATAGATGATAGTTTTCTAACTAAAAAATTCTGCATTTCCCATTCATAAAAGGGAAATTTTATATTTGGCTTCATCTTGACCGATAAAGAGGAAATGATGACAGAAGTAAAAACTAGCTTAGGTATTAGTGATTGTGACAAATACATTTGTTATCTGCACATAAAATAAAGTTTAAAATTGTAACATATACAGGAGCTTCATATACATGGAACTGTAACATATACATGGAGCTTTTTTACACAGCTAAAAATAATTATGAGGCAAATCAGCAAGGAAAAAAATAAGGGGAAATCACAGATTATAATAGAAACATATATAAAAAAGAAATGGGTTAGTTAATGGGAATAAATATAATTCCTAAACTAAGAATTGAAGAAAAGTGATAAAGGAAAGGAATGTGACACATGCCTAACAGAATTATAAGATAGTGTGCATGGCTACACATTATTCTATGGCAACTTACCGATATGTTGTGTCATCATACAGTGTGCTATGGTGATGTAGTGATCGCGTCTGTTTACATGTTATTGCCAGCTATGTAGCTATAGCAGCATGTTCCCCAGCTATAGTACACCAGTACGGCAACATAGCCACAAAATTTAACTGTGCCGCATGCATGGTGCAGTAGCTGCCTGTACTGTGCCATGCTTTAGAACTTCCAAAAGCAAGCATTAAACCTTGGTGCAGTAGCAGTGTTATCATACAGCAACATGTAGATGTGACCAATAAGAAGCTTTCTAAGTATAGGAGGAATAAAATAAACATAGTAATAGTGTTGGATAATCATTAAATGGAAATGGTAGAAATGTGAAAAAATAATGCAGAAAGTCAAAAATATTCAACAAATATTTCTGTTCTGTTCCAACTTTCCATTCTAATAGTAACATATATAATTTTTTTAAACAGCAGGTCCAGTTAACTTACACCCAATAATTCTGAGAGAGCTGGCTAATAATGATTTGTCAATACATGTGGATACACTGGGAAAGTTCCAAAGGTTTAGAACAACATATAAAAACAAAAGCCTTGCCATTATTTATACTATGACTACAACTAATAATAATAAAAAGCAAAATTTTTTTACTGAAAACTAAACTTTTTTTACTATGGTTGGTGTTACACCCTAAATTTGAACCAGTAAAGATGTGTAGGTAAAAACATTTGTTGTTAGTGACAAAAAGTTTGAAGATTTTCAGGGGGGAAAAATATTGTCTTGGGTTGTGTGTGAGAGAGAGAGAGAGAGAGAGTGTCACAGGGCTCAAAAGCACAAGGGCTAAACAAAGGGTCAGTGGCCCCAGACCCACA
>NW_017729024.1:67388345-67397227 GCF_001723915.1 Gavialis gangeticus | reverse complement strand
CCAGGTGTTTCTGGAGGGGAGGGGCTGGGAACTCCAATGCTGGTATAAAGAAGAGCCCAGAACAGGCAAGAGGGGGGAAGAGTGGAACCGGAAGGAGGAGGATCGAGCCGAGCCATGCTGCAGGGAACATTGAGAGCAACGTAGGAGACTCATCCAGAGACCGAGCTCCCCAGAGGGAACTTAGAGTGAGGACTGTTGACCCGGCGGTACCTGGAACTGCTTGTTATCACGCGGAGCCAGCAGAGTACGGTACTGTAAAGTCTGTAATAGAGGGGCACGCTACAAATTTGGTACCGTAAAGTCCCTAAAAGGGGTGCAAGCAAAAGTGGTGTCACAGATGGACCTAATGGGATGAGGGGAATTGTGATGACCTCAATAAAAGGCTTAGGGAGAGCCACCAAAAAGTGGTGGAAGAAAAGAGAGACTGACCTCATGAACATCACTTTTGTTTGTGCTCTGCTATAAGGAGCTGGAACAATAATCCAGGCCAGGAGTGCTTGGTTTTGTTTTGTTTTGTTTTTTCTTCTTGGGATGGAGGTCACGTGGAAGGACTAAGTGGCCAATCAGACACCGATGGAACAGGTGAGGGTGTAGGGGTGGCGGAGCCCTCAGGAACGTAGGACCTTTGTAGGACCTTTGTGAGATGACTAATTGAACTACACATCCACATACTGAACCAACACCTTTAAACACCAAGTCATGGCAGGAGAAAATGTAGTGTGTAGAACTCCAATTAGAATCTGTCCCTCTTGAGTCGGCCAGCAGGTGGTGTCCTACAGGCCTGCAAGTGAAGGAGGTACTTGACAGGTTGCTAGCTGGGTTCCAAGGAGTAGCTTGCAATGAGCAAATCAGGTAACCCAATGATGACAGCCATAAAATGTAAAAGGAACATCCATAACAAATGAAAGACAGGAGAAGTTAAAGAAAATAAATATAACTCAGAATGTAAGAATAGTAATATATAATAAATAAATAAACAGTCACATCTAACCTGTGAGCCAGAAAACAGGGACTGCCAACTGAGGAAGCAGTTTGCAGGCAGTTCCTGGAGGCAAGAGGATGGAAGAAGGAAGAGAAAGAAGGAAGCAAGAAGCTAGGCCAGGCACCAGAGCCTGTCCAGGAAAGGTAAGTGATCCAGCTGCCTGTACCTTTGGTTTAGCTGAATGTTTGTTTGTTTGGTGGGGTGTGTGCTCTGAGAAGCTGGGAGTGACTCCTGACTGCTGAGTAAGTGCTGATTGTTGATTGTTGTGGGATTGATGACTGCTATGTGATTGCTGCCTGAGCCTGAGTCAGCCCAGGACCAGAAGGGTATAAAAAGAGACTCCCCAGGTGACCAGGGTGCCTCTGACCAGGAAGCCAGTGAACAGGGGCTGCCAACAGGGGAAGCAGTTCACAGGGCAGCTCATGGGTAGGATAGGTGCACAAGGTAAGTTAGAGTGGAAGAGGAGAAGCCTTCAGTCTTCAACCATGGTAAGGACATGGAACACAGACAGGGACCCTGCCCCAGTGATGCCTCTCACCCAGGGCTCCTTTGAGGCCTCCACCCAAATGAAGCCCTTGGGAGGCTTGGCAGCACCCTGGCCCCCTGTCTCTGGGGGTTGCCTGGCAGGGCCCCTGAGGCCTGGGAGAGGTTGGGGGAGCAGGAGTCCCCTCACATGTCCCCATATGCTGAGCTTGAGGCCCTGGAGGGCAGGTGACAGAACTCCAGGAAGAGATTAGCAGGCTGTGGGGGATCAGGGCTGCAGAGGATGAGATTGATGGGTACTTTCATTCTCTGCAGGATCAAACACTTAGTGGAGAGACCTGATGCAGCTGAATGGAAGAAGGTCACCTCCAAGACCAGTCGTCATATTGCTAAGACAACTTCCCCAGTGCAACTTCCTGAGAGGAAAAGAAAGACCCATCTGTCACCTGGATCCCACAGCATGGGAGGTATGCTGCGTGCCCAGAGCCTGGATCCAGACATCACTGCAAGGATTCCTGACTTCATCCATCCCTCCAACTACTATCCCATGGTCCTCATCCATTTGGGCACAAATGATGCAGCCAGGAGTAATCTGGACTGTATCATGAGTGACTACAGGGCTCTGGGGGCCAGGATTAGGAAGTCGGGGGCACAGGTGGCCTTCTCATCAATCATTCCAGTCAGCGCTCACCATCAGCATCAAGATGCCTGCATCAGAGAAGTCAACATGTGGCTCCAGAGTTGGTGCCACTGTGTGGGTTTTGGCTTCTTCAACTACAGTCTGCACTTCCATGAAAAGGGGCATCTTGGGATGTGATGTTCTTCATCTCTCTTTGAAAATTTAAGTGCCTGTTCTCTTACAGGTTGGCTGATCTCCTACATAGGGCTTTAAAGTAAGTTCATTGTGGGGCAGGGTTGCAGAGGACAAAGATCCTAGGATCAGTGAGTTAAAAGCCATGTGCTGGATCAGTACAGGTAAGTACTAAGGGACCCAATAGGCATCAGGGCAACAGGGTACCAAGGGCACCCATTAGGGGCCTTAAATGTCACTACACTAATGCTAGGAGCATGGGGAACAAGGAAGAGGAACTCACACTCCTGCTTGCAAGCAACAACTTCAACCTGGTTGGGCTAACTGAAACCTGATGGTACCATACTCATGATTAGACAGTAAGCACTGAAGGTTATAGGTTCTACAGACATGATAGAGTGGGGGAAAAAGGGGTGGGTGGTGTTGCTGTCTATATTAAGGAGCAATATGCATCTTCTATAATCAAGATGGGATCAGAGGAGGGGCAAATTGAAATACTCTGGGTTAGAATACAAGAGGGGTGGTGGGGAAGGGACTTGGTAGTGATGGTCCACTACAGACCGCCACACCAGGAGGATGAGTGAGACCTGGTATTCTCAAGACAGCTCTCAGAGGCTGTACAGCCAAGGGACTTGGTTGTCATACCCTTACATCTGCTGGGAGGGGCAGTCAGCCATATCTAACTGCTCTTGTAGGTTCTTAATCTGCATACAGGATCTTCACCTAACTCAGGAGGTATATGGTCCCACTAGGGGAAATGCCTTGCTGGACTTGGTGCTAGCTACAGAGGATGACCTGGTGGGGGAGCTGCAGCTACAAGGTAACTTAGGGGATAGTAACCATCAATTGATTATTTCACTATCCAGCGTAGGGTAGGAAAAGTAGCTAGCAGGGCTGAAGTGCTAGACTTCAGAAAGGCTAACTTCAATGCGCCTAGGAGATTATTTAGTGAGGCATTGAAGATCAAGAGCATTGGCAAAATGGGAGTCCAGGAGGGTGGTCATTCCTTAAGGGAGTGATCCTTCAGGCACAGAAGGAGACAATCCCATTGTACATAAAAGGGGGCAAAGGGGCCAAGAAACCCTCTTGGCTGAACAGGGAAATCCAAGAAAGCCTACGGGCAAAGAAAAGGCATACAGGCTGTGGAAGCAGAGGGTAGCTACCAAGGAGGACTATACCTCCTTGGCTTGTACTTGCAGGGAGTCAATTAGGAAGGCAAAAGCAGCAATGGAACTCAGGCTGGTGACAAAAATTAAAGACAACAAGTCCTTCTTCAGGCATACAGGGAGCAAAAAGAAGGTAACATAGGACCCCTGTAAGACAGGCTCGGGCAACTGGTGACAGATAGGAGGGACAAGGCTGAACTCTTAAATGAGGTTTTGCCTCTGTATTCCTGAACACAGATCAAGACAAATCTCCCAGTCTTATAAATAGGTACAAGAGGATCACCAGCCCACCAACAATCAGCACTGTTTAAATTCGTGGATGACACAAAATGATGGGGTAACACACTAGTGGGAAAGGAAAGGATCAAATCCAAGTGGGCCTGGACAGGTTGGAAAAGTGGGCAGAAAAGAATAGGATGCAGGTCAACAAATACAAGTGCAAAGTGCTGCATCTAGGGAGAAGGAATCACCAACGCACCTATAAGCTAGGAGATGACCTTCTCAGCAGCACAGAGAAAGGGATCTCAGAGTCATAGTTGACTCCAAGATGAATATAAGCCATCAGTGTAATGAAGTAATCTCATGAAAGCTAAACTCACTCTCTCATATGTTAGTGGGAGGACTGCATCCAATTCTGGGCACACTTCAAAAGAGATGTGGATAACTTTGAGAGGGTCCAGAGGAGGGCCACTAATATGGTTAAGGGCCTGCAGGTAAGGCCCTACAAGGTGAGACTGAGGGACCTGGATCTCTTCAGCCTCCACAAGAGAAGGCTGAGAGAGGACCTTGTGTCCATTTACAAACAAACTGGGGGGGGGGGGGGGGAAGAAGAGGGGGCAGCAAGAAATTGGGGAGGCTCTGTTTACCAGGGCACCCCTTGGAATAACCAGAAACAATGGCCACCAACTGCCAGAGAGCAGATTTACATTGGACATCAGGAAGAACTTCTTAACGGTAAGGGTTGCCAGAATCTGGAATGGACTCCCAAGGGAGGTGGTGCTCTCCCTTACCTTGAGGGTCTTTAAAAGAAGACTGGACAAGCACTTGGATAGGGTCATATGACCCCAGCACTCTTTCCTGCCTGGGGCAAGGGGTCAGACTCGATGATTTATTGAGGTCACTTCTGACCATAACAACTATGAAGCTATGAAAGTATGAAACAGTGACACAAGAACATATCTGTGTTCAGAAGAAAAAAAAGATAGGATGCTTTACTGTGGGATCAATATTTAAAAATAATGAAAAAGGGTGAGTTGTGCAAATTTAGATCTATGAGTCTGTATCAATCCCAGGAAAAAAATAGTGGAGTAAGTGATAGGGCATTCAATTAATAAGGAATTAAAGGCAGGTAATCTAGTTAATGCCAATCAATGTGGATTTTAGGAAAGCAGGTCTTGTCAAACAAACTTGATATCTTTTTTTATTGAGGTTATAAGTTTGATTGATAAATGTAATAGTTTGGATGTAACAGACTTCTTTAAGCCTTAGAAGAAGTTGAGACTTCATAACATATTTATTAGAGAACTAGAATGATATAAAATCAATATGGCACACATTAAATGGCTTAAAAGCCAGCTAACTGGCAGATCTCAAATTTCAGTTGTAAACCAGAAATCATCAAGTGCATACAAGTTCCCACAAGGAATGGTTGTTTTCCCTACACTATTTAATATTTTTATCAATGACTTGAAAGAAAACATAAAATCATTACTAATAATGTTGGCAGTTCTCACAAATATTGTGGAAAAATTAATTAAGGGGATAGGTCACTGATACAGAATAATCTGGATTTCTTGGTAAATTCAGTACAAAAAAATTACATGAATTTTAATACACCATATATAATTCCACATCTAGGAACCAAGAATGTGGATCCTACTTACAGGATGGGGGACTCTAAGAAGCAATGAGTCTCAAAGCACTTTGGGGCTCCTGGGGAGTAATAAACTTAACATAAGAATCCACATCAAGGCTGTGGCCAGAAAGGCTAATGCAATCCTCAGACGTATAATGTCAGGAGAATGCTGAATAAAGATAAGGTGCAGCAAAACCTCTGTGTTTGACAGTGGTGGAGCTACCACTGGATGGTTGCAGCCATTTCTGGGATACCTGAGTCAAAAAGATTGTTGAGAAATTGTAGGGTTATCTGAGAAAAACCACAAAAATATTGAAGAATTGTATAATACACCATGTAGATTGAAACTCAGAGAGTTCAATGTGTTTAGCTTAACAAAAGCAATGCTTAAGGGAGACTTGATCAGAGTCTGCAAGTACCTACATGAATAACAAAGGGTGTTTATACATGTACTCTGGTAGTGGAGGGGAGCCCTTTAATTAGAGCAACTCTGAGAGCTGATCTACTTAAAATGCGCAGAGTGTCTCATGTACCAGTGTCCCCACACTTCAAAATGGCAGTGGGGGTGCTTTAAAGCTCACTGAACGAACTTTAGATAAACCACCCCCATTGCTTTTATGCAGCACGGAGACACTGATACACGAGATGCAGGATGTTGCTGTAGCATGGTAATTGCCACACTCCAGCAGATTCAATTAATTGAATCTACTCTGATGCACTGGAATTCTAGTGCATAGAAGTAGCCTCCTTACTTATTAGGGCTGTGCAAGGCTTCAGTTGCTGACTTGATTCAGCCCAATTCAGCAGCTGAATCATCAAATCCAAATCAAATCAGGAGACCCATTAAAAGCTCCAAATTGATTTGAAGCATCCAATATCTGTAGCATATTGACATCTGTAGCTGGCTGGTGACTGTTATCTTTCCCTGAGTTCCCTTCCAATCACAGTGCTCTCGGGGAGGGATGTAGAAGCAGCATGTAAGGCTCTGTGTGAAGCCTTTCTCTGCCTTTTGTGAAATGTCTGTCAGGAAGCAACAGCATGTCAAAGGTACTGGCTGGAGTGGCTGGCTTCCTAGCCAGTCTCTTGCAGTCTCTCTTCTTGGAAAGGATTGGATACACCTTACTAATTACCTTTGTCTAGAATTCCTCTGCTTATCCTTATTCAATACATTCCTTTCAACTTATTCTTTCCCCAAAATCCTCTTATTTGTTCTTGTTTACCCCCCACCCCCCCACACACACTTTTTAAAAAGAAAGTTGTGTTTTCCCTGGCAGTTTGTCATCCATCGCTGAGCGGGAAAGCATATATATTATACACACACACACACACACACACACACACACACACACACACACGTTAAACAGGCAGAAGATATATTACACACACATATATATTAAACAGATAGAAGATATATTACAGATAGAAGATATAGTACACACACACTCATATATTAAATACATAAATGATATATTGCGCACACACACACACTTTCCAGCACAGCAAACATTATGAAGCATGCTGGAAAGACAGGTGCCAGGTCTTCTAGAAGGGGAGGGAGAGGGGCTAGAGAGAGTAGGGGGAGAGCTGCAAGTCCCCCCTCCTCAAACATAGATGCATCCTTTTTTCCTGGCAGCAATGAGTTTTTTCCCTGTCAGTGGAAGCAAGGAGATGGGAGCAGTACCCGTCCCTCCACCTGCACCTGCACCACCTCCACTAACACCAGAAATAGCCACCAGCATGGCAGTCCCCTCCACTCCAATTTCAGCTCCCAGCATAAGCCTCCAAGTACCAGAGGAGGACCAGGATCTGGAGGCAGGGGATCTGAGTGTCATAGCCAGGGAATTTCTGGGGGAAGAGGGGGAACATGAGTTTGTGCTCCACATCCCTCAGAATTTGCCTAGAGGCAGGTCTCCTTCTCTGGAAGGCACCTCAGAGGAGGTTGTTGGGGGCAGGTAGTTCAGCTTCCCCTGTTGCTGTGCCTCTGCCTGCAGAGGAGGGGGATAAGGCAGGATCCCCACCCTCAACCCAGAAGTGGGCAGGGGGGTAGTGTAATGTGGGATCATTTTGAGTTGGCAGATGATCCCAAGTATGCTATCTGGCAGCACTGCCGGAAGCAGATTAGCCAGGGCAATACATGAAACACTTCACCACCATGGTGATGCTGTTGCATCTCAGAAAGCAGCACCCCCTTGCCCTTGTTCCTCCTCAGCCTGACACCAGTGGGAGCATGCCCAAAAAGAAGTCCCCCTCTCATGCCAAAGCCCCCGTCCCCATGAAGCAGAGGCAGGCTACACTAGTCCGGTCGGAGAAAGCTGCAGACAAAGGCAGGGATGTTGCAAGGGTGAACAATATCACTCAGAGCGTTAGGGAGGGGCTTGCTGTCAATGGCCAGCCCTTCTTTGTTGAGCATCCAGGGCTCTGGTGGCTCATGGCACTCATGGCCCCATCCTACCAAGTGCCCTGACACACCACCTTTAGCAGGATGGTGGTGCCCTCTCTGTATAAGGCATGCAAGGAGTACTTGAGGGAGAAGCTGTGGAAGGCAGGGCTGCTGGTAGCCTTGCACTTTACCTCTGACATCTGGAGCAGCCAGGGTGGAGATCATTCCTACCTCTCCCTCATGAAGCACAGGTGTGATCAGTCAGGGCATTGGTGGGCTCTCCTTCAAGTGGAGGCGATGGATGAGTGCCACATGGCAAGGGAGATCATGGTGGCCATGAACCACATGATGCAGGGGTGGCTCATTGGGCAGGGTGAGCTCACCCACGGATTCATGGTCACTGACAATGGGGCCAATATAGTCAAGGCAGTCCATGATGCCAACCTTGTTGGCATCCGTTGTGTGGCACACAAGTTTCACCTCATAGTCAGGGATGCCTTGGAGGGGGACAGGGCTCCTGGTGACAGTGCCATCACTACCACAACCAGCCAGCCATTTCAAAATTCAGGAAGGTGGCAGGCTACTTCCACCAGAGCATCAAGGGGGGCAAAATGCTGTGGGAGAAACAGCAGAACTGAGCATTCTGCAGCACAAAATCATGCAGGTTGTGGACACTTGGTGGAACTCCATATACCTCATGGTTGAAAGGCTGTGGAGCAACAGAAGGCCATCCATGAGATGGCCTTGTTTGGGGAGAACAGGATCAGCAGTCCCCTGAACAAAGCTGAGTGGGGTACCCTCTCCCAGATCTTGGTGGTCCTCAAGCCGTTCCTCGAGGCCAGCAAGAGCCTCAACACTGATGATGCCCTCCTTAGCCAGGTGATCCTCATAGTGAAGGAGCTTGAGAATCAAATGGAGAAGTGCCAGGAGATTGTTGGTCCTGGCTGGGGCAAGCCGCTTTCAGCAGAGGTGCAGGCACTGGTGAAGTGGCTCAAGGAGGACATAAAAAATGGCTGGATCCATTGTGGTCCAGTACAGTCCACATGCTGGTGGGCATGTCTGACCTGAGGGTGAAGGGGAGCATCTGCAGCAGCAAATCCCAGAGAAGGATCCATTGTCCCATGCCAACACTCCAAGCACCGACCAATCTCTTCCACCACAGTTGCTGCCAATGTGGGCCAAGGGCATGGCTTCAATGTTGGGGT
>NW_017729024.1:67386424-67388212 GCF_001723915.1 Gavialis gangeticus | reverse complement strand
CACCTCCTTGGATCCTGGTTTGATGGAGCAGCTGGTGTTCCGCAAGGTGAACCTCCTGCTGCTGGGGTTCCCCAAGCCCCACATGCAGGTGGGTGAGTGTCACACTCTTCACTCCATACCTATTAACCTTCTTTAGTTGCTTTCACAACCATTGAATGCCCCGCTCTCAGAGCAGTTTAGTTTTTCACCAGCCAGCAGGGGAATAATATCTCCATGCTGAGCTCCTGTATGAGAATGAACTTGGAAGTATGGACTGGGGCCTTGGGAAGAAGGAGACCCCAGGTTCCGGCCATGACCTAAAACTGCACCCTGCTAGGGTAGGGAGGCTTGGTGGGACTGCTGGTGGTGCGGGTAGGGGGTGAAAGCCGGGTAGGGGGTGCCTGATAACCTCCAGCCACCACATGCATGCACAGTCCTGGATAGGGAAAGGCATCTGTAAGGCATAAGCCACAATGTAGGGTAGCTACAGAGCTGTGGAATGGATGTCACCCCTAAACATCAGGGGCCTAAATGGGCAGTCTCCTGTCTGGGTAACTTCTAAATCAGTTTTCCATCAAGAGCAAGAGGCTCAGGATTTTGACTGGCCTGAAGGTGGGGCCAGGGCCTAAGGGGGAGCAAAGGTCCCAGGAAGGGGACCACAGCTGGAGAGGATGAATGATGCAATCTTCTAGGCATGGGCTGCAGTGTAGGGAAGGTACAGAGCTGTGGAATGGATGTCATCCCTTGACATCAGAGGCCTAAATGGGCAGCCTTTCGTCTGGGTAACATCTGAATCAGTTTTCAATCAAGGTATGGCAGGTGAAAGAGAGGCAGGTGGTTGGCTCAGAAATTGGTGGGCAGATCAAGATCTAACCAGCACCAGGAAGGCCCCCTGTTACAGGCTACCACCCCTACTGCATTTATCCCACCATGCCTTAACACACACAAGGCAGACAAGGTTCTTTGGGTCAATCTGATATCTTTTATTAGACCAGCTGACTGGTTGGAAAAATATATCTTAGCAAGCTTTCAGGTTTAAAAACCCTTTGTGAAGCTGAGAAAGGACTGAGAGATTGAAGAGAGAGTGGTTTTCTTGTGAGAAATGTGCCCCCACTGGTAATTGGGTGTTCTTGCCTTTAATTGATGTCCCGTGTGCATTCATTCTGGTGCACGGTTGTTGTATGGTCTTTCCTATGTATTTTCCATCAGGGCATTTGGTGCACTGGATGAGATATAAAATGTTTCTGGAGGTGCAGCTGTAAAATCCAGGAATGAGGACGGTTCTGTTGTGGGGTGTAGTAATTGTGGGGGTACTGGAGATATGTCAGCAGTTTTTGCATTTCTTGTCATGGCATGGTCTAAATACATTCAGTGTGTTTTGTGCTGTAGGAAGTTTACTTCTGGTGATGAGGTTAGTGAGGTTCAGTGCTTATTTGAATTTACAAAACACTTTTCACAGATGAGCCTATGAACTTCACTTCATCATCTTCCTTGATACTGTCAAGGAAAATTTTGATTGAATGCTGCCAATGCAGAGAGAATTAAAGCTGACATGCGCAAGACAGGCTCATGGAATTTTCCATTGGGCTCACCCAGCATGTGTCCCCTGGGCGACCCCAAGAGCTGTCAGTCAGGCTGACCTACTTTTCAGCCCTGCGCATGCTTGGTAACAGTGGAGAGCTCAGGCTCACACATGCTCAGTCAGCTAAGAGCATGATGTCATTCGGCTAGAAAGTTCTTTGAGGGACACATTCTAATTGGCCACCAAATTGTTATAAAAGGTTAAGGAGCCCCTCCCTCGGGGGGAGA
>NW_017729024.1:67381666-67386385 GCF_001723915.1 Gavialis gangeticus | reverse complement strand
CTTGTTTAAGAAACCACACGCTTCTGTGCCGCTCAGTACTCCATTGCCAAAAACTCCTGCCTGTCCGCTCCAATTGCCACCACCCAGCCGCCCCACCATGACCAAGACCGTGAGCTTGGCTCGCCAGCTCTGGGGCTGTGACAGATACAAAAACCACTCTCTCTCCACTCTCTCTCCAATCTCTCAGTCCTGATCCTCAAAGGGAATTTGCCAAACACCTTTGGTAGACAAGCCTACAAACTTCACTTCATAAATCTACTGGATATAAAAAAAATCATGGGTTAAATATAGACATTGGATTTATGACACACTATAACCTGCCTAACATCTGACTTCCCAGGTACCTCTCCACTTTTACCTTCTACATTCCCCTCCCCCCAGCCCTCCCAACCTGTCTCTCACCCCCTGATGCCTCAATTTACATTTTCACTGAGTGGCTTTCTTGCCTGCATACCAACCTTTGACTTCTTTACTATTCATTCCATCCAGGAATGACAAGATATATTTCTCCAACTATTCAGTTGATCTAATAAAATATCTACTTAAAGACCCTTGCCTGCCTGTTTCTTTTACCAACTCAGCTACAACCAGAAACCCAATTAGCACACACAAGTGACACAAGTTTTTCTTTCAACAGTTTGAGGTGCACTTTCACAGAAGCCCCTGCACCTATCTCATTGAAGGCTGGCAGGCTTCATGCCCTCAGAAGGTGCTACCATCCCTGCTGCATTCACTCTGCTCTGCCTTAACACACACATTACACAAGTTTTGCTTTCAATAGTTTGAGGTGCAGTTTCACAGAAACCCCTGCACCTATCTCCTTAAATCTTGTCAGGCTTCATGCCCTCAGAAGGGGCTACCATCCCATATGTGTTCATCCAATTCTTCAGAAAAATTGACAAACTTATAGGTATTTTAGTGATTTCCCCATTATAGTCTGTGGCTGAATCACCAAATCAGCATCAAATCTTTTGAATCCAATTTGGCTGAATCTATTTGAGACAGTGATCCAAATCACCAAATCAGATCACTGTCCCCTGAATCAGCTGAATCTGAATACAAATCGAATACTGGCTGCTTCACACAGGCCTACTATTTATGTATAGGCACCCAAAAAGGTGTTAAAGTGGGATTCTAGAGTCCCCAACCCTGTAAGTAGGATTCACATTCTTGGTTCCTAGATTTATAATAGTATATGGTGTATTAAAATGCATATTCTTTGTTTATGAACATAGCTAATGATTACTCTTTTGTTTAGGAAATTTTCACCTGAAAAATACAGGTGACTACTGTTGATTAGATATGATTATGAAGGTTCCATTAAGAGCAATGGGACAAGAGAACAAATTCCCATAATCCAAAATACAGAGTAACAATCTGTGATTATTTCATATGAAATAGTCTTTTACAGGAAAAGGATTGCAGAAAAAGCATCTAAATCCCATCAAATTAAAAAAAAAACCTGAAACCCCAGTTTTATTATGAAAAATCAACCTAATGGGCTTGCTCGAAAAATTTAACTAAAAAGAATTGCTTTTGGTTTTAGACCTTGCATTCTGGGATTTTGTCTTGAATAAACTGATTACTTCCAATTCAATATTCTATAGTTAAAAAAATAGGTGAAGAGGGCAAAACTGAATTCCTGCCAGAAATTTAACTTATTGGTATTGCACTAAAGAATGTAGTTGCTAGTATCATCTCATTTGTCTACTGTGACTGATCATTTCCATTGCTCATGTACTAAGACTTCTGTCATAATTTCTAGATGGGAAGAAATGTAGGTAAAATCTGAAATCTCTTCCCTTAAATGCATATTTTTGCATTAAATGGGAAATGACCTCTGAGGTTACAGGAAATGACTTCTACAGGAATCAGTCATGGGAACTGAGGGATAACTGACCTATATATTTTAATTCATCTCAGTTTGTATGTATAATTCTTGATTAATTTTGTATCTGTCCACTGAGCACTTTTTATATCTAATTAAAAGATTTTTTTTAGTAAAAAATATATGTAGGGTATTTATTTTAATCTGATAATTAGCCTTTATTTTTAGAATATGAGAACAGAAGGGAGAGCATCAAATTAAATGTAATTTAAAGGATTTAGGTTTTGATTAATTAAAAAAGCAAATAATGGGACTTGCATATTATATGGGTCTGCTAATCATCAGCATTTGACACTGTTCATAAATATTGACCTCTCTTTTATTTACTAGTTGATTGCACACTAAATATAGCTGGGCAGTAG
The DNA here is from genome assembly GCF_001723915.1 of Gavialis gangeticus. Classification (NCBI taxonomy): domain Eukaryota; kingdom Metazoa; phylum Chordata; order Crocodylia; family Gavialidae; genus Gavialis; species Gavialis gangeticus. The sequence continues at coordinate 67,384,135 of NW_017729024.1, read as the reverse complement.
CAAATAGTTTGAGCATCTTCACTGAGAGATATATGCTAAGTAGACAAGGACACAAAAAGTATTTTGAATTCCAGGTTAGCATTAAGATAACACTCTGGAAATGTACATTATAGGTAACTATTTCAATAACCTAATATTGTTAACCATTAATTCTACTGATGTAGTACATTTTCTTTCTAAGAAATCTGCTTTTAGATCTCCTATATTATAGATTCATAGATTCATAGACATTAGGAGCTGAAAAGGATCTCATGAGATCATCAAGTCCAGCCCCTCTGCCATAGGCAGAAAGGCTGCTGAGGTCAAATGATCCCAGCAAGATAAGTATCCAGTCTCTGGACACTCGGACTGTAAAGAAGATTTTCCTTATGTCTAATCTAAATTGGCCTTCCAGAATTTTGTGGCCATTAGATGTTGTTTTCGCTTGGGAAGCCCTGGTGAACAACTGTTCTCCAAGATCCTGGTGCACCTCCCTTATATACTTATAGGCTGCCACCACATTCCCCCTGAGCCTTCTCTTCTCCAGGCTGAAGAGTCCCATGTCCCTCAGCCTCTCCTCAGCTTGCTCTCTTGGCCTTTGATCATGTGGGTGGCTCTTCTTTAGACTCTCTCAAGCTAATCCACATCCCTCCTGAAGTGGGGGGGCCAAAAACTGGACTCAGTACTCCAGCTGTGGCCTCGCTAAGGCTCAGTAAAGCAAGAGTATGATGTCCTTTGTATTGCTTGAGATGCATCGGTGGATGCATGCTAGAATTTGGTTTGCTTTGCTGGCTATGGCATCATATTGGTAGCTTATGTTCATCTTGTGGTCGATCAAGACACTCAAGTCTTTCAGTCACGGTGCTAGTACACAAAACACTGCTGAGCCTATAAGTATGATGCTTGTTTTTCCTCCCAAGGTGGAGCACCCTGAACTTCTCTACATTGAATGCTTTCAGGTTTTGGTCTGCTCACTTTATGAGTGTATCCAGGTTGGCCTGTATCCCCAGCCTATCCTCCAGTGTGACTGCCTTCCCCCGTAGAGTCCAGAGGAGAGCCATGTGCACAATCAGAGGTCAGGAAAACAGACCTTATGATGAGAGGCTGAGAGCTATGGGACTCTTAAGCCTGGAAAAGTGCAGGCTCAGGGGTGATCTGGTAGCCATCTATAAGTTTTAAAAGGGTGCTCACCAGGATCTGGGGGAATGTTTGTTCACCAGAACACCCCAAGGGATGACAAGATTGAATGGTCACAAACTCCTCCATGACCGTTTCAGGCTGGACATAAGGAAGAATTTCTTTACTGTCTGAGCCCCCAAGGTCTGGAATAGGTTACCACCGGAGGTGGTTCAAGCACCTACTTTGAAGACCTTCAAGAGCCATTTGGATGTTTATCTTGCTGGGATCCTATGACACCTGCTGACTTCCTGCCCCTGGGGTAGGGGGCTGGATTCAAAGATCTTCCGAGGTCCCTTCCAGCCCTAATGTCTATGAAATCTATGAAATATTTTAATGTCATTGTCACAGAGCACTTAGGTGCCCTGCACCTGAGAACAGAGATGGCTCAAGTGAGACCCCTAGCGGTGAGAAGGGGGAGGCGCAACTGCCAGTCACCAGGGCAGCACAGGTGCTGGTTGCTGGGGCAACCAGCGAAACCTGCTGACAGGAAGGGGAAGGGCTTAGACCTTCTTAAGCCCAGGCAGGAGGCCAGGGTGGCAGTTCCCCTCTGGCAGCCAAGGAGGGGGAGCTCGGCCAGTGCGGAGAGAGGGGCAGGGATTGATTGCATGAGCATCCACTGGTTTGCTGCCATGGGCTGGAGTATTTTTCCTGGTGGGGATCAAATGTTGTTTGACTGGATGGTTTAGTTTTATGTTATAGCCCAGGGGCCTTGTGCTTTGTGTTTACTGTTTTACCGGAGGACCGGGTGAGGCTACTAGCAGTTGGAGGATGCCTCATAGGGACTCCACGGTAGCATGGGGGTCCCAGCACCAGAGAGGGCACAGCATCTTGGGGGTTCATTGGCCCAGCCCCAGAGTGAAGGGGGCGGCGAGGAGCCCCGAGCAAGAGGGGGCAGTGAAGAGCCCCAGGAGTAAAGGGCAGGGCCAAGACATAACAGGACCCAGGTCAAACCACATCAGCACCATCTGCGAGGCTTGGGCTGCGGTGTAGGGGAGGAAAGGAGCTACAGGTAGGGCCCCCTGCCACTGGGGCGCATAAAATGGGCAGCCTCCCGCTGATTACAACAATCTATTAATCAAAAAAGATCAAGGTTTGGCAGGTGAGTAAGCAGGCGGTTGGCCCATTACAGGAGGGCAGAGCCACTCCCAGAAAGGCTCCGATAGTGATACTCCTGTCACAGTCATCCATGAACTTTGCCAGTCCACATCTGACACTCGAGTCCAGATCATTAATGAAGGTGTTGAAAAATACTGGCCCAAGTACTGAGCCCTGAGAGACTCCACTGGCCACCTTGTACCATTTTGAATTGCT
>NW_017729024.1:67371197-67371548 GCF_001723915.1 Gavialis gangeticus | reverse complement strand
CTCTTTGGGTCCAACCCCAGAGCCAGTTCCCCAGCCATTGGACTATGAGATGGTCAAGGCCACAGTTCCCCAGTTTAACTATGAGGACATCATGGGAGACCAAGTCAAAAGCTTTCTTGAAATCCAGGTATATGACATCGACCTCTCATCATTCTTGTCCAGGCAATGCATCACCTGCTCATAGAAGCAGATGCGGTTGGTCAGGCAAGACCTTCCAGCAACAAAGCCATATTGGCTGGTATTCAGAAGGTTGCCTTCTGTTAACCTGTTGCTGATGGATCCCTTGATGATTTTCTACAGGATCTTTCCAGGGGCAGATGTCAGACTGATTGGCCTGTAATTCCCTGGATC
>NW_017729024.1:67361539-67366197 GCF_001723915.1 Gavialis gangeticus | reverse complement strand
TTCTCCAGGCTGAAGAGTCCCATGTCCCTCAGCCTCTCCTCAGCTTGCTCTCTTGGCCTTTGATCATGTGGGTGGCTCTTCTTTAGACTCTCTCAAGCTAATCCACATCCCTCCTGAAGTGGGGGGGCCAAAAACTGGACTCAGTACTCCAGCTGTGGCCTCGCTAAGGCTCAGTAAAGCAAGAGTATGATGTCCTTTGTATTGCTTGAGATGCATCGGTGGATGCATGCTAGAATTTGGTTTGCTTTGCTGGCTATGGCATCATATTGGTAGCTTATGTTCATCTTGTGGTCGATCAAGACACTCAAGTCTTTCAGTCACGGTGCTAGTACACAAAACACTGCTGAGCCTATAAGTATGATGCTTGTTTTTCCTCCCAAGGTGGAGCACCCTGAACTTCTCTACATTGAATGCTTTCAGGTTTTGGTCTGCTCACTTTATGAGTGTATCCAGGTTGGCCTGTATCCCCAGCCTATCCTCCAGTGTGACTGCCTTCCCCCGTAGAGTCCAGAGGAGAGCCATGTGCACAATCAGAGGTCAGGAAAACAGACCTTATGATGAGAGGCTGAGAGCTATGGGACTCTTAAGCCTGGAAAAGTGCAGGCTCAGGGGTGATCTGGTAGCCATCTATAAGTTTTAAAAGGGTGCTCACCAGGATCTGGGGGAATGTTTGTTCACCAGAACACCCCAAGGGATGACAAGATTGAATGGTCACAAACTCCTCCATGACCGTTTCAGGCTGGACATAAGGAAGAATTTCTTTACTGTCTGAGCCCCCAAGGTCTGGAATAGGTTACCACCGGAGGTGGTTCAAGCACCTACTTTGAAGACCTTCAAGAGCCATTTGGATGTTTATCTTGCTGGGATCCTATGACACCTGCTGACTTCCTGCCCCTGGGGTAGGGGGCTGGATTCAAAGATCTTCCGAGGTCCCTTCCAGCCCTAATGTCTATGAAATCTATGAAATATTTTAATGTCATTGTCACAGAGCACTTAGGTGCCCTGCACCTGAGAACAGAGATGGCTCAAGTGAGACCCCTAGCGGTGAGAAGGGGGAGGCGCAACTGCCAGTCACCAGGGCAGCACAGGTGCTGGTTGCTGGGGCAACCAGCGAAACCTGCTGACAGGAAGGGGAAGGGCTTAGACCTTCTTAAGCCCAGGCAGGAGGCCAGGGTGGCAGTTCCCCTCTGGCAGCCAAGGAGGGGGGAGCTCGACCAGTGCCAAGAGAGGGGCAAGGATTGACTGCATGAGCATCCACTGGTTTGCTGCCATGGGCTGGAGTATTTTTCCTGGTGGGGATCAAATGTTGTTTGACTGGATGGTTTAGTTTTATGTTATAGCCCAGGGGCCTTGTGCTTTGTGTTTACTGTTTTACCGGAGGACCGGGTGAGGCTACTAGCAGTTGGAGGATGCCTCATAGGGACTCCACGGTAGCATGGGGGTCCCAGCACCAGAGAGGGCACAGCATCTTGGGGGTTCATTGGCCCAGCCCCAGAGTGAAGGGGGCGGCGAGGAGCCCCGAGCAAGAGGGGGCAGTGAAGAGCCCCAGGAGTAAAGGGCAGGGCCAAGACATAACAGGACCCAGGTCAAACCACATCAGCACCATCTGCGAGGCTTGGGCTGCGGTGTAGGGGAGGAAAGGAGCTACAGGTAGGGCCCCCTGCCACTGGGGCGCATAAAATGGGCAGCCTCCCGCTGATTACAACAATCTATTAATCAAAAAAGATCAAGGTTTGGCAGGTGAGTAAGCAGGCGGTTGGCCCATTACAGGAGGGCAGAGCCACTCCCAGAAAGGCTCCGATAGTGATACTCCTGTCACAGTCATCCATGAACTTTGCCAGTCCACATCTGACACTCGAGTCCAGATCATTAATGAAGGTGTTGAAAAATACTGGCCCAAGTACTGAGCCCTGAGAGACTCCACTGGCCACCTTGTACCATTTTGAATTGCTCCTATCAACTAATACTCTTTGGGTCCAACCCCAGAGCCAGTTCCCCAGCCATTGGACTATGAGATGGTCAAGGCCACAGTTCCCCAGTTTAACTATGAGGACATCATGGGAGACCAAGTCAAAAGCTTTCTTGAAATCCAGGTATATGACATCGACCTCTCATCATTCTTGTCCAGGCAATGCATCACCTGCTCATAGAAGCAGATGCGGTTGGTCAGGCAAGACCTTCCAGCAACAAAGCCATATTGGCTGGTATTCAGAAGGTTGCCTTCTGTTAACCTGTTGCTGATGGATCCCTTGATGATTTTCTACAGGATCTTTCCAGGGGCAGATGTCAGACTGATTGGCCTGTAATTCCCTGGATCTTTCTTCCTTCCTTTCTTGAAGATTGGGACTACATTGGCTCTTTTCCAGTCTTCCAGTTCCTCTCCTGAGATCCTTGAATTTTCAAATATCTTTGCCAGAGGGTGTGCTATGATGCCCACCAGCACCTTCAAGACTCTCAGGTGCATTCTATCCAAGCCTGCAGACTTATGGATGTCCAGCCTCTCGAGATGCTCCTTCACTTGATCTATGTTAATTGTGGGTCCATCTCCCAGCCCCTGGATGTTTAGCATCCTGTTTGACACAGTGACCCCCTTGGGCAGGTGGAAGACTGACAAAAAGTAATAATTTAGGAAATTGGCCTTTTCTCCTTTTCTTTTCTTGTATTAATCTGATACATAGCAAGATGATATGAGATAAATAGGTAGATAAAACCTATGATACCTATAATTGGGCTTCAGTACCTATAATTGGACTCTAAGTACACTTATATGTCAGTAATGTATTAAATACACTGATATTTTCAAAGCACCACTGTTAGCTTGCTGTTTATTTCAGTGTAATCCTGAAGCTGTCATAACATTAAATGAGAAAAGCATGGGGCCAATACCATAGACCACTGGAATCACAGAAACATTTGGAAGACAGCCCTTTATACCAGGTGTAATTTCAATCTAGTGATGCACCTGACGGGACTACTGATCAAGCTGGTGGTGTTTTGTAATCTAGGCCAGCAGTTCCCAATCTGTGGTATGTGTACTGCCAGTGGTATGCAGACAACCTCTTAGTGGTATGCACTAACAGATTTATTATAATTACTTTATATGAGAAAAAGTTGCTGGTGATAGTTAAGGTTGTACCATTTTAAAATGGTGGTGCGCAATCTGTCAGAGTTTGGGAACCACTGATCTAGGCAATAACCTCTAGATTCACTGTCTACTACATCTGTTGTGGCTGAGAGAAGAGCAGAGACATTGTCTTCATTCTTCAGGTAGGGATATTGTTATGCACTACCGATTGGCTCAAATGTGAGTCTCATTTGTTTGTAAAAGGTGGGAGAAATCCTCACTGGTTGGATCCATTTCTATAGTGCCTATCACTGATATGTCCAGATGTCTGTGTCTAACCAAACATCAACAGAGTACAGCTGTGGAAAAGGGGCAAAGTGTATTTCTATCCACAAATTAATTGGAGTAGGAAAGATTACATGAATTTTCTTGATTAGTTCCTTCTCCTTCCTAGTGCAGTGATTATGAACTAGGGTGCCCTCAAATTCTTTAAGGAATGCCATTCAAGGTTAGCACTGTTAGGTGTGCAGAGATTTCAAATAGGAAATCACGTTAGTAAAAAATATTCTGACCTGTCATGGTCTTTCTGATTTCTCTGTAACACAAGAATTGTTCTATTATTTTTTCTGTTGTCAGAAGACAATAGAAAATTGAGCTGGTGTTTCCTGAAGGGGATGCTTGAGCCCAAAGCATTTTCAAAGTGGGCTGCTTTGAGTTGAAAAAGGTTGAGAACCACTGCCCTAGTTTCTTTCCACATGTTTTGTTTCTCTAAGATTTTTGTCATACCCATGTCATTTTTTGCAACACTCCAATGCTCTACAGAGTTTCCTCAGAGGAGAAAAGGAAGACCATGACATATCTCAAAGTATTACTTTGGAAGCTGGGGGTAGGTGGTGTGCAGGAAGGAGGGATGTGCTCTCAGATCACTATGGAACACAAGACAATTTTCAGCTTTATGAATATTGCTCTCCTTTTGTATGACAGCCCCACCAGTACGGAGGTGGTCAGCCTGAGACCAAGCTGCCAGCAGTCACCAGTTAAGAGTCTGCATGGCTGGGAGGCTGACAGCAGCTGCAACTGATGATGGAATTAGAAGCCACAAAGAGGCTTAAAAACTCTAGGAGCAGAGTGAAAAGGAGAGAAGAGAGGAGGTGGTTAGGGAGAAGTACTGAACCTGGGCTATATCTCCCAGAGTCTAGAAAGACCACAGCTTTTGAGTTTTTTTGTTTGCTTATTTACCCACTTTGTTTGTTTTGTTGTTTTTCTTTTATTGCGGGGACAAGGTTGCTCTGGGCTGTAAACCTGACCACTGAGCAAGTGGCAATGCATACTGGGTGCACCCCCTGAGAGTGCTGGTGCACCCCTGGCACCCAGCATTCCCAGGCTGAGGGAGCAGGTGAAAGTTCTGGTGCCCCCCTGAAAGTGCTGGCCAAGGAGTGGGGGTGCTAGGAGAAGCAGTTGGCCCATGGCCGATTGCACTCATCTGGAAGTGCTGGTCAGAAGGATTGGCCATGGGGGACCCCCCCATTTTGCAGGATCAGTTGTGGGTCTCCCCCCCCGGTCACTGACTGTCTGCTGGGGGGGGGGGGGGGGG
>NW_017729024.1:67342521-67361511 GCF_001723915.1 Gavialis gangeticus | reverse complement strand
GGGGGGGGGGGGGGAGGCAAGCACCCCTCTGACATCAGTTGCACATGTACTGAGCTGACTAGCTTTAAGAAGAAAACTGGGTGATGTTGGCACTGGATTTATGACCCAGATACCTTGTTCCTGGTAGACCCAAACCCTCAGACCAACCATGACCTTTCCATTCAATAACAGGCATTTTTTTTTTATACATAATGATAGCAGGTAAGAATAATAGAAGCAATTCTATATCTACCAGTCCTAGGGATGTCATCAAAGTCAAGGTACATCTGGCGAGGATGTAAGCTTCACTCTGAGGTTCTCTTTTGAATGTCAGATGTCAGCAGCCTGGAGGTTGGAGTCAGAGTAAGGGCTGAGGCCCACCACCCACAGTGGGGTGGATGAGATGGGCTGGTGGTATGCCCTCTGTCCATAGTGCCTCAGTTCCTCTCTCAGGGACACTTTGTTGCTCTGAAAGCCCTTCTTTTGTATTGTTTTCCCCTCCTGATGACTCTTCATCCATGGGCATTGCTGATTGGTCTTTCTGTGGTCATCATACTGTCCACATTCTGTCCTGTCATCATATTCCTTTGTTTCACAAGCCCACCACATGCACACATCCTAATTTGGGCTTTCCTGGTCTTCTCTTTATTTGGTCTGTTCCCCAAAACCAGAAAGCCCAAGGGCTCTGCAGCTGGGAAATGTGACCTGATGCTACCTTATCTCATGTTATGAAAGAGTGTGGAACATGTCTTTAATTTCCCAGCCTGTGTGTCTGCTTGTTGCTTGCCTGTATCAGATACAGCGGGCCTTGGAGAAACTTTCTCACAGACAGGCTTTTTAGAAATGAATTAATGCTTGCTGTTTCCATGGACCATTATTTTAATACATATCTATTTTACCTATAAGCCAGTTCCCAAAAGCAAGCCTTTATATACCATTTTCTAGCCATCAGGTGAGTGACCCACTTATACTTACTTTGTAGCTGACATTAGAAGTAACCCGTATTTTTATTGCACAGGGTCTGTGTGAGGTGAGATGTCTTCTTAGGGGAGGGGTTGTAAATAAGCAGCAATGTAAACAAACAGAAGCTTACCTCTCTTGACTACAGAGTAAAATTATGCTTCTCAGCTCTAGCTGTGCCCAAGTGTGTGGATGTTTCAGATGAAAAAACAGGATTAGTCCTTTCTTTCAAAAGTTGGCTGGGCATGGTTACATCCCCTCTTCCCCTCCCCCCCACCCCTTTAAGCTAGTAGTCTAGTGCTTAGAATGCTCTTGTGAGAGACCTAGGTTTAACTGCCCTTCTTTGTGATTCGAACCCCCACCTAACACAACACTGCCCTAAACATCAGGCATACAGACAGTCTTGGGTGCAGAATCACTCTACCTTCCTCTGGTTGTAGCTCTGTGGCAAAGAATTATCACTGGGACAAAGAGAAGGGGGTATACCTTGATAAACTAGCACTTAAGACACAATCATTCAATGATTTAATATAAAATATGGAAGCAGGTCTAGGAGCATGGACCAGCTTGCAGATCTCTTCCCTAACAACCAGATGAGAAATTCATTATTTCCCTTCCTCTGGGCCAATGAACCCTAATTTACTTGCTGTAGAGTGGTACAGCTACAGCAGGACAGGAAGGAAGTGATTAGGGCATTCTCTTAGCAGGTAAAGATGTAAACTTGAACCATCTCTGACTGATAAGGAGATTGAATGAGATATCTGACTTCCTGAGCAGGTTCATTAATTTCTAAACTATTATATAAAATATGAGCATTGTTTCCAATGCCTCATCTTCTTCCTGATACATTCTAAAAGAAAAAAGTTAGAACTGCTCTATTTTTCAAAGAATCCATATAGGCACCTAGGTAGGACTCTGGGCCATAGAAAAGATGCCCCCCGCCTGCCCCCAGCAGTGTCAGGTGCCTAAACCATGTGAGGAGCTGGAGAGAAGTTACCTGAACTCCTCAGTGCCTAGCATTTTCTATTGGCAAGGTCTAGGTGTCCCCTTGTTCAGCATGCTGACTTTTTGGATCCTAGTCTGAAGCACTAAAACACACTTGCTCCCTTGTTGAACTGAGGGCTGCTGCTGACAAAAAGCCTCACCTATTTACTCCTGATTTTCTGTCTTAGGGCCTGTTGACAGCTCTGGGATGTATGTTCTAGACCCCTCTGAGAGACCTCCAACGTTTAATTGCTGCACTTCAGCTTGTATTCTGACAGTGCATAGAAAACTGTACGGTCTGTCCCTTTTTATAAGTCAAAAACTAAAGCTCAAAAAAAAAAACCTTTGCTGAACTTGTCAGTTGCATTCTTTGCAATACAGATCTTTTAACATTCTGAGCCACAGCATTAGAAAAAGATATTCTTACAAACCTTCCAAAGACTAAAGTTCTAAATTATTGTGCAGCAAAAGTGATTGTAGTAGACCTCCAGCCTTTTCCTATCACAGAGACTTAGATTTTTTTGAGTGAATAGTTTTTGCTATCCAATACTATCAGAGAAACATTTTCCCAGAATAGTCAGACAAAAAAGGTCTGGGAGGATATTTCAAAAAGTCAAGCAGTTGCTAAGATTGGCATAGAATGGAGTGGTTCGTTTCAGTACTTCTATGATCTCTAGTTCACCATAAAAATAGATTTTATAGTTTTGACCACTCAGTGGATCTATTTCTCTCACTTTACTTTATATTTATTACTTTGTATTATTGAACAGATATACAGACCTCTCAGTTTATTTTTCTATGCCATGAAATCAGAACCTGCCACATTCTGAAATGGGAGACAATAGGTGGATTATCAGTGTCATGTCTCTTGTACACAAAATAAGACAAGAGTGATTTTACAATATCAATCGAAGCAGCTAATGATAGCCGTACAATTTTCACTGAACATTAGGTTTGATATGCCTTGGTCAGTTTGTTGGAGGACAAAGGACAAATTCCTTAGGATAATTACCCTATCTAGAGTAACTTGTTCACTGATATGTATTCCCAACTATAGTCCTTGAGAAAATGAAGTACTAGAAAAACAGTCAAATTGTACATGGTAAACAGTAGCTACTTGTACCATTAGTTGTCTGTAGGCCACAGAATGATACTGAAGGGGGTAATCTTAATCCAGGAAATTATTGCACTGAAATTTGTGCAAAATTGTACTAATTTAAAGCTTTTTATTGCAAGGAACTGAGCTTCTTAAATCTCACTTTATTCTAGTGGAAGTAGAGGGAGGGTGTAGAATGAGGATCTAGCATTGCCATTGTAACAAATGCTAGGTACAGATGTTACGCATAATGTGCTTTAAGCATGCAGAAAGCACACTAGAGCAGTGACAGAACAGTCAGTAACAGCCTCTGATCCCAGCACCATCCACAGCCTGTTGGGAGGGGAGGGGATGGGGGATTTCTGTCCCTGAAGCTGCCCTAGCCCTGCAGCATGCCATAGCCTGGCTGGGAGGGTGTGGTAGGGGAAGGAGTCTGGGGTCTGTCTCATGGCACTAGCTGCCAGAGTGGTATCTCTCCCTAACCCTACCTCCCCTGCTGACAGCAGCAGCTGAGGGTGCCAAGGGGGGTAAGGGAACCATTCTGCCATATAGGCTCCCTGACATCTTGCTGGTTTGGGGCTTGAGGAGGGGACTGGGCTGGGTCCATGTTTTAGGGAGGTTATATTCACTCACCCCCTGCCCAAGTGACCTGGCAGCTGCCACCAGAAGCTTCAAAGCCAGGGTCCTCTAGCTTTTTGCCTTGCCAGGACCTGCGGCCAGGGGTGAAAGGGAGCCCCCTTGCTATGAGGATCTCCCCTCACAGCTTGCTGGCTTGGACAACAGCGGAGTCGGCTCGGGGTCTACACAGCATAGGACTCCCTTCTCTCCTGTGGCCCCAGTTCCCAGTGCAATAAAATGTCCGGCTGGGCAGCTCTGCTACAGCTGCTGGATGCTGCTGTCAAGAGGCTGGGGTTAGGGTAAAGGGACCCCCCCACAACTATAGGGACCTAGCCTGGCAGCTCACAAAGACACCAGCTAGCAAGCTGGGGGTGGGGTCTCACGCGGGGCTCCCTTCCTCTCCTCTGCTCCAGCCCTGGTTGACTGTTGACAGCTGGCAGGGGGAATGGATTGGGGGGGCTGCTCCAACAGCCTCCTCAGAAGCATGTGGGAGCACCCCTGACTTCCTGGCCTTGGCCAGTGCAGGCAGGCACCATGCCCCACCCCATCAAGCAGCACATGTTTGTTCATTTGGGTTACACTCTAACTTACAGCACTTTAAATAAAGTGTGATAGAGCACTTTCTGCCAGGGGCTTTTGAACCTCTGTACTTAGCCAAATTCTTTGTTAAATCAGGAGAAGTCAAATGTATAGTGCTAGCATTTCTGAATATATATTACAAATGTGAAAAGGTTCTGAAGTACAATGCAATGGTTTGATCATTGTCATACAAATTCCTAGATCAACCCCTTCCAGAATAAAAAATACTCAAGGAGCTTCCCACATGGACTCCCTCATGGAGATGCTCCCCCACAATATATTAAGAAAAAAATTGTTCCTCCACCTCCTCTCTTCTCCTTCTCAACACACATTCACAATGAAATAGTAACAGGAGAGTTCTTCTGGATTAGTGAGGCCTTTAGTCCTGTCTGCAACTGCTGAGAGCCCATGTACAAACATTTAAAGAAAAGTATAATCAAACCCTTAGCAAAAATTATATCTTGTATGAATTCATATTTTCCTGACACCATCTTTTGTCTGTTCTGCCCCACGTTTATTTGAGTCTTCAAAGTAGAAAGTGTGCATCTTTGTTTAATCACTGCATACAAGTATCACACAAAGATAGGAGAATAGATGTATAATTGTAAGAGTACATAACCCCTTTGTCTGCCAGTCAAGGTTCTCAGTAGGTTTGTAAGGTGATATTGCTTGTTTATCAGGTTTTCTGGGTAACAATCAATCTGTTTGACCTTTTACTTTTGTACCAGATAATTCACTGATCTCTGAAGTTGCTATTTCCCAGCTAAAATTAGGAAACTAGGCTGCAATCAGAGCACTAGTTGGCCAAAGAGCAGTGTGTTTCTGTTGCTAAGACACTGCATTCAGAAGCAAGGTACCTGGGCTCTTTCTCTAGTTGTGCGACTGCAGTGTGACCCAGAGCTAATTAGTTCACCTCTCTGTGCCCCAGTTTACCCATCTGTTAAACAGTGATATTAATAATTGCCTTCCTTAATAAAGGCAGATCTATTCAGAAACAGTACTATGGAGTCACTGGCTGCATCTACATGTGCAATTAATGCAAAGCAATATACTCCAAAAAAGTTTGAGCTGGAGTAAACTTCTTATGGGCACAGCATCTACACATGCACCTGGGACAGCAGAAGTTGGGCCACAGAGGAGCAGGCCTGGGCTGGCAGAAGGAACTTGGGGGGAAGGGGGTCATCCCCAGGCTCCAGGTGGCGGCTTTGGTGGCACAAGGGCTGACTGGACCATGACAGTGCTGAACAGGCAGTGCTGTGTGGCTAGATGGCATGCAGGAGTCTGACCCCTGTCTGGCTGGGCTGACTGGGTGCAATTTATATCTGCAATCAGCATCTACACAGTCATTTACAGTAAATTACCCTGGCATAAGATAGCACTGTTAAGGACAGTAATATCTTATGCTGGCATAAATTAGTTTACTGCAGCCTAATAGAGCTGCATGTATAATGATGCTTGACTCTGCAGCTAATTAGTCTGTGCCACAGTAAAGCACATGTGGATATGAGGCCACTAAGTATTATCTTAATATTTGAGTAATTATGCTTTGTGTTGTAGAATCTATTTATTATCAGAAATACAGATTCACTGGTATGCTCTGGCTGTTCTGTGCCTTCATAGATTCATAGAAGTAGGGTCGGAGGGGACCTGAGCAGATCATCAAGTCTGACCCCCTGCCTTGGGCAGGAATGAATAGAGGGCTCATATGACCCCCACTAAGTTAAACTCATATGACCCCAGATAGGTAGTTATCAAGCCTCCTTTTAAAGACCCCCAGGGTAGGAGCCATCACCACTTCCCTTAGAAGCTGGTTCCAGATCCTGGCTGCCCTGGCTGTGAAGTAGTGCCTCCTGATGTCTAGTCTGAACCTACTCTCAGTAAACTTGTGGCAGTTATTCCTTTTTACTCCGGGAGGTGCTCAGGGGAATAGGGTCTCACCCATTCCGCTCTGGTCCCCCTGGTAAGTTTATAGACAGCCACTAGATCCCTTCTCAGCCTTCTCTTGTGAAGGCTGAACAGGTCCCTTAGCCTCTCTTCGTAGGGTTTGCCCTGCTGCCCCATGATCATGCAAGTGGCCCTCTTCTGGACCCTCTTGATGCTGTCCACATCCCTCCTGAAGTGTGGCGCCCAGAACTGGACGCAGTATTCCAGCTGTGGCCTGACCAGTGTTGCATAGAGAGGGAGGATCACCTCCTTGGTTTTGCTCGTGATGCATCTGTGGATACATAACAAGGTGCGGTTAGCCTCCTCATATTGGTGGCCCATGTTCATATTAGAATCAATAATGACTCCAAGATCTCTTTCTGCCACTGTGCTTTCAAGACAGGGGTCCCCAGCCTATAGGTATGCTGCTGGTTCTTCCTGCCCAAGTGCAGTACTCTGCACTTGTCAGTATTGAATCCCATCCTATTTACATTTGCCCACCCCTGTAATCTGTCCAGGTCCAGTTTTTTTCTTGTCCCATCACTTCCAGTGATGCAAACCAACCATAACCCCAGGTTAATATGCATTAATGTCTACTTTGCATCACCAGAGCAGCAAAAACATTTGGAGTGCATCAGTGACTCTTGCACATTATTATGTTTAATACTTAATTCACTTTTTGGATCAGAATTTTAGTTGGGTTTCTTGATTCTCCCTTAAATTGACCTTGGATTAAAAATTTCCCTGAGATATTTTTTGCGTTGTATACTTTACTATATATTTACTTTATAGCCGCTTGTTCTGGCAGTGTAGCAATTTAAAAATATGTAAATTTAAAGATGCTAACTGTGGGTAATGTCTCTGTATCTTGCTTTGCCATTGCTCATATATTCTCTTGTACATTCTTAATAAATTAATGTGCTTGTTTCACAGGTCTCTTGCTTAAAGCATTAAGAAACAGAGTAATAACAATATTAATGGCATATATTAGTCACTCTTGCCTCAGCTGCATCTCATAGTAGACTTAACATGTAACCTTATTTTTTAACTTATACGTGCACTTAAAGCATGGCTGAAAGATGCATTTTAGAACACTGAAACCTAAATAAATACCAACAATTGAAGCAATTACATACTATTAGAATTGAATTTAGCCTACCACCTTGCCTACTAGGACTGAAGGGATCATACAATGATTGGCTAGAACTCATTGTTAATTGGATTGTAATACTAAGATCCTATAGAGGAATAACAATGGCTCCTAACATTTTTCACTTAGGTTGACAGTTTTGTTATCAAGCAAACAGCACTTAAATAAACTCTTTATGGAAAGTCTGGTTACAGCTGTTTTCAGGCAACAAATATATATGATTAAGCTGCTGAAAAAATACACTCAGGACATATCTACACAAGACATTTACTTCACAGTAGACTCATTAAGCTGAGTAGTAGACATTGCATGTCTACATGCATACCCCTATTAGGCTGGAATAAACTAATTTACTCCACAGCAGGATAGTATCTGTAAATACAAGTACTATCCTGCTGCAGAGTTTTTTACTACTGCCCTGAATGCTCTATTGGCTAGCCCTGCACTGAAGCACCCTTGTGCCCCAGCCAACCCCTCCACAGCACATTGAGCCAAGGGGAGCAAACCCAGGTTGGCAAGCTGACCCCTGGGGCTCCCTGTCAGGTGAGGTTGCTCCAGCTTATCGTTCCAGAATTTATTGCTTCACATTAATATGCATGTGTAGATGAGCCATCAGAGATTTGTGTTTCTTTCTAAACTCCTCATAGGTTTGGGTGTTTTAGAACCAAAATGGCTGCCTGATTTTTAACATATCCTGCCAGTCAAGCAAAAGTGGAGGGTTTTTAGTTGTTGCAGAATTTGAAGAGATAAGATATCCTTATTTCATGTCTTCATAATGGAATTCTTCCTTCTCCATTATATACTCTTCCACCACTCAGCACAGCTACTATCACAGCTGGGCTCATGAGCATATTAGTAAAGTGGTTTTATCTCCTACTTCAAAATTTTCCAGGGTCTATCTGTGAGGTTGGCAGTGTGCAGCTATGTAGGGCATTGATATGTTCCTTGCTTTTCTCCACCTTTCACTGATAAAACTCCTGCAGCATTTCTCTGGGATATCCATAATATTCTAAGAAGGAGAATTAGTGCAGTAGGTATCACAGGGCAAGCAGGCATTACTCTATTCCGCCCACTAATACCTACTATTTTTATATTCATTTACTCTGGTCAATGACTATGTATTTCTTGGGACCTTGTATGTCCTTCTAAGTACCCACATATACTGAGAAGATTTCTCTCACCCTGTGGAAAATGGCCTCAGTAGAATCATTCACCTAGTCTTTGAATTCTGATCCCAGTGGAGTCTTGTACAGAAGTGTTCCACATGGTTCTTTCCTGTAGGGTCTTGAGTGACAACACTCAATGTCATATTCCACACAACCCAATGGAATTCAAGGAAGCACCAGATCTATCTGAGACAACATTAATTCCATCAAAAAGTCTCCTCGGTAGCTGCTGCTGAGCAGACATGGGAGCCCATGGCAAAATGCAGGACATCAGTAATGATAGGGTGCTAGTGGAGTAGAGTAGGGACAGAAACTATTTAGGGATACAGGATTCATTTACCACTAATAATCAAGATTTAGGATGCCTGTATCTTGAGATGTTTCCTGCCTTGCTAGCTAACAAATGCAGAATACAGAATGGGTCCATTTTTGGTCACTTCTAAGGCAGGCAATGAATGCACATTCAGTTTTAATATCAATCTACATTTCTGATCAAGCAAAGGCTTTCCTCCCCAAACCTCCTGACTAATGGCCTGAACTACTGAACATGTTGTATTCCTATTAAATGCATCTCTGTTCTGAAACCAAATATAGGTTAAATAAACATTGCATACTTTGCCAGGGAAAAAACTCAACGGTTTAGCCCAAACTTACTAAAATGATTCCCTCTTATTTGAACTACTCACCTGTAAGTATGCATTTAGAATATTCTTGGTGTTCCCGGTGATTATAGTTATTGATAACAAAGTCATATCACTGCCTGAAGATATGGAGCAACTTTCCCTTATCAGAATAAATCACAAATTTCAGCACCGTTATGAATTAAAAGCTGATGAATAAAAGGTGAATAAATCAAAGGGACCTGCTTTATGATGCTAGGCTAGTACACTGTAATAGTAAGTAATGCAAAATGAATTCTGCAGTGTGACTATTTTTCTCCCAAGCCCTTCTTTACTCAACATAATTCTGTCTTGAAGTGGTAGCAATGTGGTACATGGTACAAATTAAATTGTGCAAGACTTATTTGGAAACTTCATTTACTCAAAATAGGGGGATAGAGTTGGATAAGTTACTTTACTGGTGCCAGTTTAAGCCTGCACCCTTGTCTTCCCTTCTCCTTTGCTGCAATATTTTTGTGATGGTGCACTAGTGTTATCTGTATTTCTTTTTCAGTCTCCAGTGCTTCCTGGTGACAAGTGACTCTAGTCAATATTTTTTTTGACGAAGTCAGATTGAAAATGTATAATAATTTGACTGCATCATGGCACTGCTGTTAAAGAGGTAGATTTTGCTTTTGTCTATCAATTCAACATTTTTATTTAGTGAAATGCATAAAATTAATAAAAAATTATTTAAGGTGACAAGAAAGAAAATCAAGGAAAATTATGTTTTTAAAATAACTTTTGGGCACGATAGAGTGACAGATATTAGTGTGATACTACTGGCCACATCCAAGGAAATTTATTACTTAAAATAGTTCTTTTAATATACAACGGGAATAAAAATGTTTTCTTTCTGTTACTGATTTGCAATAATATTTAGTAATTCATAGTAGTCATACTGTTTTGACTCAGATAATAAGTCATTCAGGAACAGGATGTATTTCATGTTTATGTAATGTTTATTATGAGTAAGATACCACAGAATCTTAATATTAAAGGCCGAAAATGCCTCAATGGGTTGGAAGAGTCATCTAGGTCAAGCCCTTGCAAAAACACAGGATTGATATTCCTGAACCATTCTAGATGGACACATATCCACCCTCCTTTTGAAAACATTCTGCAACTTCTTTATACTGCAAATAATAATAGTGATTCTTAAGAGTCAGAGAGAGGAAGTCTTTGGAAAACACAAGCAACAGCACTGGTCTACAAACCTCAGAAACTAAAGTACATCTTCTTAAGTGGAATCTAGTGACACTGGCTAAGGACAGACATTCAAAAAGCCTAAGCCTGAATTGATTCAATTTTTGCAGGTTAGTCTAACCTGGCTAAGCTAAATCACACTGTAACTGCACAGAGGCCCCAGACATGCAGGTACATGCCTGCAGTGGCCCAGGCTAGCTGCCAGGGAGCACTGGATCAGGCCTCCCTTCCCTTGTATACTGCTGAGCTAACAGGGGTGTGGCCAGGCCCTAGCAGGATGCTTTGATTAGGGAGCAGTTCGCCCCCACTTCTGACCACCTCAGCAGGGAAATGATAACAGTGTTTATCACCCCTAACTCAGTGTTTATCACTTCATTAAGAAAACAACAGAGGGACATTAGTGGCTACCTGTTGATTCTTCCTTTGTCCCATCCGCCACACCACAGACCTTAGCAGCACGTGGTCTGCTAGCTAATGCTGAGAGATGTCTGCAAGGCAGAGGGGACAGGGGGGAAGGGGGGAGCAGGGACGCCTGCCATCTGTGCTGAGCTCCATGCAGAGAGCAGAGGCCAGCTCTGCTGTGGATCAGAGAGCCCCGCCCAGCCCAGAGAGCATGCCGGGATGCGGAGGGTATCTGATTTAACTTAAACCAGCAAGGGGTCTGGGACAGACGTTGCATAAACTGGTTTGACCCAAATCAGTTAAGTCTGATACTACATTCAACCAGGTTTATCTCAAACTGATTTCAGTCATTTTCAAACTGCACTGAACATCTGTTCTGTTACAGGTTTAAACCAGTTTCTGATCACTTAAACTGTTTTATGTGTAATGTCTGTCCTTAGCCTTTAGCAATTAATTATCTGTTAGGGTACAAATCTGCAACTTTAATGCCAATAATGCCTATTACTTCAGTGTGTAGAGTGATATTCTGTGCTGCTCCTCTCAGAGCCCTCTTCAACAGGAGGCAGTGTACTAGCAGGCAGATGGCACTGGGGGTGGGCTCGTTAGCTTCTAGTTGAAAATATAAACTATGTGGAACAGCTTGGCATGTCCGAGTGAGCCGCTGCCTGGCAGGACAATTTTGCAGTGGAGACATGCCCTTAGAGGGAGGGAGTACAAAAGCTTCTAGATAAGGAAGAAACTTAGTAGGGCATTTAGGGATTTGTAGTTTGGGCATCACTGCTGCCAGCAGCAACAAGGTCAAAGAAACTGCTGCCTGCAAAATAAACCTAATCAGTTGACCGTCCTGGGCTAACAGGAGCACTTTCTATCCCTTTCCTGTGTCATTTATTTTTATTTTTTGCATTTCTCACACTCAACCCCCCAGTAGTGTCAGAGAAGCAAGAACAGTTTTGTGCTTCTCCTGGATCACCAGCATGAAAATTTCAATAGTCTTCTCACCAACTTTATTTACAGGTTCTGTTTTCGTTTTCCAATATAAGATATGTTAAAAATGTCAGGAATGAAGGTGGCAGAACTGCCAAGCAAATGCTTGCCAACAAATATATATATGATTCTATAGATGTGCAGCATTTATCTGTGTGTGTATGTTTGTATATATGTATGTATTTAATTTACTTTAAAACTGGCTATATTCCATATAGCAACAGTTACCATAGGAAATGCAAAAAAGAACTGTAGCTCCAAATACCAATCCTACAAATGCTTACTCCAATGTGATTCGAGTAACTTTTGAATCACAGAATTGAACTTGTTTTTCCAGTTTTCAGAAATATCATTTTAGAGTATAATGCTATGCACTCATCCTGGGTTTTGAAAGGCTTTTTCCTTCTTGAGAAATATCACCAGTAATAAGGGGTTTCAAATTATGCCTTCAGTTGCACCTGTACAGCCCCATTGCTTTCACTGATGCCAGTGACTTTGCACAGATGTGACTGATTGGCCCTATAATTGGAACTTGCTAATTAGTTATTTTGATGCACAGAAGAAATAAAATTAATCTCACCTTTCCTTTAGCGGTGTTGATTCTTAAGGCTTACAAGAATAAAAATAGGGGGGGAAACATATTTGAGTCATGGATGGCCAGGTTTCTGAAAGATATCTAGGCATCAAAAGATATTAGTAGGTACCCAAGATAGTTTTTGAAAAAGTGTCTAGGCAACAAGCTTCCAGGCACTTTTGAAAATGGCAGTGGGAACATAGGACTTGATGGGACCTCTTGCCCCATTATGTTCTGTTTTCTGCAATCAAGGCATCTCTGTAATAAGATTTGTCCAAAGTGTCCTTAAGAACATCCACGCTAGCACCTCCTACAGCTACAAAGTTTGTAATAACTAACTTGGGATTTTAAGTAAAACTAACAAAAAAACCCTTTCCCCCAGAAAATCTCAACAACACTTTAACGTACCACAGAAAAGTAGTACGAGACACAGGGATTACGTGTATGCAAGCCAGGAGGGCTACTCCAACATGCTGTAAATACAGTGTCTCAAAGCAGACTTAATTAATTGAGTCCGCTGAAGCATAGTAATTACCATGCTCCAGCTAGCCTCCACGTCTCCTGTATCAGCATCCCCACATTTCAAAATGGTGAGCTATAGATAAAGTGCCCCACCACCATTTTGAAGCATGGGGATGTTGATACATAAGATGTTACAGGCACATTAATTAGAGCAACTCTCAGAGCCATGGGCAACTGGTGCCGCCTTAATCTGGAGCCAGCAACCAGTCAGCTACTGAGGAAGGGGGGTTCCCCCACAGCCAATCTCACTCACCTGGGGGTCCCCCCATTGCTGATCGTGAGATGATCACTGCAGCAGTCTACTCCCCGGCTGGTGCTTGCAGGGGGGGCACATGGCACTCCTGCCTGCCCCCCTGCATGTCAACTAAGTGGCATGTGCAGCTGGTCAGGGGGTGCACTGGCCCTCTCAGGGGGTGCACATGCACCCCCGTGCACCACCTATGCATCACCACTGCTCAGAGCTTGCCTCTCCTCACCCCGCCCCAGGGCCCCTGGAGCACATGTAGAAACACCCTGGGGTACTAAGACACTCATCTGCCTCAATAAATCTAACTCTAAAGCACCAGATATGCAATACACCAAAGATACTTTAGCAAACTGCTATTTTTTCATGACTGTTGCTTAACAGGTTTTTACTAGCTGGATACATGAGTTTTCCTCAGCACACCTACAAGTAGCTTCTCCCAAAACTGTGGGAAGAATTTTGTCTGAGGAAATAATCATAGGACAGTTTATGGGTATGTCTATTATACTTAGCTCTAGGGTACATAGTTGTTAATACTGAAACTTGCCTCCACAATGGAGCTACCTCTCCATGTTCCTTCAGTTATACAACACCATGGTATCTTTTGGTATTTGTTTTGTCTGCATCATTATTCCTAAACTGGTGTTGCTTGCACAAACCCACCACTCAGTAAACCAGGAGATTGCCTGGCCATAGAACTCACTCATTTCAGGCTAAGGAATGATGTTAGCAGCGACTGTTCTTGCACCAAGACTTTGCACTCTTTAGAAATTTTTCAGAGGCATAGGCACTTAGGTGGGTCTGAACTGATTTGGGGAGAGAGAAAAGAGAGGGAAGGAATGGTCCTTCCTGTTTTTCTCTATCAAATGAGCAGAATGTTCAACAGAACCTGCATCACTCAGACAAAATAGTAGCATTATATATAGGTCATTTAGGTAGATTGCACATTGGTTGGTAAGAGTCCCATTCCATTAGTACCCACATGTTGGGATACTGGGTATCCAAAGAGCCCTTTTCAAAACATTAATTATATATCTTTTATGACTTTTTTTTTTAAATGGTGAAATGTCCAGGAAATTTTGACATTTGCATTTTCAGTTCAATTTGGAATGTTTTCTTATTTTCAAAATTTTACTCAGTGTAACCTTGACTGTGGGGCTACTCATAAAGCCACAACCCAACTCTGGATCCCTGGACATTCCCACGGCCTGGAACCACTCGCCTCCCTGGAATGAGGGAGGTTCCCCTCACAGGAAGGCACCTAGTGTCCCTGGACCTTTAATTAGACACCATACAATTTACAACTATGTACACTTTATTTACAAAGGGTTAAAGAAAAGGAAACTATTTAACATACAACTGATAAACTGTCAGAAACTTATTGACACCCTCAGTCAATAAAGTTCTACAGGACGATGGCTTCAGATGGTATGTGTACATCGGTAGCTAGGACCAAATGCCCAGGCAGGTGGAGCTGCTCCCACGCCTCTCCCACAGGAAGCGTGGGAAGTTCCTTGCTGTGAGGGTCTCATGAGGTGGCCCCCATGGGTTCTGTGCTGCAGACACATGCTCCCTCGCTGAAATCCCTGTAAGATAGCTTACCCTGACCTGGGGTTGGGGGGGTGTATCTGGAGGGGCCAGGTGCTCCTCTGAGCAGATTGGACAGGGCTCCCAGGGGGAAAGGAGCAAGAGAGGTGCTGCAGCTGGGCTTCCTAACCCTCCAGTCTGTAGCGCGGTCCGCATTTTCATCAGGCTCTGGCAGCTCTGAGGACAGGACACTGTGCCCAAGCTCTCCCTCAGGCTCTGGGCTTCTCTCACAGCTCTCCCTTTCCCCAAGACAGTTGCCTCCAGGGTGGGCTTCATCTGTCTTTATCACATGATCTCTGGGGAGACATTTTCCCCTTTCCAAAATGGCTGCCCCGGGAGTGGGTTTCATTTACTTGTATCACATTGTCTTCCAGGAGCTATGCTGCCCCATGCTGCTTCCTGGCTGAGTTCACCCTAGAACCTTGTTCTCTCAGGTGAGGTGATTTCATTGTTTGTTACATCAATATAAGAATTCCAGTCCACATCCACTGGATTTTAAAACATGAAAGGTGATCTACTACTGGGTGGTAGCAGGGTATGGCTTTTTCCTAGAGTTGCTTCTCTACCACCCTTCCCTTTTCAATTTTTGGGAACTGAGCTCACAGATGTTCCTCTGCAGTGCATGGAATAAGTAGGAAGGCTGCCACACAGGTGGGGCCCTTCCAAATCTCTCTTACAGACTGATTTCTGTCATGTTGATTACAGTGAATATGTTTAATCTGTAGGTAAATTTACCAGTTGTTGTTCTCAACACTATCTACTTATCTGCCTTTAAATTATGAGGATTGTAAACAATAAATAGTTAAAGTGACTAACATGTGGCAAGTGCTACAATAAACAAATGTTTATTAACAAGTCTATGATTTATTTCGGTGGCACAGGTCAGTGCATTGCAACCCCCAAGCTTCAGTTTACTGGGTTAATAAAACATTGTTTTACAAAATAAGGTTCTATTACTTCCATTTATATGCAGTTGAGATTTTAACATAATCACAGTAGGAGATTTATAATGACTGGAGGTGGAGAATGTGGAATGAATTTAATGATGGATAATGAAATCAGATCGCTTTGTGCCAAAAGTAGCCAAAAGTGAATGTAGCATTATTAGAATATCGGTCTGGTAAATTATTACACTACTGAGGAACAAATGAAAAATAGTAAAGAAACAGAATTCAGTAATTACTTTGTGACATATTCTGTGACTAAATATGGTTACCTGAACATTGTTAACCAGACATGGGAGCATTTTTTTGACTCATAATTTAAATGTACTACTTGGTATGTATGTATATACGTATTAATAGAATAAATGGGCGCCTTATTTAAAAATAAACTAGTCTTTTTTTTTCTAGTTTGTAGGACTAGAGATCAGTTTACATAGTGACCTAATACTCTATGTACCCATTTAAAAATAAATTCAATAGCTCTTTCTAAGAAATACATACATATTCTCTGCTTGAAGTCACAATTTAAGGGAATAGAGTAATCTAGATACAGCACAGAACTATACCAATGTTTTTCTGGGATTTGCTAAGTCATTCCTTGTTTAAATTCTGATAGGCTTCATTTTATTGACTATTTGATTTTAAAAACGTATTAATGGATACGGTGCTGAATTTGTATGCAAGTGAAGTAGAGTCGGGTAGTTGTTGTAGCCCAGGAAATATATAAGACAAAATTTTTTTGTAATATCTTTCACCTTTGTGTTATGTCTCTCAACTATATATTTAGAATAGTTGTTGAACAAGCTTTCAGGCATCACGGACACTTTTACACATGCTCCAGAAGTGGGAGAGGGTGCTTTAATCAGAGCCACTCAAATTTAAGTGCCACAGCATCTCATGTACTAGCATTCCTGAGTTTGAAAATGGCGGTGGAGATGCTTAAACGAAAGCTCATTCAATGAACTTTAGTTAAAGCACCCCCACCACCATTCTGAAGCATGGGAACTCTAATCCACAAGATGCAGAAGCTGGCTGGAGCGTAGTAATTATCACACTCCGGCAGACTCATTTAACCAAGTCTGCTCCCACACGTTATAATTGCAGTGCATCCAAGCAGCCCTGCAGCATTTCTACAAGCACCCCAAATACCCTTTTTCAGGTCACCTTTTGCATAAGAATTTGGTATTGGCCCTTAAGAATCTGTGTCTTGCTGAAAGTCAATGGAACTTAAGCTTTTCAGTGTCGAAGTAAATTTTGAAAATGAGAGTTAAAAGTCAGATAGAGTACATTTATCACAAGTGAAAAATCATTATCTAGTGGGACATCCATATATACCATACATTTTTGCATACAACTCACCTCTGAATATAATATGCATCTTGTTTTTGAAATGCAGAATGAAAAAGAAATCCAGAGTTATTGCTTCACAGAGAAGGGACAGAACCTAATCTTCAAATAACCTACTTTCCTTTTCCTGATTTAACTAAAACTCACACCCTAGCTGCTGATGAAGACTGGTCTCTATGCATGGATCTATGATTTTGAAAGGAGTGAAAGAGTCTCCAAGGGTGTGAAATTGGAGAGAGAGACTTGGAGCAGCTAATAGACAGCAAAATTATCCTTAGAAAAGTAAGCTTGATTTGCAGAACATCAAGACTTGAAAAACAAGGGATAATCATTAACACCTCTAGCAATGTGCAATTAAGTCAATTGACTCTCTCAGCTGCCTGAATAGTAATGTAACAGCTGCTGCACTGTGGAACAGGACTCAAAGCAGGGTGCCTCTGTGCCAGGCAGAAAATCAGCTTCCAATGTAATGAATGCACCCCAATTTTGTGAGGATGATTTTTGGTGGAAAGATGCATGTTGTATTACACAAGAAAATACAGTGTCTAGTTACTTAACTTACATGACACTTTTGCCTTTAAAAATATGACTGTAATTTTACTATTTTTCTCTTCAAGCATTGTGGGAAAAAGATATAATAGTTCAGAGAACCTATATTTCTCCCAATCAGAAACAGAATAATTTTAACTTAAAGGCAAATTTTAATATAAAAATAATCTACCCCTTTTTATCCCTACCCCACAAAAATGTGTTTGTTTCATTTAATGAATGGGTATAAAGTAATAGGAGGTGAAAATGTGTCACAAATTTTAGGATCCACCCTTGGAAAAAGTTTCTTACCCCCACCCTAATTCAATACTCTATCAATCTGTCATCTCATCTGGATAAACATATGGCAAGGGAAGTTAGCTGGGGTTCCATACGCAAAAATTGTGCTTCTCTAATCTGATGGATTTATTAGAGCATATCAGCAAAAGTGCTAATGAAAGAGAACCAAATTAATTATATCGATTGAGTTTTTCAAGAAAATTCTACTGAAGGACTTTTCTAGTCCTTGTTGTGACTGTACAAAGTAAACTTATCTCCTGGCTTAGCTATTAGCAATTGGCTAAGAAACAAGAAATGCAAAATAAGAATTCATGGTGAATTTTAACCTGTCTAAAGATTAACAGTGGAATGTTGCAAGGATTTGTACTTCAAGAGCTGGTCTTTTAAAATATATTAAGCAATGAAGTGGAAGAGGAATATAGCAACATTTACAGTTAGTACACTATGTTAAAGATATTAAAACCAGATAAAAAAGAAATTTAAACTGAAAAATAGGCATCACGATGGCAGACAGTTCAGCTCTTGAAAAATACAAAGTAATGTGCAGTGGAAGGCATATCTTAACAATTTATATACTTGAAATTTGCAATCTAACAGACACTTACCAAAAAAATCCATGTGAAGGGTCACAGCAGAGAGGCAACTGAAATAATTAAAGTGCAATTGTAAAAATTGTAAAAAAACCCCCATAGGTCCCGGGAGAGGCTCACCCAGGCCTAGGGTCAATGATGACCTAGTCAGGGAACTTCTGGAGGTACTGGACGTATTTAAATCAGCAGGTCCGGACGATGTCCAGCCCAGAGTGCTGAGGGAATTAGAAGAGGTCATAATGGGACTCCTGGCATGGCTTTACAAGCACTCATGGTGCTCTGGTATGGTGCCAGAGGACTGGAAAAGGGCCAGTGTGGTTCCCATCTTCAAAAAAGGGAGGAAGGAGGACCCAGGAAACCATAGGCCAGTTAGTCTTACCTCAATCCTGGGTAAGCTTTTTCAGAGAATTATCCTGGTGCATGCCCGCAAAGGGCCAGCAGGGGAGATTATGCTTAGGGGCAACCAACATGGGTTCAGTAGAGGCAGGTTCTGCCAGACCAACCTGGTGGCCTTCTATGACCAGGTCACAAAATCCTTAGATGCAGGGGTAGCAGTGGACATAGTCTTTCTGGACTTTAGGAAGGCCTTCAACACTGTCTTTCACCCCATTCTCATTAAAAAACTAGGAGACTGTGGCATCAACACCT
>NW_017729024.1:67325697-67342132 GCF_001723915.1 Gavialis gangeticus | reverse complement strand
ATGATCAGGGGGCAGTAGGGCAGGCCCTACGAGGAGAGGCTATGGGACCTGAACCTGTTTAGCCTCCACAAGAGAAGGCTGAGGGTGGATCTAGTGACTGTTTACAAACTAGTCAGGGGGGACCAGCAGGCATTGGGGGAGTCCCTGTTCCCCCGAGCACTACCAGGAGTGACAAGAAATAATGGTCACGAGCTGGCAGAGGGTAGGTTCAGGCTAGATATCAGGAGGTGCTACTTCACTGTCAGGGTGGCTAGGATCTGGAACCAACTTCCAAGCAAAGTGGTGCTGACTCTTACCTTGGGAGTCTTTAAGAGGAGGCTGGATGAACACTTCGCCAGGGTCATTTGACTCCAGTACTCTTCTTGCCACGGCAGGCGGTCAGACTTGATGATCTGCTCAGGTCCCTTCCAACCCTATCAACTATAAAACTATGAAAAACAGAAAGTAAATATTGGAAATCATAAAAATGAATTAGAAAACACTGAGAATATTGTAATTCTCTTAAGTGTGCCCTAACCTGGAATGTTGTATTATATTCTAGTAATTTTGTCTCAAAAAGGAAAAAAAAACAAAACAAAAAAAACCCAGAAGCTGGCTAGGACAGTTGATGACAAATGATTATAGATACTGAATGCTTCCCATAGCTGAAAAAACCTGAAATTATTAAGACTATTTAGTAAAGCTGAGAATAAGAAAGTAATTGACAAAAGCTTCAAAAATACTGAACAAGGATACCATCTAATAAAAGAGAATATATACACTTAAAACTAATAACAAGAAATGCTTGTTTTTCCAATACATAATTAATTTAAAAAACTCAAAATTCCAAAAAGAAATTAGATCGGTATATTTGTAATTTGAACATCCACAATTACATCAGCTATTGAAAAAAATATGTTAGAGCTTTAAAACTTTATGTTGTAGAGGGCAAATGCCCAACTTGTTGTCTGGCTCTGATTAAAAAACATTCTATTATGGAAATAGTTACTCCATAATATTGCCATTTTAAGGATTTTTTGCACATTCTTCATAAACATGCGTTGGTCTATGTTGGAAACTAGACACTGGATAAAATATATGACTGGTTTAATCCCATATGGCAATTCTGCAGCTCTTATGTTACTGTTTTTGCTTTCTGAGTCATATTAGTAAGTCAAGGAAATATAATATGCAGCAAATGTTTTCACTTTTTTATTTTTATTTTTCTGCTACATCTTACTCAGACTAGGCTGCATCCTGCAGCCAGGCCACAAGCATAGAACACCACCTGTTCACCATTATTCATCTTTTACCTGTGGGAGTACTCTCTTCAGTTCAAAATTGAAACACACGTGTAAGGTGATTATGGGAACCATGTACTAAAATGTTGTTTTTCCTTTGGCCAGAGGACTTTGTTCTCTAAGGCCAGGTACAGACATTACACTTTTACTGGTATAAGTAATTGGAAACCATAACAGAACAGAAGTTCGGTACACATAGTCTGGTTTTAAAATGGTGGAACCTGGTCTAAGATTTGCCCCACTCACCAAAGGGTGAATGTGGGTGCATCCAGAGAAGTGTAGTCATGTAGTATTGGGTGCTGCAAACACATTTGCAGCATACCACATACCACACAGTCTAATGTTCTCTTCACTGCAAGGGCATGCTGGCTGAACGTGCACCGCACCTGTTTTTTTCTGCAGGTGTTTTTGAGCCCTGGATATCCAGGAGGCAAAAAAAAACCTCAGTGGAAAAAAATGGAGCAATGCATGCTCGACCAGTGCTTAACCAGCTGCTGAAAAGTGGAGCTGTGCCTCTAAGAGGCTCTGTGTGGCAGAATTGCCATGGCTGTAGGCCCAGGAGGCCACTACTACCCTAGGTAGGGCTGCTGTGGCTGGCGTAGTGCTGACCCCAGCCTCCCATACCCCACCCGGGGCAACTTGCCATGCACCAAAGCATGCATGGCACAGGCATTCCCTGGGAACATGTAGCAGCGGTGCAAGGTATACCGCTAGTACTTGTCCCTGGGGAACAAAACACCGACACATGTTTGGACATGCCATATGTGTCTTGTTTGCTACCAGTCTAAACTATGCTGTTTACAGAAAACCACGTAACTTGGATCAATTCCACCTTGGGCTTTTTAAATGTTAGTTGCTAGCCTAAGGCTGTTAGCTGAACACCTTTCACAAGTAATTCACTAAAAAACAAAACAAAACAAAACAGGGGAATCATGTTTTCAGATACTTTGGCAGCTTCCATTTTTCTCTTGATGAAATATGACACTTCAGTTCAAGTGCAGACCCAATAGATACATGAATAAGAACCACTATTTTTTTTTCCCAATAAGAAGGCTGTTCAGTAAAGGTTGTATTTAAATATTGAAGTCACTCTCCAAGTCCTCTACAGGAAAATAATCACTTTAGCTTCTTAAAGACAAGTCATTTTTCAAAGAAAAAGACCCAAACACTATTTTAAAATCTTTTGAAAAATATTGGGTCGATAACTAATGAACCAGATGAGTTCCCCTAGATCTGAATCTGTTCTCTTAATTTTAACAACGCATAACAGTCCTAACTGAAAAATATTTACAACCAAATTCTATTTTTCACTATGCACCACAGCAACCAGTTCCAGGTTTCCAGAATGGTCATGGAATTCACCAAGCCTCACTAAACTCAGGTGTATACTAAGAATGCTTTGCTGGTATAGCAATATTGGTATTACTATATTAGAAAAAAAAATACTAAAAAAGCTTTGCTTTTGGTGGAATAAGTTGTCCCAGTGCTCATATGTGAAGCAAAATGAGCTATACCAGCAAAAGCTATTCCAGCTATGCCCTGTGTTACGCTATCACTTGTCTTCATTAGGGACATTCTGGTACTGTTACATTGGTCACAAATATCACCTCAATGCACCCTCAATACAGTCGCCCTCAACTGGGGCAAAAAATATATGTAGGAGGGATCTGGCCTCAGAGACAGCCAAGCTTTTGCTGGTAAATTCTCGCATTCTGTGCATAGTTTTGCTAAAAGGAATAATCTAAATACATAGAATTTTAGGATATAAAGGTTTAAAAATGTATATAGCTTCCCCCCATCCCCTTCCATACAGCAGAAACTACTTGTTAGAAGATACTATACACCCTAACTGGATAGTTCATCAAAACTTGTATTGACCAATTTTATCATCTGTACCCTCCAATGAGCTTATTTATTAAAAGGCTATCCTGCATCCCACTCTCACTGCAGAAAATAGCATGAGAAATCAGAAACAACTCAGTTTCATGCTCCACAGAAATGAATGGAGTCAGAGATTGGTAAGAGAGACATTTTTCAGGGTTTTTTTGTAGGTTTCCATTTGTTTGGTTCCATCTTTTTGTTTTATTTTGTTTTGTTTGTTTGTTTTAAAGTGGCTGTTTTCTTCTCTGGACAAAAGCTCTATTACAGTCACTGACCCTAAATCAATAATCTGTTAGCACAGAAACCTTAAGGCCAGTGGTGGATAATGGGGAAATAGGAACACTTACTGCCCTCAATGACTTCTCAAAGAAAGAGATAACACCCTCTCTCTGCTTTTTGTTCTTCTCCTCACCAACAGTAACAGGAGCAGAAGTGATCCATAGGACCACAGAACCATGTAAAAAGAATGTGGCTACTTTAACAGTGTTTTGTCTTGGGTTGGTGGTTTTTGTCTTGCCTTTATTCTCTCAGTGAGACCTCTATAGAACTATGTCAGTGTAAGCAACTCTACAAGTGCAGTTAAAATGTTTCACAGTCAAAGACCCAACACATCTCCTCATGTTAAAATACTTTTATTGGACAAATCATGCCTTTAGACCAAGAGTGTGATACAGGAAATCTGCTCAGCAGTTTATGGAAATGGTTCAGAAGGATATCAAACATGTGATACTATTCACCATCTAGACAAGTGAGTGGAAGTGAATGCTGCATCTGACACCCAAGAAGCTGTAAGATGAACAGTGTAATGGGGATTGGAGTGAACAGGACACCATTTCCATGCACCAGTTTAGAGGGACACCAAAATAGTGGCCCGCAAAGAGTTTGGCGGCAGTAACAGTAGTTGCTACTTTTAAGGAGTTTGCACCATATCAGCAACAGCTAGAGTCTCAGGAGGTTTGATAAGATTCTGGTTCTTGCCACCTCCCCATTTTCCTCCTGCTCTTGACCACTTGGCAACCCTCCTCCCTACTTTGGCATCTCTGTCCCGGGTGACAAAAATTGCTAGTTGCACCTCTGCATAAAGATAAGAATTTAAGTTGCATTAATTAAAGGCTTTGTCCCTAAAATGATAGCTGCCATTTCTCTTCACAGGTCTATGATTGCTATTATTTCTTAGTCTATCCTCAAGGCAGAAGGAAACATTAAGCAAAACCCTTTCTATTTTAACACGGGTAGATACTCATGGAGCCTAAAGTGAAGGATATGTATGAATGTGGGACATTGTATTAAGGGTATTTGTTTTCTAAGTGATCAGTTCTCTCCTTTGCTTTATCTCCTAATTTAGGTGTAATTGAATTAGATGCAGGCTTAACAAGAGGTTTCTATTTGCTTTTACCATCATACATCTTTTAAGATGAACTGTAAACCAGGAGGCTTACAGTTTGGACCGTGCAGTCCTGACTGCCAAGAAGCATGCCAGACACAATTTCTGCACCTGAAGTGCATGCTGTTAGACCCCGACTCCATGCGGCACCCAGCGACTAAGGAGACAATTGTCCAATTACCTGTGAATCCTGTTACTTATTAGCCAGAGCAGAACAGGGAGCAAACACCAGTGCACACATTGCTTGCAACAGTTTTATTTAGAATGGAGACAGCTTCAGGCCAGCTCCCACACCGATGGAATCTGGAAAGCCACAACAAACAGTAGTTTTCTCCCATATTTATACACTTTGGTTTATACTCATTAACATTTATTCTACCCTCACTCCTCCTTTGTTTCACCCATTTCTCCTCCCATCTCAAGCTCCGCCTCTGTTTATTGTTTGCTTCATTAGCATGGAATTACCTATACATTTCATTCATTTACATGTCTTTTTGCTAGGAGCACTTGTCTAAGACCTTGACTCCTGCTCTTCAGTCAATGGGCAGGCTTTGACCAAAACCTGGAAACTTCTGGAGGCTTTTTCACCAATCACCATTTACCTATTTGCATATGTTCATCTTGGATTCTGTTACCAATTACGTGTTGTTTTTCACATTCCAGTCTGTTTTTCTGTCTTATGTTGTACCATCTTCCACCTTTTTTGGCCCCCTGTATCTTATCTCATTCCTTACTGTAGCTGGTTCACAGCATGCAGACTCACACAGATTCACTTGCTGTTTTTCCATCAGAAAATGGTTGACACAGTTAAGATGGTTGCTTAGCATAAGCAAATGGCTGGCTTAGCTATCATTCTGCCTCGTGGTTAGCAGCTTTGCTAGGCCACAGGTCGTGCCTTGTATTCAGCTGCAAATCCAGTGCTTCTTAATGTCCAAATTATTGTTACCCTAACACATGCCAAGGACCACCAAAACTTTGACCAGCTCCAGCAAGCTAAGAGTATGCAAGAACTATCGTTTGGCATTTGGGTCACCATCTAGTTAGGAAACTCAATCTGAACCAAGAAAGAAGCATAACTACACTTGCTGGCTGCACATAAAGTCCTCGCACTTGGATGACAAAAAGACCAAGAGCAGTTATATGGCAGCTCCACAGTGTCTCAGAAAAAGTAAAATTTTAGCAGAACAGTGGAGGCGAGCTGTTGGATTACAGACGGAAAAAAAAATGTCTCTGAATTTAAAGATTTTCTTCCTCAATTACAGAATGAAAGGGAGGGTGCAAACTGAAGTCAAGAAGTTAAGAGAGATGAACTTTAGTGCTGTTTGGATATAGGAGAACACTCTTAAAGATTAATGAAAGCGATGCAGTGCATATATTCCATAAGTCCTGTGAAGTAGCTGTTTTTGTAAAATAGAAGTAGTCTGTCTTCTGAGGATGTAAAGAAGTCTGTCACTTGTAAAAATCATATCAAATATACAAAGAGCTATTTTGATATTTGTATTAACTGAGAAAATATCATAAAATATTTTGATATTTGTATTAACTGACAGAATTAAGTTTATTCCTGTTTTAGACTTAACACTGGGAGTTACTTGTGAAGGTTCTCACTGCATTTTTGTGGGATGTGGTAGTTCTCTTTTTAAATTTTTTATCTTATGTACTATTTTGCCCTAGAATCTCCTCTTGAATGCAAAGTGATTCCTGGTTTTAGTCGCAGTTATTACTGGTATTACAGTAGTCATGGCTTTCAATGATACCCCTCCCATGTCCCACTCAACTTAAGAATTTAACACGGACAGGTTGCTTTATTCTGAATGACAGGTTATGATTACTGTTTCTGTTCTGTCTCTTTTGCAAGATGTGTATTGTTACAGTGTTTCTATTGATCTTTGGACAATGTTGGTCTGCTTCAGAACTGCATTTATGGTTACTTCTACTGTGCTAGGAATCTAATACCAAATTAGACCCATTTCATTTCCTTTAAATAGGATTGTGAGAGTTCGTAAAGGGTATCATTTATAAAAACTATTGTTAAATGAACTGGGAATGGATGGTAAATGGAATAAATCAGTTCCTCTCATCTAAATCCAGTACATTCTGAACCAACACTTTGTTACGTAAGGAATCAGAAGGTGAAATGTTCTGCCAGAACTGATTTTTACATGACTTTTGACTACATACCAATGAATAGTCCTGTCTGTGTCTTTTTTGGGATCCCTTCATTCAGTTCAGAAGGCAAAATCTTTGAATATCTAGACCAGGGGAAGTCAACATAGAGCCCGTGGGGTGGAGCTAGCTTGTAGATCTGGAGAAATTTACCTGTGTCCAGGCTAGGCAGCTGGAAGCTGTGTCCATGCTCCTGTTGTCCTTTAGGGCCAGGCCAACTCTCAGGATCTCAAAATTGCAATGTTTGACAGGAGGGTATGACACAATTACACACATACACACAAAAAATCAATTAGGCGTGCACACATATGCTAGGTGCACATGCATATCCAAAATTACCAGTCTAAGCACATGCACACCTGTCACCAATTCAAGCACATACATGCAGGTGAGTTCCTAACTTGGCTGGTGTGGTATGTATGCGCTTATGGTACTTAGGATATCTAGGATACTTAGTGACTATGGGAGGGTGAGTGAAGGGCCAAAGATTTCCATAAGGAGGGGAAGGAGGGAGATGGATGGGGGTTAAGGTGAGAGAGGGAAAAATAAGAGAGTGAAAGTGCCAGGATTGAAAGTTGCTGGGGCCGGGATTAGAACCAGCAGACTGGAAGGGGAGCTGGGGTTACTTAAGGTAAGGTGACCCCTGGGGTTAATCAAGGTCAGTGTACCCCAGGGTTACTTGGGGTCACTTGCGAATAGAGTTATTTAAGGTTAAAATGGCCCCTGGGGTTACTGTGCCCCAGGGTTATTTGGGAGGCAAATCCAGGGTGTCATGAATGCATAGCTGGGAGGCACAGAGAGGGAGCCAAGATGACAGACAGACAGACACAGGAAGAAGATCAGAGGAGCAGGAAGCAGAGATTAGAGTAGGGCTGGGAGGTCAGTAATACAAAGCCCAACTCGAGTTTCAAAGTACAGTAAAAGCCATGTTAACCGGCACTTCATTAACCAGCATGCTCTATTGACACCATTATGCATACCAGTTGACACCAGTCAACGCAGCAAAAATGAAACTGGAAGTGGGACTTCTGGTTTTGTTGAATCCCACAGCCCAGGGGAAAGCAGCCTGTGTGGAGCGCCCAATCCCTTTCCCCTGGCACATTGACACCAGGGGAGGGGTGGGAGGACTAGCACAGTTCATCTGAGATGTGGATGCACTGGATGTAGCGGGATGGGCATCTTTGTGCAACCAGGCAATGATGCCTCTCAGATAACTGGCACATTTGGTTATCTGGCACCTCCCATCTCCCATGGGTGCCAGATAATGGAGCATTTGCTGTAACAGGTTTATTAAACAGACAACACAAGAGACATCCCCATTAAGTTATTGGTTCCTACACACACACACACACACACACACACACACACACAAGCACTCATATACACACTCACACACTGGTAGCAGGAGAGAAAAAGGCTTGGTGGAGGGATTTAAGTTAAGGTGTGTAGGGACAGAGTCCAGGTCCTTTGCTTAGGGAAGGAAGGTGGGTGAAAGCTATCTATCCTGGGCTGTGAGTTGATCCTCAGTGGCCAGTTGGGGTCTTCTCTAGCAAGGTGTTGTCCAGAGGGTGTCACTGGCAGGGCCTCTGGGTGGATAGGTGGTGTGGCATAGTGCTGGTCCAGATGGACAGAGCGTCCCACTGGGTCTGTCTTCACTGCCTCCTTTTATAGGGGCAGACCTTCTATGACCCTAGTGGCAGGGGCATGCCCAGGCAAGAGTCAGCCCCTGGCGTACTGAGCATGGGCATTCAAGGCTAGAACATGCAATTTCAGATGTCTGTAATGGTGGGTTGGCTGGTTTCTGCAGCAGTCTTTGTCTTCCAAATCTTAAGCCAGGGAGGGTCAATGCAGGGTGATGTTTGAGTCATCGAGTTGATGGTTCACTCATTCAGAGGGAACTATTTTTAGACCTACTGCCATTGTCTCTCAAGCACCCTCCTTCATCCCCACTCATTCAGGAACTAATTTACATAGGAGGGGTAGTATGAGTCACAGTTAAAACACATTGTATAGGGCAGGGGACACAAGATGGAGACTTGACATTACTTTACAGACACAGGCCTAAAGCATACAATATTTAAATGAAACAACAAAATATCAATGCAAAAATGATAGAAATACAATATAATATAATATAAAACAGTATAAATCAACACGAACATAACAGAAAACTATTTATAATATAAAAAGGGGTGTATTACAATAATAGCATAGAAGAAACTTGGCTTACCTAGTACTACTTGTAATAACTTATAAGGGATGAGAAGGTAGAGAGAAGTCATAAATGGTTGGGGAAGGGGAGGGAATGCATTTTTAAATAATAAAAAATAAGAGAAAAACTGTAGGTATTGCTACACTCCTGCTACTTCTCCACAACTTCTCTCCCTCAGTCCCTTCCCCTGGCTCTGGTGTGTGCTGGGCAGCTTCCAGCTATGGCTGCATTGCAACTAGGAGTTTGTGGGAGGGAGAGCAGGGAGGGAAGAGGCAGGGATGGGGAGAAGCAGCAGCAGCAAGGACAGTTTCCAACTGTCTGGACCCACATCATCTGGAAGCTGTGCTGACAAGACAGCTGGAGAACAGGGTCTGGAGAGAAATGGCATTGATGAGGGTACAGGCAAAGCCCCCCACTCCTGATAGACCACTGAAGGCCTCTGGCATGTGTTGGACCAGAGCTGGGTTGTTCCAGCCTGTGGCTTGTAAATGTTGCCATCCAGTGATATGGGCTGTTGTCTCAGACAAAGGATGGGAATATTTATCTTAATTCTGGGTTTTGTTCTTCTTGTCCTTCAGGCATTCCTCTTAGTTCCTGCTTGGCTTTGCCTACATTTATATTTGTACCCCAAATGAGTTATCTACGTTTATTTGGGTAAACTATTCTGGTTCTACCTTGCATTATTAAAACAAACTTTTATCATAGTATTAAGTAGTCTTAAGATGTCTTCATGGTGTAAGATAATCAGTGATATGGGTTTTCCATATCCTGTGGAAAAACATGGAAAAACCCAGATTTTCCCTTTAAAGGAGAAAGGCAGGGCTGGATGGGGGCAGATGGATGTGAGTCAGGAATGAGGGGCATCAAAGTCTAGGGGAGGCCCTATAGGTCAGGTGAGGGTCACACTGCCAAGGCTAGGAGGGGCATGGCCTGTGAAGAGAGTGCCAGGGTGGGTGAGGACAGGGTAGAGTGGGTGCAGGTGACAGTGTCAGGGCTGGGGGAGGCATATGGGGAGAGTCAACAGGGTGGGTGGGGCCTGGAGGTGTGGGGAGGTGTCCACAGGCACTCTCAAACTAGTGCAAGGGGACCTGGGCAGCATCCCCATGCCAGGACCCAGCCCCTCTGTGGCTAGGGATGGGTGGGCAGGCAAACAAGTCACACTCAGGTCTCTTACCTGCATGGAGGAGG
Source organism: Gavialis gangeticus (assembly GCF_001723915.1). NCBI lineage: Eukaryota > Metazoa > Chordata > Crocodylia > Gavialidae > Gavialis > Gavialis gangeticus. The sequence goes on along the minus strand of NW_017729024.1, from coordinate 67,332,021 downwards.
AGGCAGCAATGGTGGTCACAGTGCTGCAGCTTCAGAGATGCCAAGGTATGTAGGGTGCTACTACTGTAGCACCTGGTGATCACCCTGTTCCAGGCCAGGGCTCATCCCTGGCTGTGCTGCTCCATCCTGCTGTGGCTTTTCCCAGTTCAGCTCAGGCTGGGGCTGGGGGCACTGCCTTGACAGGGTGGTGGCAGCAGCTGTTGGTGACTCTGCCAGGGCAAGTACTGGAGGCAGCAGTGGTGGGGGGGGGGGGGGGGGGGGGGGGGGGGGGGGGGGGGGGGGGGGGGGGGGGGGGGGGGGGGGGGGGGGGGGGGGGGGGGGGGGGGGGGGTGAGGGGCTTACAGCATGGCAGGGCCCAGGAAGGGGAGAGGAGGAAAGGAGTGGCATGACTGGCCTGCATGCTGCCCTACCTGAACTGGGGCCCCACCAGCTTTGCTGGCTCCAGGGGAGCATGGCCCCTGTGCACCCAGATGACATATCTACATCACAGGATGGGATGGGACCTGCTGATGGGAGCTGCAACCACATGGGCAGTTGCTGCACTGCAGCCTGCTGCTTGCCACATGTAGTCCCATGCCTGCACCCACACTGGGACACACAGCCCCAGCTTAGGGGGGCATCTGGTCCCAGGAGCCACTTGGAACAGCTTAATGGGAGGGGAGATGGCAGCAGTGTGTGTGTGTGTATGAGAGAGAGAGATGGGCACAAGGGAGGGAGGTGCTCCAGGTTGAAGCAGTCACCAGAGCTGGACCTGGAGTTCCTCTACCCCCTTAGAGCAGCCTGTGTAGAGGGAGGCCAGCCTGGAGGGGAGGGGGCTTGTCCAGCCAGAAGCAGACCTAGCCCAGTCCCTGAACCCCAGTCAAGGGCTTCCCAGGAAGTGCATGAGGACTTCTGGAGCCTGGACACCACAGTCCTCCACCTTGGAGCATGACAAGCCCCATGTCAGGCCACCAGGGATGGGCTGTGAGGCCTAGCTTATTCCCCACAACCTTGTTCCTCTCCATTTTGGAGTAGGACATGAGGCTGGAATGTTGCTACCTATCTATTCTGCATTCACTGATGGCTTCTCCCTGTTGTGGGTGTGGGCTGATAGATTGGATCTCCCAGCCAAGTGCATTGTGACTCCACAGCATAAGAAGGAATGTGCTGGGCTGGGGGAGCTATGACTTGGGAGTCAGGGGCAACAGCAGGGGCAGGACACAAGCATGTTAGGACTGCTCAGCACCACAAAGCAGTGGGGGAGGACAGCTGCACCTGGCCCTGCTTCCATATTGCTTTAGAATTGTAAATGTATCAATAAAACATTGTGTTCAGCTCATACATACATACATACAATGGCATTTCATTTTAATCATGGAAAATGCAAATTTTGGATTTTTTATCACATAATTTTGGATTTTTTAACACAGAAAACTAGGATCCCCAAAGATTGCCAACACCACAATTTTCTTGTATTTTACACTGTGAAGTGTTTGACACTAGAATTACATAGGAAACAGTTTTCTCATCCTGTGAAAATATTTCATAGTAAAATCTGAAATCTTAAAAAAATCTGTGATTTGAAATCCAAGCAAAATGTTGAGCCAGATCATCTGAAGCATTTTGCTTTACTAATTACAAAGTATTGTTATTCAGTGTTGCCATTTTAAACTTTTCTCTGTCATACATTAATGTATGTATCAAAACAGAAAGCAACCTAGAACTGAAACAGAAGCTTGCATTTTGAAAAAAGTCAAAACAGAACATATTGATAATTCTGCTTTTTTTTCTAATTCTTTTAATTAACGAATATATGAAAACTGATGGTTTCCCATAGTTTGTTTTGGTAGTTTGATATTTTTCCAATGAAAAAAAATGTTTCATCAGCAGCTCTACTTAAAGGAAGCATGTGCTCAGAAAATTCTGAGAATCTATTTTAGTATGCTAACCATGTGTGGGTGGAACAAATTTATTTTCATAGAAATACAATAATGATCTAGAATGTGGAAAGGGTGAGAGTTGGTAAAATTCTCAAAAAAAATTACCATTGACAACTACTTTTTCAAGCAGTGAATTACATTACCAATGTTGCTGGTAACTATTTTATATGGGAAAGAGAGTAACACTTGTAAACCAGTCTCATCTAATAACCTGGGGTGTGTACAGTAGGGCTGTGGAAAATGGCACCATTCCATTTCGACTTGAGTTTTTAGGTTTTGACGGAACAGCATTTCATTTTGTATTTCAATTCAGAACGGCTGTTCCATTTTGCTTCAAGGAAACAGTGGGGCTGTTTTGATGCTGTTTCGACATTTCGCCCATTAGCTATAATGGGAAAGTTTGAAACAGCCTTTCTCATGTGGCAAGCAGTTCAGGGCTGCGGGCCCCTGATCTGCCTGAAGATGAGGGAAGGAAACCAGTGCTGCTGCCTGGGAATGGGGAATGGAACTGAGCCCAATTGCTCAGTCCCACCCCCAGCACTAGATTGGGATGGGAAGTCAGCCCAGCTGGGTTGAGTTCCCATCCCCCGTGATAGATCGGGTTGGGGATGGGAAGTAGTGAGATCTAGTGTGGGGGATGGAAAGTCAGCCCAGCTGGGCTGACTTCCCATCCCCAGCCCGATTGTAGGACTGGGGAGGGGAACAGAGTGATTGGGCTCAGTTCCTTTCCCCAGCCCCATCGCAGCACTTGGGAGGGGAACTGAGCCCAGGCTTAGTTCCCTTCCCCTGTGCTGTGACTGGCTTCTTGCAGCCCAGCGGCAGGGGACGGGGAGACCCAGGGCTGCAATCCTGGCTGCTGCTGGGAGCACAACCCTGGTTCTTCCCTGTGTCCCACAACCTTGCTGCTGGCTGCTTCAAAACTTGAAATATTTCAAAACTTTCAAAACATTTTGACTAGCCTCGTTTTGTTTCGAGCCTGTTTCGAAGTCCTTTGTTTTGATTCAGTTTCACTGTTTTGAGCTCAAAATGAGTCCAAACAGTGCTGAATTGACACAGCCAGTGAAATTTCACATAGCCCTAGTGTACACATGTACTAACTTTCTGGCAGTTAAGTAAATTTAACTTTTTAAAGTCAGCTTAACTGGCAGAGCGTACACAAGCTTTAGTTCAACAAGCTTTAGTTAAAGCACTCCCACCACCATTTTGAAGCATGGGGACACTGAATACATGAGACACGGAGGCTGCTGGAGCATGCTAATTAACACACTGCAGCAGTCTTGAGTCTGCTCTGATGTACTGCTAACTACAGCATATTGGAGCAGCATCCCCACTTGTCTACAGGCACCCATAGAGACTACTTCATTAAAATAATCTATATATCTTTTTTTTAAATCCCTGGAATTATTTTTCCCCAGATAAACCATATTCCTAATGATTTAATGGACCAAAAGGGTTAATTGGTAGTACTTTCATTTCCATTCATTCCATAGTTTCACCTACTTTTGATAACATTGCAACTTAAGGTAAAAAGAAGCCCTGGAGGACAATAATAGCATTGTTTAAAGGCCTTCATTGAAATTTTTTTTAAAAAATGAATTCAAATCACTTACTGATACAAAACCCATTAGTGACAGCTACCCTTCTCTATCATGGAAGACTGTTGCAAAAGCACTTCTTCGAGGATCTGTAATCTCCAAAGCATTAAGGAATTAATCAGTCTTTCAGACCTGGTATCACAGTAATTTGAAAGATGAATCTGGTTTAGATGCTCTTAGGTGGGCTTGTAATGTTCTAACTGACCAAAAAAGTACACATTTAAAAGCATATTAGCCATTGCACCCCAAAAGTAGGAAGAACAGCTGTAAGAGGTGTCATGGTGAAATCAGCTGAGAATCAGTGAAGCAGAAGCCTCCCTCAACAGGGAAATGATGGTGACCTTTCTGTAGGTGAGGCTCACTCTCAAAGAAGTATGTAAAATTTGTCTGTCTCTTTGTAAGGGTAATTGTCCTTGAAGTATAGAAGCTCCTTTAGCTACAGTTACATATATTGTACATCTTTTCTTTAATGGAATGAATCAAGTCTGCTGCATTTAATTGTGAAGACTAAGAACGCATGACATACCTTGTACCACTCATGAAGGGGTGAAAGAACAGGTACAGGCTGAATTAGTCCCACCCTGCCACATCTGGGCTGGCTAAGAGGTAGGGGGAAAAGGTTGAAACCCCAGATACTGAGATAGAGAGGGGAAGGAGAGCAAACATCTTATTCTGATGTGGGAAGGAGTCTTCCTGGAGTTAAGAACTAATTGGGACTGAAACTTTCCTCCCTGATAGAAAAGTGATTCTTATCTGAAATGGCTGGCATATTAAAACTGAGAAACCTGTAGTTGGGTGTTGAAACAAACTCTTGGTGTAAGAAGGCTGAATCTGTGCTTGGCTACGGTGAAGATTGTTTTGTTATGTGTTTCTGTTGTTCGTGGACTCTGGGTATAGCTACATATAGTACAAGAAAGAATTGTCTGGAAATATCTGAGCTCCAGTGGTTACCAAGAGAATGGATATAATAATGTGGTACTGTGTTTGATCTAGTATATTTGCTTCTGAGGTCCCCAGAGCATTGGCAGTGCATAGGGGGTGCACGTGGGTACACCCCCTATGCAGCCCTGAAAGTGGCTGCCACTGCTGTTGCCTGTGGGCAGTTCTCATCCCTTTTGCTGCTGACAGCATCTGAAGGTGGCCACTGAACACTGTTGTCTGCCGCTGCTGCTGCTGATGTGTCTGTGGGTGGTAGCCAACCGCTGGTCGGCACTCTCCACCCCCGCCCCCACCACCAACAGCTCTGCAGCTACCTGCAGGAGCTCTCCACACACTGCTGCCATGCCACCACTGCCGCCACCTGCATGCAGTCACCGTGCCCCCCACCCCCAGCCTCCAGGGGCACACGTCATTCATATTCCAGAGTATGCTAATGTCTTTAGCAGTGAACTGGTTTAGCTTTCTTATTTAGTCCTAATAGGTACAAGATACTGAATGAGATATTTTCTTTACTACAGTCACTGGTTTATTGTGGTAATTTCACTAGATCAAATGTATAGTTGGGAAATAAATTCAACAAGTTTTCAGACTTGCACTGCCCGTCTTCATGTTTGGGAGAGAAGCAGATATAGCTTGAGCTAAATAGAAGGTAAAACTAATGCATGTGCATTACTCCATATGTAAGGCTGTTTATACTTGTGCTCCAGTGTGGGCTGCTCTAATTAGAGTGATTCCCATTGATGGCAGAAGGGGGGCCCTGATGGGGCTTATCCCCCCCAAAATGTGGGGCAGTAGGAGGGCCACAAGGCAGCCTGGCTGAGGGCTTCCAGTGGCTGCAATAAGAGTGGGGAGGGAGTGGGGGTTGGGCTAGGACTGGGGGGGGAAAGGTGCTGCACAGCTGGTGGGGCATGGAACTGAGCCATGAGCAGCTCATTTGGGGGCATGGCTCCTGCTGCTACATGCACCCCAGGAGGCATGGGGGGACATGTTTTTCTGTATCCATGCAGGGGAAGGCAGGTTGGGGCCAGGGCTGTGCCAGGCTCTTCCTGGGGACAACTCAGAATTGGGTGGGGTGGGCACAGGAGTCCCAAGGGCTCCATCCCCTCTGGTCCAGCGGTGCAGCCAAGGCTGGCCCCTTGCTCTGGGCCCCTCTGGGTGGTGCAGAGCCAGGACCAGTGCAGGGAGGCAGCCAGGGCTGCAGCCAGGGTGGGGCTGGGAGGTAGCAGATTCGTTGGTGTGGGGGACGCCAGCGCCAGGCAACAACCCTGGGCATGGGGGAAGGGGATGGGCCACATGGGCACAGTGAGCCCTGGCCCTGATCCCAATACTGGGCCCAGCTCTACTCTGCTCCTCTCTATCCCTGCCTGGCCCTAGCTCCAACCCCACTCTCCTTCCCCTTCCCCCACAGACTTTCCCCCAAGGGGAGGGTACACATGCGCATGCATGTGTGCACATGCACGTTCATCCCTCCAAAAAATGTTTTTATCCCTCCACCTATCATTGTTCCAAGAGCCACTCTAATTAAAGTGCCTGAGACGTCATGTGTATCAGTATCCCCATACTGAAAAATGGTGGCAGGGGTACTTTAAACAGACATTTTTCAGTGCAGGGACACTGATACATATGATGCTAGAGTCTACTGGAGCACAGTAATTTCCACGCTCCAGCAGACTCAATTAATCACAACAACTTTAATTACAGTGTGCTGGAGCAGCCTTGATGTACATGTATAGGCTCCCTAAATGAAAACAGTCTGCTTACAGCTCAAACTCATTGGACCCCAGCATTTCTTGCAAGCTGGATTTGAACCCAGACCCAGTACTGATTCAGGGAGCCACATAGGTTTATGCTGCTCTTACTTGCTCTGCTTC
>NW_017729024.1:67306089-67320697 GCF_001723915.1 Gavialis gangeticus | reverse complement strand
TCCACGCTCCAGCAGACTCAATTAATCACAACAACTTTAATTACAGTGTGCTGGAGCAGCCTTGATGTACATGTATAGGCTCCCTAAATGAAAACAGTCTGCTTACAGCTCAAACTCATTGGACCCCAGCATTTCTTGCAAGCTGGATTTGAACCCAGACCCAGTACTGATTCAGGGAGCCACATAGGTTTATGCTGCTCTTACTTGCTCCGCTTCCACTGAAACCAGGATCCATACCCAACATTTTGGCAGCAGGGAAAATGACAGTGCTTATAAAATGAGCTCCCAGTGGGGATCTGTACTTCTGGTTTTGGCAACAGATTGACACTCCTTTCTGAATGAAAACGCATTCTGCTCCCTGAAATGACACAGCACATTAGGCAGCCACAGGTGTTCATGCCACTGCCACTCATCCCGCTACAAAATCCTGCCATCCAGAAGCCCTGAAGGCTGGATAATAGGGCTGTGCAAAGCTTTGGTCCCTGATTCAATTTGGTGGAGATTCAGCTCAATTAGGTGCCCGAATCTCTGTAACTGAATTGAATCAGAGGACCCTTTAATTTCTCCGAATCAAATCACAACCTTCTGAACCTATTTGTAGTGATCAGAAAGATTCAGAGTTTTGGCCATAGAGACAGCTCTAAATTTTTTTATATATACCTCTAGGTAGCAAGGGCTTGAATGCTGTGATGGTGGGGCACATGGAGTGTCCAACAGAAACATGGGGGGCTCCCCAGAGCACTCGGCAGCAGACCTGGAAGTAGATCAAAAGCACTTCTGGTCTACTTCTGGGTCTGCCAGGGAGAGCACTGCCACCCTCCCCACACCTCCCAGGCTTGGTGACTGGTGCCTCCTGGGTCTGGGGTGTCACCTGGCATCCCCCTGTGGCCAATCACTGAGACAGGGAGTCACGGGGGGCCCTCCACCATGCTCCCCAGTAGACCCAGAAGTGGACTGGAAGTAATTCTTGTCCACTTCCGGGTTTGCCGCTGAGCACATGGAGGGGTCCCCTGCTCTCCTGTGGGATGCTCTATGTGCCCCAGCATTTTGGCATTCACGAGCTGCACCTGCTACCTCAAGGTATGTAGAAAATACTTTTAAAGCTATGTCTGTATCTGAATTGCTGATTCTCTGAATCAGCATCGAATCTTCAGATTTGGCCAAATCAAATCGAATAACTGTCCCTGATTCAGACCGACTCCAAATCCGAATCAAATAAGGCCTGCTTCGCACACCGCTACTGGATAATACAGCTCTGTAGGCCAGATGCAGCCTGTGGCCAGATAGTTGACACCCCTGGCTTGAAGAAATGTTGAAGAGCTGTAGATTAGGAGCAAAGAGACATTATCAGCAGTGGTTACAAAACAAGAAGAGTGCAATAAAGTAGGCAAAAATGTTTCAGACATCAAAATTGTTCAAGAAGGAAAAAGGGCAAAATTACTTATGGGGTGTAGGTAGATTAGCAGAGATAACAGATAGATGGTAATGAATCATAAATTCATTGTATTTTGTCCATGTGTTTTAGTGTTCAGCAAGCTTGTGAATTTTTGTGCGCAGGTCCATCTTCTAAAGGTGCTTTGTAGATTTGCCTTGAGGACAAGATTGTGAGGTTAGTAAAGGTTAGAAAATTGTTCTGCAAAAACTGTTCTTCTACAGATGTTCATGTGTCACTGTCCTTGATATATTTTTCTTTGAGACATCATTCTGGTGCATAATCTTTGTCTAGTTTCATCCAATAAGTCTGCGTAATCTGTGCACTGGATAAAATAAACCATATTAAGTGCTAGACATTTCTTGTAGGGGTGTGCTAAGTAATGACAGTAGAGATGTTTTGACAGGTTTTTCATTTAGGCTAAATACAGACAGTTAAAAAGCCCAAAGCTGAATTGATTCAATCTTTTCAGGTTAGTCTAACCTGTGTAGAGTTAACTGGTAAGTAAGTGAACAGACATTCACTTTTGATTCCAGAAATGCAGCCACATGCCTGCAGTGACCCAGGCCAGAAGCCCAGAAGTGCTAGAGCACACCTCTCTGCTTGGCTGGAGCAGACAGCTTGGGCCAAGGCTAACCCACCCACCCTGTCAGGAGGTGTGTGTTTGGGAAGGTGTAAAGCATGCTGGGGGGATTGTGAGTTCATTTGAATCTGGAGGGGATCTGGGACAGAAGTTCAATAAACCAATTTAACTTAAATCAGTTGCATCTGATACTGCATCCATCCAGGTTTACCTTAAACAGGTTTTGGTCATTTTGAATGCAGCTTATGTGCACTGAACTTCTGTTTTGTTACAGATATGAACTGGTTTCTGATCATTTGTATTGGTTTATGTTTAATTTGTCTCTACCCTTATTGTTACAGCAGACTTGTATCCTGTTTGATGTCTATTCTTCAGTGGGTAGTTTGCTTCTAATAATGAGTTGAGCAGATTTGAAGGTTATTTGAAGGCCAGAGCAGGGGGTTGGGGATATTTCTGTCAAGTTTTGAGCCTTTTTAAATAAAGGCTGTTTGATGATACTTCTTATAGTTTCCAGTGCAAGGTGTTGTGTGTCAACTAGGGGATTGCAATCAGTGGGAGTTTTATTTTTGTACTGTAGTAGCTTATTGTTGGGTAGCAGTTTACTAACTTTATTTTTTTCACATATTTGTGAACAGAGTGAGATCACAATTTCAAAGACCTTTTATATAATTCTGCTTATAAAAGTGCTTCAGTATCCTTGAATGTTCTCTATGACACTTATGAACAAAGTATTTAAGAAGGTACTTAGGTTGCTTTGATTTTTTTTAATGCAGAAATAAGTAATTAAAATTAAACATGGCCTTCAAATCTGTCTGAAGAATTGGAGTCTAATCTATTATTAGTGCTATGTAAGAGCTTCTGAAAATAAGTCCCCAGTCCTAGATTAGATGACTAACTTTTAAATGAGAGAAAAGTGTAAACAGTGTAAAAGGCTCCATAAACACCTCATTGCTGAATCTTTGCTTACTAATTCATGACATTTTTATTTTCTGGAAACATTGTTGAGTAACAAAAAATCACATGTAAATTGACATGTAAAATTAATAAAAAGAATAACAAATTTAATCAAAGAGCAATCAGAGTCTAACTTGAAAAATATTTTGGAATTTGCCATTAACAAATAAGAAATATATTGAAAGGCCTGGACACCAGAATTTTATTATCCACTGAAAATATAAATAGTTCAGATGTGTACTCTTGCCATCATTCCCTGAAATTTTACTTTCTGAGAATTAGAACACATTGACTCTAAAGTGTAATGTCTTTTTGCTGTTTTGCACTGAGATAACTCTAAGAACTTTGCAAAATTTTTTTTGTTTTTCATTTAAGAGGAAGCAAAGGAATGGTGGGGAAAACAAGACAGATGTGCTTACGACCATCCACTCCATTATAGTCAACAATTTAATGGTCATGGCACTACTCTGGGATGAAGGGCACTTGGATTCAAGTCCCTGTTTTAATGAACATGCAAGCCATACTACCAGAGTGAAGCAAAGTGCAGAAAAAAAAGAGATCTCTCCTCCACAGAATAGATGGCACTTAAGTGGTTAGGGCATTTACTTGTGATATAAGACAGCATAAATGATTTTAACTTAGTACCTACATCCTTGGAGAATGCCATCAGGTTATAATATGGTGGAGATTGCCTGTTTCTAAAGTTTCAATGATGAAAAATAATTTTTCCAGAGAAATGTCTAATGAGTTTTGTTGAAAACTATATGCTGCCTTGCTCTGTCTAACTAGGCATGATCAGTTCCATCGAGGCTAGAGAAAGTGCCTGGTTTAAAAATTATTATGGCTGTGTCCTCCACCAAAATTCCTTTAGAGAAGAAGATTTCAATAAGCTGGGTGTGTGGCTCATGCTTTACTGGAGAAGTATAAAGCATCTAATATGGGTCATATCCAATGGTACAATGCCTCAACAAGCCATTTTATTAACTTTGTTGTTTCTATTATTGGCATAAGTTAATTTTCATTGTCAAGTTCTATGTACACAATAACTTGAGAAAAGCAAGGCAATTTATGCACTGAAAGGAAAAGTAGAAAACCTCCTACTTTATTTGAAAAAATAAAGAACAACTGAATACAAACAGATCTGCAGAAGCCAAAATAAATAAAATGGGTCTGAGTAGATCTGCAAAGAATATAAATTAATTTGAACAGCTGCTGCCTTTTAAATAATACTTGAAATAAAGTGAGAAGGGAAGCTGTTGGATGGTTGTTTAAGAAACTGCCTAAAGATATGAACTAGAGTTAAACCACTCTCTAAAAAAGACAGTAATGTTGATAAAGAAACAGTGCATCTACATGAGATGCTTTACGAAAAAGTAATGTAGTTTATTGTGTAATAAGCATTGGTGTCTACAAGTATGCATGCTTATTATTACACAGTAAACCTCACTAACTGTAAATAAATTTGCTACCTGCAAATGCAAGTAGCAAATTTACTTGCAATTACTAGCTGTACAATAAGGCTTGTGTAGACACCTGATCAGGAGCAAATCTGCTCCTGGTCAGCTGATCACCAAGAGGTAGGAGATTGTTCCTTGCCCTACGGAGCTTCCTGCTGCTAGGGTAGGCTCTGCCACTGGAGCCCAAGGGGGGCTATGTACCCCTGCTCTGGAAAAAGGGAGCTACAAGCCCCACTGCTCCAAGATCACGATCAAGGAGCAGGAGGCTAGGAAATACTTATCTCCTAGTGCCAGCTCTGTGACAGTGGGGCCAGTGCTGGGATATCCTTATCTCTCAGCCCAAGCTCTGCAGCCATGGGGCTTGGGATGAGAGATCCTTATCTCCCAGCACTGGCCCTGTGATCACAGAGGTGACACTGGGAGATAAGGATTTCTCAGTGCTGGCCCCACAATCATGGATCTGGTGCTGGGAGCTCCCTGATGACAGAGGCTGGGGAGCCTGTTCCCCACTCTGCTCCACCTGCCCAGGAGCATTTACTCACAAGTAAACTACTCCCAGATCTAATGCATATGTAGACACACCCAAAGTTAAGGTTTGTGTTTGTTCAATGTGTCTTTGGCTTACAGAACGCATCTTTCAGAGAGTTCTGAATTAATGTGGGAGGTATGGATAACTGGACTAAAGCCTGGATCCTTGATATATAATTCTTTTGAAAGCTCTTTTTTTAACCTGGGACCTTGAAAGAACAGTTCTTGGAACTTTTCATCTCAACATTTGTGAAACTATAATCCTATCCAGCTAGATAATCAAATCACTTAGTAGAAAATTAGGACATATTTTAAATAATTAAATGAATAAGAGATCCCTATTGAAAAAACCTTGAAAATAATATTATAGAACTGCAGCGTCACTCACTTCACTAGCCTTTATGAGAAGAATGAGCAGCATCCATGCCTTCCATTTGTAACTGATCACTGCATTTGCCACTCTGTTACACTATTTTATGCCGGTGAGCTCTAAAGATTTTAATGGAATGAACTGGCAGAAAACTTCTGTAATAGGGTGAGAATGTGGTCCTTAAAGTGAAGGCAGAGTCAGAAGCCAGACTAAATCAAATTTAGGTTCAGACTTATTTATGAATAAGCATATTTTATGTGAATTTTTATAAGCTATGCATAACAAAATTAGAGGTGCAATGGCAGAACAGTTAATGTTTTTATATGTGGCTCTAGAAATGTGGTGTTTGTACTGAAGGCTGTCTCCCCTCCAGTTAGGCCAAACAGTAATTGAGTCATTCAGGGCCTTGTTAGAGCCTCGTTACATCTTATGCTGTGAGCTGTACAAATGTGGATTGCTGTTGGTCCTAGATTGGAGTTTGGAGCAGTCACATCTTTAGTCTAGAAAATTTCTCTAACTGGCCCAACCTGCACAGCTATAACTTGCCACTTCCTACTCAGGCTCCTGCTCAACAACAATGTACTACACTACATAGGTGGTAGAAGGCTGGGGCTACTGGGGCTTAGACCCCCCAAATCTGAGGCAGTGGGTAGGGCCTCAAGGCAGCCCAGCTGCAGGCTCTGGGCAGCTGCAGCAGGGGTGAGGGACACGCACATGACCAGGATCACAACCTGGTGTGTAGATGACTAGCTGCACAGCACAGCACAGCACAGCACAGCACAGCACAGCAGGCAAGTACCAGTGAATTCTGTCAAGGGGAAGGGTGATGAGGGAGGGTGTGGGGCAGAGGCAGGGGCAGGGTCTGGGGTGAATGGGGGCCTGGCCAGGCTGAGTAGTGGGAAAATCAGAGCCCATGTGGCTCATCAAGGGGTGTGGGAGGGGCTCCTGCTGCTGTTTGAACCCCGACGGAGGCCCAGGGGGCACATGCCCCCCCAATCTGTGTGTGGGGTGGAGGCAGCTGCCGCTGTGTGCAGCGCTTTGTGCCCCACTGCAGCTGCCCCAGGACCAGCACGATGTCACATGCCTGCCACTACTGGGCTGTGCTGCGTCCCCTGCCCGCCCCTCAGCAGGATGTACAAGGCATTGCATGGCTCCAGAGCCAGCAGGTCACAAAGCACAGTGTGCAGCAGCAGCCACCTCTGCCCCATGCACAGATTTGGGAGGGAATGTGCCCCCTGGGCCTCCATCAGGATGCACAAAGCAGAAGGAGCCTACCGGTACCCCTACACAAGCCACCTGGGCTCCAACTGTCCCATCACCAAGCCCAGCCAGAACCCCATTCACCCCAGGCTCTGCCTATGCCCCACTCACTCCTGGGGCCTGTATCTTCCCCTCGCCTGCACCCCATTCCCCACAGACTTGCCTGCTGGGCAGGGGTGGGGGGGGCAGGCATATGTGCATGCACATGCACGTTCAGGCACACCAAATAATTTTTTCTCCCTCCAGCTATGCTGTAGGGGCAAGTCAGATCTGTGCACATGGAAACAATAAGAGAAGGTTTTTAGCATTAAAATGTTATTGCTTCAACTTGAGCTAGCACTAACACCACTCAATGTTTGAGCAGCTCAAAGTGCTATGTATAACAAGGCCCTGACAAAGCCCTCATATTATGGAGTTAAAGGTATTTGATGCAAAACACATAGCTCAACTTTGGGATCACGTCCAAGCTCTACCTGGAGTTTTCTGCCCACCAAACTAAAGGTTATTAGACTGTTTCTGTATTTTATATTAACCATTTACATATGAACCAGTCATTGAATAAAGTGCAGATAACAGTCCTGGGAGCAAGGAGGAAAATCCAGGACTCCTCGGTCCCTGGTGAGTGCCCTAACTGGTTGGCTACAGAGCATGCTACCTTTTAGCTATCTTTGTCTATGGTTTAATGAGTATTTAGGTTTTTCTCTGCACAGTGTCGTAGCTTCAAGGGTGGATAGAAAGCGACCCCACCTGCCTCTCAGAGTAGCTTTAGTTTGGTGAATGGGGCACATTCCTGGGACATTGGAATGATGCATTTGATCCCTCTGCTGTCGATGACAGAAATTAACTTAAATCTCCTATTTCCTTAGTGAATGCTCTAAACGTTAAACTATTATGTAATAAGTATTTACAACCACATCTTTAGTATCCCTATTGGCTACCTCTTATATTTCCCTGCTCATAATTGGCTATTTTAGATCGCATCCTGAAGCACCTAACTTTCCTCATTCATATTATTAGTAGCATAGCTAAGGCAGGGAGGAGGAGGTGGGGCACAAGCCTCTGGTGCCAACTAGGAGGAGGAACAAGAATTGCCCTCCAGGAGTCTTTGCTTGGGCAAGGTCAGTCCTGCTTTGCCCTTCCCAGTTCCAGTGGCCAGACATGGCAGTGCTCCACCAAGCAAGGTATCTGGGCAGGGGGATGGAGCTAATGGAATGGTTTGTTTTACCCCCCTGCCCCTTGGGAAGCCTTTGCCAGAGCAGGCCCAGCCCTGTATGAAAGGGAGGGCAGGAAATGAATGGGACAACAGGATTGGCTCCCAGGGAGCCCACCTATGGGGCTGCTGTTGCCTGAGCAGAGCTAAGATGGCTACAGCAGCAGTAGTGGTGACAGTAGCCCAGGAAGGCAAGCCTTCCCTTCTACTCATCCATGCCTCTTCATCCCTCTGCAATCTACAGTGGCTGGTATATCCCATGTCACCTCCTCACCCACCTTGGGCACTCAGTGAGCTTGCTTTGTATGCATTATATAGAGTGCTTGAATGCCTGACAGAGTATGTTGGGGCCTGTTTTCTAAGGGCATTTGTAGATAACACTTTAAAGTGGGTTAAACGCCTTTTGCTCCCCTGTGGTTCAGTGGTAGAATTCTTGTCCTGAGTTCAGTTCCCAGACACTTATATAACTACAGCCATGGAGGCACCAAACAGCTGGACTGAGTCTGGTCTTTGGATTCTGTCTCAGTGGCCTAAAGGGAGGATGAAAGGTCTGGGGAGTTTCCACTCCTCCAAAAATTCCTGCCCAGGCATATGCGACAAAGATCTGGATGGCCCTCATTCATACACCATGATCCAGGAGGATCAATGGTTGTCACCAAATGCCACTTTTGCACCACTTTAATGGCATATTGCACATTAATTCCAGCTGGTGTGGCACATTCAGTGGCATAATACAGCAAATGACTTTGTGGTGGTGCAAAGTAAAACACCTCTGAGGAGTTTTAGTTGCCTACCCTACAGCCATGGAGGGAATCACTGGGCTCTGTGCAGCTCAGGGGCTGTGCAGGCCCGGGAAGGCAGGCTCCACAAAAGGAAAAAAAAAAAAGCAGAGAGCCTGATCTTGTTCCCTTCACCCTGCACCTGCCTGCCTGAGCTGCACAGAGGCCTGGTGCTTCCCTCCACAGCTGTGGTGCCCCCTGCCTGAGCTGGGTGCCACCTGGAGGGGATGCCACCACTGCTGCAGAGGGAAGCACCAGTCCTCCTCCCACCCCCTTGTAGCTCAGGGACTACTGTGCCCACCAGGAGCTCACTCTCCCCTCCCTGTCACTGGAGAGACAAATAAAGATTGGACTTCAACATGGGTGTACGTGACACAGGAGTTTTCTTTGCCCTAAACTGAAGCAGCATTTTTAAGAAAACACTGCTTCAGTTTAGGGAGAATTAAACCCTCGTGTCGTGTTCAAATGCCCTAAAAGTTATGTGCTGTAGTGCCAGAGTCTCAGTTTCGATACTTACATTCTTTTTTCAATCTAGCATTAAATTTGCAGGGTGCAGAGATCCCACCTCAGGAACACAGCTGGGTATTCATATCCCTCCGCTGTTTCCACCACATGAGGCGGGCCAGTAGGGGGTGCTCCTGCATTGAGCCGCCCACCTCCCTGCGCCCGACCACCTTCCAGGCTGCGAATGCCTCCCTAGGGGCGCCTTATGTCCGGCCGACCCCTCTCCCGGAGCACACTCGCTAGTCTGGGGGTAACGTGCCGCCACCACCCCAAGAATGGACTGTCTCGCGGCCCTGTGTCCTTGGGGTAACACAGGCCTAAAGTCCCACGGGTACTCAACCCAGTACAGGCACTTGGGGTACTTCCCCAAGTCCGGGGGCAAAAAGGTATAGTCTCCCTTAGTCCACAGACCTAAGGGGTCTCTTAGGCATAATTTAGACCCACCCCTCAATAAGTCTCCCACACCAGTCAAAAAGGAGAACTTTATTGATTACAGGGGGTAGGGTAAACTAGGGTACAGGATAGAGCAATATCTAGAAATCCTAAAGAGCAAACAGTCTGGCTGTGGTAGCCTTTTGATTACGCATCTGTGATACTTCCAGCTAAATATCTAATCAGATTGAGTAGCTTACTCACAAGCATCTTCCAAAGGCAGGTGAAGTTTCCCTTTGGAGGCAGGCGGTTCCTAGCTCGTGAGTTTGGGGGCAGAGAGCCAGTTTCAGATGTTAAGGCTTCTCTGTCCCCTGCCTGGCTGCTGCGTCACCTCATGGCCGGAGGGAAGAGACCGCCTCCTTCCCCGTCCTAACTTATATAGCCCCTGTGACCTCATTCACCTGGGCCAGCGGAGGTCAGCCCCAGTTGGCTGTCAGCCAACCAATCTGAAATGCATCACCTGTTACCGGGCAGATTCCAGCTCCCCAGGTAGAAACCCCTTACCCAGGTAAGTGATGCAAGTCACATAGGCAGAGGGAGCAGGTTTCCCCCTCCCTCAGGAATGCAGCCAGCTCCAGTTCCCTAAAGAGACAGGCTGAGGGTGTGGTCCCCTGTGTGCTGGGCCCATCCTAATTGAATGGTCACAGCACAGAGATTTAAATCACAGTGTCACAGGACAGAGATTTTTGGGGAGAAACCAAGGTGGCTTTCTGCCACAGTACTTACATGCTGCAATGCCTAACTCCTAACTGCTTTGCTAACTACAAGAGACCTCAACTTCAAGTGAAGGAATTGAACTTCCCCTAGAATTTATAGGGACAGTTAAATTCTCAGCACAAACTCTCTCTTAAAGTTGGGTACCCAAGCCCTACTTTCTATTTGTGAGAAGCTGTAAGGAGACTGTGAATACCTACGTGTGGTCTAGTGTTTAACACATTTTTTTGGAATTGGGGCAGTGGGGAGGGGGAAGTATTACAATCCCTGCTATGACTGATTTGGAGCAGAAGCTTAAATCTACATACCAGGTAAGTATCCTAATTATAAAGCTGCTTGCTTCTGGAGAAGACCTGTTTGGTATATTTTCAAGATTCATTTACCAAAACCAGAATGGCTGGCTGCCAGGCCAGCTTGCAGTGATAAGTGGCAGCACAGCGTGGGTGTTAGATAGCAGCACTGCTGGGGAGAAACATAGGGGCAGCGGTGCCCCCAACTCCAGGCACGAGAAGGATAGAAGTTGGAGGCGGGGAGGAGGCAGGTGGAATGAGGTTGAGGCTGGCTGGCTCTGATGAGCATAGTCAGATCCCCATTGCAAATTTAAAATGATAAAAATTACCCTCATAGAAGAAATTCAGAAGCTAAAAATAAAACGACAGAGGTATTTTAAATTACCATGAAAAAATGAAAACGATAAGCTAGGCTGATAACATGGATCTGCAGATGTGATTTAGGCAGCTTAACTTTTGTCACATGAACGCAAGGGAAAGTGTAACATAGAGACAGGAGGGGTGTAATGTGGACAAGTGCTCCTAGTTTAATGCATACTCATCAGTGATATATGGTCAACTCCTTGCTTCAAACAATATTTCATATTTATAGAAAGAACAGCTTCAACAGGAAAGGGTGAAAGACATAAATCTCAGGATTCTCAGTAGTTTTAGGAATATCCTAAGATGTGGGAGACTGAGACTTAAGTCCTACGATAGGGCAGAGTCAAACCAAGTCAATCCTGATAGTAAGATAGGTGTTCTCCTGCCTACTTTTGGAATACAATTCTGGTTTGGTTGTTTTTTTTACTTGAGCTTGGGTGATGAGATGGAATACGCACTGAGCAACTCATTAAGCAATAAGATAGTGGCTAACAACATAGGTTCCTGGGAACTAATACTAAAAAGGGTTTGGACAAAACAGCTTTTTAATATTCACAATATTTTTCTTTCTTCCTCTCTTTTTATCTTCACATAGGATAAAGATTCTTGTCCTATCCTCAGCTGGTGTAAGTTGGCTATATTCCACAGACTTTCCACTGAAATCAATGGAGCTAAGTGAACATACATCAGCATAAAATTGGCTCACTGTAGCTGTTTTGCAAAAATTTGATCTGCAACCTAACAGAATACAGTTCATTCTTCAATAATGCTGTGGTTCTGTGGCACTAGAAGCATTTAAAACTTTTTTGGTTAAGTGGATATACAAGTCATACTGAGTGAAAAGGTGCCACTTGTTTATGTAAACATTTTTCTTATTATTTGTAAATAGTAAAAAAAATCTACAGTATGCCCACTATCCAGTGAGTTGGCTGGAAATGTCTCATGGAAACAGTTTTTCCTTATTTTTTCCAAAATTGTTTTAATTTCAATAAAAAATCCTAAGGCAATAGATATCAAAATTAATAATTGTTATACTAAAAATATTTTGCTTTAGAAAAGTTCATAATTTTATAGTAGAAATTAACACAAAATTGTATTTTATTTTTTCCATGAAAAGTTTTTATAATGGTACAACCAAGAGATATTTCAGAAAACAAAGATGAGCTCTTTTAGTCAATATTAAGTAGCAGCTGCCCATAAAGATATTCAAGATTTCCACAAATATAATTAATTATTTTGGTATATTAAGATATGACCCATGCATAATAGTAACACAAATATTTTTATGCTAATTTGTCCCAAGTGTACCACTACTGCCATGTATTAAATATAGGAAACATATCTGAAATAAAAGTAAAAATGAAAAAGTATACACTTTTAAATTAATATTGAAATTTCAAACAGAATTTTTTCCAAATTTGATATTTTAGGGAATTCCTTTTCACAGGAAAATTTGTTCTGATTTGGAACAAACACTTTTGAAGTATACATTCAGAATTTAGGGCAAAATATTTAACTGGCTCTGATACTAACACAAGAAAAAAATATTTTTTTCTAGTGAGGATTATGGCTGCTCAAGAGGCTTATATCTGACAGTCACTGATGCAATCTCTGTTTTCATTTAAACTAATATCAGCTCAGAGTAACTATAATGAAGTCAATGCAAAATTTAAGGCAGAGGTGCTTGACCTCCAGCTCATGGGCCAAATGCAACCCACAGATCCATTACATCTGGCCCACAGGACTCACCATGGGTTGGGAAATCTGGTGGCAGGGGAGCAGTGGCCTCCCTCTCCCTCTGCCATCACAGTCAAATCCCAGCCAGGTCACACCTCCTTCTTCCCACACATCCAAGTTGAGGCTGAGTCCTGTTCCTTTCTGCCCATGAGGGTGGATGGGAGTAGGCCATGCCCCCTCCCTCTAGTGGGACTGGATCAGGCTGGACTGTCCTGTGGCCCCCTCCACATAGCGAGATGGGGCCCCACCACACCTGAACTGGGTACCACATCAGGGCCACTAGCCACATCTGGCCTGTGGACAGACTGGGCACTGCCCATCTGGTCTGCCAAGGAAAAAGATTGATCACCACTGGTCTAAGGGACACCAGAAATTCACACCCTTATATTGTAGTACGAATTATACTATTTTATTTTCAGGTTATTCCTTTTTGTGTCTTAGCCATACAGAAATATCTCCATCAAGAAATATGACAATGATTCACTATATTAAAAGTTACTGAATTCAGCGTAAAGCTTCCTTTAAATAATGGGGGCATGCATCTTCACTTCTTAAGCAGGACTTTACTATTGACAACAATTGAGAATTTTACTTAAGAATCAGTGGAACAATATGTTCCTAGTTTTTTATTTGCTTAGGCTTTCAGTTGTGAAACTGTTAGTTCATTTACTTAGGGAAGCTTTATTGCTTTTTAAATACATACAGTACCCTGAAATGGTCTCACGAAAGATGTCTTAGAAGTAGTCTTTGCTTTAAAGCTTATAAAGCTTATAATTTTAGAACTCCTTTTCTAAATAATGAATGCATTTTAATTTAAGCCAAAATATTTTCACTTGTTTGCACTTTGCCACAATTGGAAACATTTAAATAAAAATCTTACAGATAATCCATTTCTAAAATCTAATACATTCTTAGTTAAGTAATTTTTAAAGTAGTGAGTTTAACTCTTGTAGATTTCTCTGAAGGGCTATACAGACAAATGAAAATGAAAATAAGGCATTTCTGTAACTCTCATTCCCATAGCTCAGGATAATTTATACAAATAAGCTTTTTACTGGAACTAGATAGTAAGTCAGTTAAGGTATATTAATTCACAGTTGTATTGCGCATATATGTAGTTGGTCACATACCCTTTCTCAAGTTGGCATGTTTTCAATGCAACCAGTGTAATGGTTGTAGTTTACTTACTTAATAAAGTTCTTAACACATTTGTGTCTAATAAGTTTCAAAGTCAACTGTTGCAAAGGCAAAAATGCAGTATTGACAGTTGCTTATATAATAGCTTCCTTGCATATTTGCACTATGCCATAGTATATAATTACATGAGCACACATTGTACTTTCCATATATATACTGCCTTAGGGTATGGTAGACAAAATACTTACTAAGAGGTAATAAAAGGTGACAAATTTACTGTGCCTCTGCTGTTCCACAGTAACTGCCTGGGTGCCTGAACAACAATCTGACATCAGCTCCAGAAAGACTCAAAAGCCTGTGGGTCCACTTCAACCACCTTGGACACTCAAACCAAGTGTCTACTACAGACCCCCCAACCAAGAGGAGAAGCTGGACAGGGAATTTACAGGCCAGCTTGCAGAGGCACTAAAAGCAAGGGATGTAGTTGTCATGGGTGATTTTAATTACCCAGACATCTGCTGGGAGGAGCAGTCAGCCGGGACAGACCGCTTCAGGAGGTTTCTGGCCGAGATGCAGGACCTCCACTTGATTCAGGAGGTGAACAGTCCCACCAGAGGAGGTGCCCTGTTGGACCTGGTCCTGGCCACAGGCAACGAGCTGGTAAGGGGCCTCCAAGTTCTTGACAACCTGGGCAATAGTGATCATCGTAATTCACTATCCAGCGTAGGGTGTCAAGGGCCTGCAGCAAGGCGGTAGCCCTAGACTTCAGGAGGGCCAACTTCATTGAGATGAGGAGATTAGTGGGAGAGGCACTGGGGTCCTTGAGGGCAGAGGAACTCAGTGTCCAAGACGAGTGGT
>NW_017729024.1:67265974-67305518 GCF_001723915.1 Gavialis gangeticus | reverse complement strand
CCCTGGGGGTCTTTAAGAAGAGGCTGGATGCCTACCTGGCTGGACTCATTTGAGTCCCGTTTTTTGTTTTGGGGTTTTGTTGTTCTCCCGCCCTGGTGGGGGGTTGGGCTAGAAGATCTACTAGGTCCCTTCCGACCCTAAATCTATGAAACTATGAAACTATGAAACCACCTGGACACTCCATTGCTGACCTTGGGACTGCTGTTTTCAGGCAGCAAACTTTTAAAAATCAGTCTGACTAGGAAATTGAGGAACAAGGAATTTATCCACAGACTGCATTGTGTTATAAATAGTTTAAATGGGGACTATGGATTCTTATCCTAATACCTAAATTAGCTTCTGTGACCTCTTTCTTCCCTATGGGTCCTTAGGTTCTTCGCTTCTCCTAGCACTGTCACTTTCTCCCCTCCCTGCCTTTCTCTATCTACCCTTTTGATACCTTTTGCATTTAAGTCACTCACTCCACTTTTTGCACCTCCCTGCCTGCTTCTGACATCTGACACCTCCAGGGAGGAAGACAGCCTTATCTGCACATCAGAGAACAACTATCACAAAAGGACTGTCATAGACCCAGGGGAATACACTTCCAGCCTCAACTTCCCCTGTGCAAAATGGAGTTTATTTTCGACCTAAGAGGACTTTTACAATCTTTGATTTCTCCTCAGACTGAAGAAGGGGGTGTGTGCCTGAAAGCTTGCAAAGAAAGAACTTTTTGCTACTTTTTGGTTGGTCTAATAAAAGGTATCACCTCTGAACCAAGAGTTTTGTAATTCATATATATGTGTATGTATATAAAGAATTACAAAACTCTTGGTTCAGAGGTGATACCTTTTCTTTATAAATAAAAACTTTATTTACTACTCCATGCTGTCCTGTCACAGCATCTGATAAAGTGAATTTGAGTTTGCAAAACTTGTGCTATCTATAAATATATCTCTTATTTAGTTAGTCTGTAAGGTGCATATTTACCCTGCCCTCTGCATGATCTTACTTCCTGGTAGATGAAAGCTAAACTGTGGTAGCTTAGCCCCCAAGGAAAGAAGGTTAGGCTACTGTGGTAACAAATTCATCTCCCCACACTGTCACCCAGCACAATAGAGGGTGCTCATTTAATGAGTAAATTAAAATATTTTAATTTAATAATTGAATTTAAATTTAATAATTGAAACCTTTATCACACCTGGTGAGGTAAGGGATAGTTGGATCTATTTTTCAAAGATGGAGCTGAGGCACATAGAGTGGTGGCTCTCTTGGGCATGCAGGCTCTCTTGCTCATTACCCCATACCTATGTCTACCCTAGTTCAGTAACTTCCATATATCTGGATCCTTTTCCATGTGAAATCTCCTCATCTAACCATTTGGAAGGATTTTCTTCCCAGTACAATCTTGACATTTCTCCCCATGCCTCTCTCCTACCATTCCTAGTCTGTGTTCCCCTATCTGACCTTTCCTAAGTCCCCCTCCCTGGCCTACTGTCCAATCTGTTTCACCTCAGCAGCCTCTAGTAATATCTAGGTTCACTTCCTCACTTTGTTTGGCTGTCAGTCTCCCTGACTGAATCCATCATCTAATATAGCTGTCCTTCATCTCAACTATTTATCCCATTTTCTTGGTATAACCAATCTGAGTTCTCCTTCATATCCTAATTCTTCACCAGATCAATTTAATTCCCCATCTGGTTCCTAATCAGTCTTATTTCATAGCTAGTCCCAATCCCCATTCCCCACAACCTTGTCCTACCTCATCTTCAAAGCTTTTTTCCCTCTCCCTACTCCCACTCCCAATAGGCTTCCATTTTCCATCTCTAGCCTATTCGGGGTCAGTCTTGTCCAGTCAGTTCACACTTAGCCACCCCCTTCTTGTTCCAACCTTTCCCATTTCAGACATCTTGCACCAAATTATTCTCCCTGCCCCCTTCTCCTGGGTCAAAATCATCTCCCTTGCTTTCAGTTTAAGTAATTTCTTCCTTTATGGTCTATAAGCCAAGCCTAGGGAGGGAGTATCAACAGCACAGAAGAAAGTCTTCCTACTCACAATTCCACCACTTAAAGCTTATACCGAGAGCTTACATAACCAAGTTTGGGTGGCAAAAGGTACACAGCACCCCTTCACCCAAAGTATTTAAGATCTTTGTTCAAAACCAAGCACTGAGACTAAAAATCATATTTTTAAATAGGAAAGCAATTTTCCCCCCTTGATCTTATTTTGGGATCAATTGAACAGTTAGCTGAATGCTTTCAAACAAGCAGTCAAAGCCAAAAACCCCAAATTAAGAGTTTAAGTCCAAATGGTTAATATTTGTCAAAGTTATAATCAACTAGAAACAGTTCCCATAATAGTGCTAGACAACCTTCATAATAGGTGATCCTACCAACCCCATCTTTGCCACAAAGAAGGTATCACAGCCCACAGTTTTTTCTGTGACTTCTTTTTGACAGAAGAGGCAGGACTATCAGAGTCAACAACAAGATTTCTAGTTCTCTGGCAGTTTCTGTACAGAGGTATCAGGGAGTTGATGACATTATGTTCATAGGTTCTATGCTGGCCCCCAATGAAGTGGGGTTGCTCAGTTTGGCTAGGGACAGAAGTTACACATAAACTGGTTTAAGTAATGAGAAACTGATTTAAACCTGTAACAGAACATAAGTTCAGTGCACATAAACCGGTTTCAAAATGGCCCAAACTGGATACACCTGGTTGAATATAGTATCAGACTTAACTGATCTGAGTCAAACTGGTTTATGGAACTTGTCTCAGACCCCTTCCTGGTTTAAGTTAAATCAGAGTAAACCCCAGCATGCTTTTTGGCCCTGGGATGGGTTGTCTGCTTCAGAGAGCAGGGCTGGCCCTGCCCCTCTCCTCCCTCACCAGAGCTCTGACTGGCTGAGAAGGAGGTGGGGACTGCAGGCATAGAAGCGTCTGCCTGGTTTCCCCCTGACCTATCCCCTCCCTCCCCACCCCTCCATTTGCTCCACAAGCAGGAATCCTACCCCTTTCGCACAGCATGGGCTCCAGCAGCATGGTCCCCAGCTGTCATCTAGTCATGGTCACACCACCCCCATGCTAGTTAATGCTGAGGGTTGTCTAGATGTATGTGTCTCCAATTTCACTTGAACAAAGGCAGGCAAAATGGTGTCTGCTTAGGGCTTTTTGGAATTAATGAGCATGTCAGCTGTTAATGTGTCTCTCTTCTTCCTTATAAATGCCTTGGAAAAAGTTGGGTTTTTTTGTTTTCTTAATGGGCTGATAAGCTTTGCGTTTTGATAAGTGCCCTGCTTGCTTGCTTCAAAAGCCACAATCTGACAGTGTTCAAGAGGGGACAGAAAAAGATGTGAGGAATGGCCTGGTTTGCAATATATTGGATCTGTGAGTGCCATCAGTTTGCTGCAGACGCTGTGAAGAAGCAGGGAGAGGGAGTTGGAAAAGCTCAGTATCATTAATAGCTGCATACACTCCACACAAGCAGTCCTCCCTCCCCTGACTTAGCCTTAGAGTGCTAGCTGGGGGCTGGGGCCTGCCAACATTCCCATCCCTTAATCGGCAAGTGGGGGGTGGGGGGTAGGAAGCCTGGTGAGTCTTCTCCCTCAAGGCACATCTCCACTGGGTACTGTGCAGGCCAAGGTTGAGGCTTAAACCCTCCCTAATCAGAGTGTCCTGCTGGGGCCTCTCCACACCCCACCATCCAGCTCAGCACTGTGGAAGGGAAGAGAGGACTCACTGTAGTGCCCCCCAGCTTCTAGCCTGAGCCACTATAAGCATGTGCCTACATTTCCCAAATCAAAAGTAAATGTCTATCCACTTGCAAATCAATTCAATCTCTGCAGGTTAGACTAACCTGCAAAGATTGAATCAATTCAGGCTCAGGCTTTTTAAATGTCTGCCTCTAACCCCTATGGCTACTTTAAACTCTGTTTGCCTAACCATCTAATTAATATTCCTTTTCAGGCCACAGGAAGTGCATTCTTATGGATTTAGACAATAGTAATCTAACTTGTTTAGATTTTCTGAACTGCCTTGCTAAAAAAAAATAAAAAGAAAAAAAAAGCCCCAACCTTAACTACTGAAAAAAATATTTCTTCAGAGTTTGCAATGTTTGGTTTAACTGTGAAACTTAATTTACATATATGAAACGTATGTAGTACAGGAAATGGCATTTAATGTTTTGTTAAATGTCATGTTAAATGTCATAATGTCATAAATCATTACTATTTCTTGTTTCTGAACAGTAAACTTGATCTTTTGTTCATAAATATCTTTTTAACTAATGTGACAATATAGCAGGCTTTGATTTTCTTATCGAAAACATCACCCTTGTGAGCTTTCTGTTAAATGAAAAGCTTGTAAAAATGCAGCTAAATTAAACTCCAAGTCTTTCAAAATGTATTTTTATGCATCTACAAGTATGTACTAAATCAGGGCTGCAGGGGCTCACCCTTTTAGCTGCCGCCTGTTTCTTTCTCTTCCTTACCTCAAAAGCAACTTTGATGATAAGCCATTTTGCATCTTATAGGCATTGGAAATGCTGTTTTAATTTTTAATGTGTGAAAACAAGAACACTGCTGAAGGAAATATTAAACTAAGGAGGAAATAGTTGCACTCTGCTTATTTTAGCATAGAAATGGCACCAAATTTATGAGCAGGTTTTAAGATTGTAATCTGTTACAAAAATATTTGTGTATAAAACAGCCTTGAATATAATAATACTTATAATGCTTTAACTGGACAGAAAGATTATTAACATGGTATTTTATTAAACTTAAACAATTCCCTCATTTAAAAAAAAAATCAATCATCTCATAGCAATATCTGTGTTGCCATAAAATACTGTATCAGTTGTTAAATTTTTAAAAGTGAACTTTAATAGATGCAGCAAGATGACATTAGTTAAAAATGAATCTATAATAATCAGACCTGCTGTTGGGAACAGAAGGTGGGTTTTTTATATAGAGAAAAAAGCCATTTATAACCTAATAAAATCTGATATTTACCATGATTGTGTCTTTAAAAAAAGACTTAACTCCAATTTGTTATTTTTGAAGAAAGGTGTATGAGAGAGCCTCTGCAATTAGTTTTATCACTGACATCATGGAGAGCGATCAACATGACACTTCAGTTTAAAAAAGCACAGTGCAGGGTTCTGAGTAGGAAACTCTAAGGCTTCATCTATGTTACATTAAGGCATGATTAACCCATTAATCACACCTTAAAAATGGGCACCTGACCACACATTCAATCAATTGATAAAAGATGAATAAGCTACAAAGTTACACGTAAAATAACTTTGTAGCTGCTTCCTATCATGCCACGGATTGAACACATAGCCAGGGCCCATGTGGCTGAGAGCCCTGTTAGCTGCTCAGTGCTCCCAGCTGGAGTGGTCTATATGTACCCCCTGTGGCAAAGTGGGGCTTCCCACCTAGCCACAGTGCTAGGTTCCCCACTTGCCTTTGGGCACTCCTTCCACCTGACTCTCCTGCCATGACTTGTTCTTATTAATTAGGATATTAATTAAGCAGGAGGCTGCCAGTTTTATGCCCCAATGCCAGGGGGTGCTATCTGGAGCTCCAAACCTTCCCTACACCGCAGCCCATGCATCACAGATGGCATCCAGCTGTTAGTCACACCAGCCCTATACTGGACTCCAGAATCCTCCTATCAGGACCCCCCTTTGAGTCCTCTGCTCAGGCGGCCTACTCCTCCGTCATTCAGACTGCCAAGCTCCCTGTAGCTATCTCCCCTCTTGGGCTTGGTCCTTCACACAGGCCCTGGCCTCACCTCCAAGGCCAGGCAGAACCCCAGGCCCTCAGCTCTGGGCACCCCTCACAGTGGGCCCCTGGCCCTTTTGACCTTCCTGATCCTGGCCCCAGCATTGACCAGTCAAGGGGGTACTCTACCTCTGGCCTCTCTCACTAGCCCCACACTCTCTCAGGTCCACCGTCCTGTATGTGGGAGCTGGGGTACCTCACACCACAACTGGTGCCCCAGGGTCTCACAGGGGACTCTCACTCCCCCCCGGAGCAGCAGGTCATGGTGCTACTTCAGATCTTACTTTTGACCCATACTCAGCCTCCCAACAGTGGAGGACTTACTGGGATCAGGACTTGCCTCTCTCTCTCAGGCTTAGCCCCCTTTACTCGGCCTCTGGCCCAAACTTCAGCCTCAGGCGTCCAAAGACCTACCTGGGCCTACTTCCCTCACTCAGGGCTCCACATCACTCCCTTCACTCCTGCCTGGCCCCTACTGCTTCCAGTGTCATGCAACCCACCCAAAGGTGAGGGCTAGGGTTAAGGTGCCCCTACCCACCTTTCACTGGGGTGATCATTGTCCTGGCATTTCCTGGGGGCTCCCATGCCACTGAGAGCCTGACCAGGCCATCCACTCCTGGCAGGGTGCAGTTTTAGGACATGCCCAGGACCACTAGCCTCCAATCCATCCCCTACAGCTCCTCCCTTACCTCCAGGATGAGACACAAAACCTCACAGCCAAACAACATTACTGCCTTCCCAGCCAGCAGGGACTTGAACTCTTTATATAGGCAGCCAGAGATCTAAAACGGCTGTCTTAATCCAACACCTACTGGCTGCTCAGATTTGGTCTTAAAGTGGCAGACACCAACAGTGCCTTGCCACACACCTTCCCCTTTAAATGGTACCTAGGGGGTTTCCCCTACTGCTCCTCCAAAGCAGGCTCCCACTGGAGCCTGTGGGAGCCCTCAAGTGGCAAGCACCCTCAAAGGTGCTCTGCCACACACCTTCCCCTTTAAATGAACTCTTCTGGGTGGGTTTCCCTAGGCTGCCTTCTCTGCTGGGGCCCCAGCCTATTGCATCCTCTGCCATGTGGTGAGCACCCCAAAGGTGCTCCATCACACCCCCAAGTTTAGGAGCACCCAGCAAACAGGGATCCCAGCCATGGGGGTGCATGAAGCCTCTCTGCAGCTGGGAGATCACAGCAGTTGTGGTCTCCCTGCTCTGGTGATCTTGGAGCACCCCTGTAGCTGGAAACCACATCAGCTGACCTGGGCTCCCATCCAGGGGAACTTCTTTCTTGCCAGTGCAGGGGGAGCCTAAGATCATGCTGGCAACAAGGCACCATAGGATCTAATGCATGGTCCACATGCACCTCGTGTCATACATGTGGCATAGCACGAGATGCAATTGTGTGGAACATGCACTAGATCCCATTGTACCTTACATGCAGTTGTAAGGTAGTCTGTTTACAGAGAGATGGATGATGCGGGTAGCATTAGATCAATCATTTAGAGTTTAGGTTTTTTAATACTTAGCTATTAGCTGACAGTGATATCCATAACTTCTCTTCACTAAATTTCTCAATTTATTTATGCTTCTGTCAGTAGTTAGTGGATTGACAAAACATCCCAAAGAAACATTTGTTCTAAGCTAAGAATATCTAGGAACCAGATTCACCAAAAAGCTAGACATCTATAAGATCTTTATAATCTCTTATGCTTGTATCCAACTATTCTCATCCAATATATTGTTTTTGCCACATGATTGGGAGCTCCCTTCCACTTTCATAGTCAGAACCTCCTTTCACTCGTACCTTTTCACCCCTTCCCAGAGGAGGAAAAGGTATCAAAGAACCGGGTATGGCTTCCTGATTGATCCTTGAAGGCCAGTCTGTGCTAGTTCTGGTAAACAGCTGAAAGGCTTTTCATTTTAGGTTCTCATCACTACAGGAGAACAGGTGTAGCTGGACTATATTATGACATGTCTTTGTTATTCTGTGCATGCTGATGATAAGGACAGGTGATACAGGAGCTGCCTTTACCAGCTTTATGATGGAAGAGACTTTCTTATCACCAGGAAAAATTCTTGACAGCTAGTTATGTCCAGATACTAGACTCTTTGTGCTGTTGAACTGGGGAGAAAGAAGTAAACCTCAGTAGAGGGGGTATTTCATCTGCTCAGTATACCCTTACTTTCCAGAAGTGAAGTGTTAGAAATAATGGACCATCAACAACTGCTTCCAAGGGGTAAAAACTTTAAAGAATAGGGGTCCTAAATTAGCCATAGCTAGTTGTATAAATTATGGCTAATGAGATGGTGTATCTTCTCGTAGGTCCACGGAATCCAAAGGAGCCACCCCAATTTACAACATAGACTGGGCTACATTACATTCTCTTATACCCATGTAAACTGGTATCTATATTAACTTTAACATGTTTACTACTACTTTCTGTTTGTGTTAGAATTTGGTCCCCAGTCATGTTTGTGACCCCTGAAAAGATGTTGGAAAAACATAAATAGAAAATATAATATACATTATCTAAGTTGGTCAGAAATTAGGACTAAATAATTTAACTTTCTTGAAGGGATTGGTATAGGAAGAACAAGTAATAGGAGGGAATAAAATAAAGCAACTTCTCTTTTCATTGGATTTTTCCAAAGCACCTAAATGCTGAGAAATATGAGTCCCAATAAAAGCCCAAAGAAAACTCTTTTTGATGTTTTAAAAAATCCTACCCTTTTATATTTTAAACATTCTAAAAATAAACTCTTTGAGATGATATTTTCCATATCTACTCTTAGCTCTGATGTGAATTATTTTGGGAAGAGTTGTAAAATCTGTTTTGCCATTTTTGTGATAAGAGTGTGGGGGAAAAATCGGGCTTCACTTGTCAAGATTAATAAAGGCCTTTACAAATATAAATAAAGAGGTTAGATAAAATGTTTGTTTTTTTTGCCTGGATATAAGACCCAATCCTGGATGATACAGGGTGAGGTGTTGAATAACCTTGATTCTTAATGAAGTGCATGGGAAGTGATAATACCCAGTATCTCACACAGGCATACAGCACCTTGCACGATTTGGCCCTGAATAAGTACTGGAGAGTTTTCCTTGTTTGGATAAGTTTGGTTTGAAGTAGCAGTTATAGAAGTTCTTACAAAGCAGACTACAAATATTTTTTTTGCCTGAAATAGATTCCTCCCAAACAAGGATAATCCTTCATTTGATGTTACTGACTTGCTTATCTCCTTATAGTCTGTGCTGTCATAGTTGTCTATACTGTCCACTGCAGAGCTGGTAATTTTTTTTATTGATTCTTGCCAGGATGCACTTTTACATGAGCACTGCTTGTTTATTTTTAATATAAACCTTGCACATTAATAATCTGTTCTGTAGGGGGCAAGATGAATTGTTAGTGCTGTTGTTGCTGGAGGAGAACAGAACTATGCAAGATGGATATTACACAGACTGAACACCAGATTCCACCTGCCCTTTCTCTGGATGGACAGTGAGGGTACAGGGCAAAAGCCACCATTTGGGACGAAACCTGATTAGGCTGAAATCAATGGGAGCTTTGCCACTCACTCTATCATGGCTGAGATACCACCTGATTTTTTGGCTTGTCAACAGCAACACAAGATTGTAATCCTATTCTTTGTGAAGTGCAGGGACTTCTCCTTATCCTCCTCCTTTTCTGTTTTACTGGGGATGCCTACTGCCCATAGGTGGTAATGAAGAAACACACACACACATTAATATGCTGTCCAACCCCACATGGCAAAGTGAGCTGTATTCCACAAAGAGTATGCTAGAAGGTACATTGATTTGCACGCTTGGGAGCCACAGGAGGTTTTCCAAATGTTATAATTTAATTTAATCAGAGATTTCCAATGGGGGTAATTTGCCAAGTCATGAGGCACTGAAAATTGTACTATAGTTCTAAAGAAAAGAAAATTTTCAGAATAATTTTGTGACAGCCAAAACTATCAAAGTTTATGAGGTCGCATGTTGTAATAATAATAGCTTTGCTCCTATCCTGCCTACAGAGATACATTGTCATATTCTTGCTTTCCCCTGCCCTTTTCAAAGTCAAATATTTTGTGTTGAGCTCTTGAAACATACATGCATGTACACACAGATTTATATGGTCCTATCATTTTTAGCAATTACATATCTTTACTCTTGCCTTTATAATGAAAAAAAGTCTTCAAGACTATAATTTTTTTACTACAAATAAGATACTCTAACATGCAAAGGTTGAGAGTGACTGGTTCTGTCCTTGGTGATTCCTTGCAATAGGGATAATTTAATGAAAACTACTTTCACTAATCTTATCTCCATTTTGTAATTTTATATACTTTAATTGTGAATATTTTCTTTTCATTTTTCTCTGTAAGGATATAAGGAAAGTTGTAGACAAAAAAGCTGTATCTTTAGCTGGTATAAATTAGTATAGCTTCTTTGAAGGCAACAAACTAATACCCGTGGGTGCATCTACACATGTGCTTTACTAAGAATTGGGCTAATTAGCTCTGCAGTAAAGTGTCACTATCTACATGTGTGCCAGTATTAGGGAGAAGTAAATAATTAACTCCACTGTAAGATAGTACTGTTGAGGATGGTACTATCTTAAGTACAGTACTTAACTATGCTGAAGCATGTGTAGATGGTGAAAGGAGTTGGCTGCGGTTAGAGGGTGCTAAAGTGCGGATGCTGCCTGCTGGCTAGCTCCTCATTTTAGCATCTTTGTGCCCAGCCAGCCTCTCTGCCACCCTGAGCTGACCCCCCCATGTTGCCTACCAGCCCAGGAACACATGAAGATGCTGAGCCCAAGAGCAGCACAATCTGCACCTGAATTTATTTCTTCACATTAATTGCACTTGTAGATGCACCCAATAGTACCAGATTTATGTCAGCTGAGGAACAGTCCACACTTCAGGAATATTTCTCAAGGAATTTTTGGGATGCTGTATTGCCATTTACCTCTAAGTTGTTTTGTGTACTTTTAAGACATGTCATGCCTCATTTGTATTTGTTTACATTTTTCTCATGTTGAAGTCGATGGTGATGCCAAACAGTAGATGTGAGAGAGAGCATCCTCTTTCAACATTAATATCTATGTTAAACCATTCAATTAAATCTCCACTTACTTTACCGGTGCAAGCTGCAGCTTGATACAAACCATAGGTGTTAGTATTTTGGCTGGAAAACCACAACACTAGAGTGAACTGGAAAAAAGATTGCCAAATACTTCCTTAAAATCTATGATGTCTAAGGACTTGTCTATCAAACAGTCAGCAGTAGTCCTGTGGGCTTGGAAAAGCTAACATGAATAAGCTAACAGAATATTACTGAACCTGGGTTGATTCTGTATGTCCTCACCACCAACAGCTGTGTTGCCTGTATCCAAAGGGTATAATGGAAGGACAATCCAGTGGCTTTTGAGGCAATATCTGATACAATGCACTGTGAGGGAAAAACATAACTCTGCACTACATAGAAGTTATAATTGAAGGGTTTGGTACAGTGGGACAACAGGCACAACTAATATCCATTCACAAATAGGGTACTGGCTGATCATAGGTTATAGGCTTTAATGTTGGCTTGTCCAAAATGTGCGTGATGCTTAGGGCATCTATACACATGACAGACCTCTCCTCCAACACATGCTAATTAGCACATGTTGGAGAAGGAGACTCCTGAGAGGCTGCTGGAGTGTGCTAATTAGCACATTCCATCAGCCTCCTCATGATGTGTATTCAGTGTCCCCACATTTCAAAATGGTGGCAGGGGTGCTTTAGCTAAAGCTTGTCAAACAAGCTTTAATTGAAGTGCCCCTGCTGCTATTTTGAAGGGCGGGACACTGAATACACATGATGCTGCTGTCACTTAAATTTAGAACGGCTTTCGGAGCTGCTACAATTAAAGCACTCCCCTCTATATAGAAACATGTATAGACACCCATAGATATTTAGGTATATGGGCCTTTTTCAGACACTGCAAGCAGAGACATTTCTATAGTCATCCTGGGGAACACAGACAGCCCTTTCTTTCCCTGGGTCATGCGGCTGTGCTGTAGCAACCTGTACAGAGATAAAGTGAACTTTGCAAATAAAGCATATGAAAACATGTATAAGAGGAGAGTTGCAGGATGCCTTTGAGTGCCCAAGGGGCACTGGAAATATGATATGGCTTGACCTGGAACACTTATTTGTTGCCACCTGCTGTGTTTAATATATCATTTGTGAAGGTGACAAATATATCATTTGTGAAGGTGACAAAGGCAAAACTTCTCTTGGAGATGGCAAGTAGAAGCAGAGCAAATGTCATCAGATTTTGAGCAGCATTTCTTTTTGTCTCAGACCAACACAGCTACCAAATACATCCCTGAAACATGGAAGATGCTAAATTGTAGCCAGTTTTGGATTTAAACTTCATTGCTGAACAACAAGAAAGATTTCTACCCCACTCTTCCCCATCGCCAACACCACTGTGGCTGCCTGCAGGAGCTCCCCGCTCACTGCCACTGCTGCCTGCAGGTGGTCGCCATGCTCTACAGCATCCGTGGGCGTGTGTCGTTCATGTATCACAGTGGAATAAACAATGCTGCTATACCCAGAAACACCAAAGAACAGATAAGGGCTTTGTTATCTAGAGAAACTTCCTGAAAATTGTCCCACAGAATCAAGGGGACAGTTCTGTCCAAGTAAGTAAGATTCTCCATGGGGGTGCACAGGCCTGTTGCCAGATGTGCAGAGGCACAGCTCTTAGACATGAGACAGAAGCCAGGGATATCACCATCTCTCTGGCAACCACCCCCACTCTCACCTCAGCAAGCAGTGTGAATGAAATTCTTGGACCTATGGACACTCATAGCCACACCATATGTGACTTTTGACTGCAATGTGAATGGACACGGGTGTCAGCACCATGTATCAGAAGACACATATCTGTTAAGCCATATTGTTAACTACAAAAGGGTCACTACTTAACAAAGCAGCACTTGAGATCCTGCTCTCCTTTTTCATTTCTTTGACTATTGGAAGGGAGCCAACTTAACACTAACATTGAAGGCATACTGGGCAAGATGTGTACTGGGAGGGAAGAAATATGCAGCATTTAACAGAACTGCCTTCCCTGTCTTCACTGCTCACAGTTGCTGGCACTGGCCCTAGCTTTGGCTGTCAGTAGTGGTACCAGTGCCAAATTGTTTCAGTACAAAACAAATATGAGACACTTGGATCTAGAAAATAAGATGAGATGTTTCAGTCAGTACTAAACAGCAGCATTTCAAGTTTTTGGGGCTTTTTAAAAATGCTTCTGTTCCTTTAGGAAATAATGTTAACCATAAAAACAAAAAATGCAACCTTTTTAGAGACATTGTCCACCAATCTAGCCTTGTGTTTCTTCGCACACTACTTTGTCCTTTGGTTTATACAGTTTTTTCTGTTTTCTTTCCTTTCTTTTTTTTTCCCTTCTTTTTGCGGGAGTGCTTTTGAGGTGTTAATGTTTCTTTGGCTTGTTTCCTTTTTTTTTTTACAGAATCCAATATTATCCTTCATTTTTCAGGTTGCAACATTGCTCGTCTGGGACTTATCTTAGCATCTGTGATACTGTCAAACCAAGGACTGTGATATGTCAATGTTGACTCCTGGTGGTGGATTTAAGTTTTGTTGTATCTGAAAGCTGTTCTCCATATCAATTTGAAATAGCCTTTTATTGTTTTATCTCATATCCTGTTCCTATGAATTTTCCTGTAGATTTTAGAGTTTTGTTTTTCTTAAATTTGATCTGCACTCTTATCACCAGTAAACCATTGCTACTTTGGATGACAGTTATTCTGTTCAGATATCAGAGAGGGTTGATATAAATTTCCTTCCAATTTGTAGATAGTCAATCAGTCTTCTGGTGTCTCTGTCTGGGAAATTTGAAGTTACTTAATGCGTATCGTTACATAGTAATTGTTTTTCTTCAGTCATGATGCTTTGCTAGCCCATTGCTTTCTCTGCTCCATTTTTGTATTGCCTAACAGTGGAATTGATGTCTTCCATTGCTAAACACGTTATGTTTGATAATATTACCCATTGGGTTTTGTATAAGTGATCTTTGATCACATCATTATCATTGCCTGGTACATAATATCACAAAATTATGATATCCGTGAATGGTGGTTAAAACCAGTTTCAGAACAAACAGGTGAACAAACCAAGTTTATATCCCATTTTTGGATGTTATCATTAATGCTACTTCCTCTGAATGACAGGTCTGTTGTGACTTTTTATTATTTAAAAATTGCTCTTTATCAGCCCCTCAACAACCATCTACTCCAAGGATTTTTGAGGTTATATTAATTTATTTCTTTTAGCACCTTAGGCGAGTTTTTTCATAGACTGCTTTACTTTTTAATAAGGAACTTCTCAGAGTCTTTACTTCCTTTTGTGCTTCACCATTCATTATTCTTGCTCCTTTATTTAGCATAGTACTTTCTTGGAATGGCTATCTAACTATTTCTATAACCTAAGTGTTTTATTAAAAGAATGTTACTGGCCTACCAGGTACCCCACCGTCTCCCCGCAAGAAAGTGGGTGACCAAGGGACTGTTTTTGATCTTATCTTTACCCTTTGAGATTATGTACTGATGACCTGATAATGTGTTTTGCAGTGTTTAAACAGCAGAAGGTGGCCAGAGATTATATATTTGGAACACCCCTCATATTTAGAGAGTTCACCAGGTTTTAACTTGGGCTGGTCAAAATTTTTTCATAAACCTTCAGTTTCACTTAAAACAGAGTTTTCAATAATTCAGATGGTCCAATGAAAACTCTCCTCTTAATGCAGGAATGTATATCTCAACATGGACAACATTTAGACAATATATTTAAAAATTTGAATTTGATAATACATGGTGTGACTTATAGTTTGGCTTCCTCTTATCCTCATCCTTGTCTGTGTTCCCCAGTTAGGTGACATCTCCCATGACTTACTAGATGTGGCAGTTTCCAGAATGAATGACACGTGCTCAGGAATGAGAAACACTTTAGTACATTGTGAAAAATATAGCTCAGGCATGGTGCAGGAGAATGGAGGCATGAAGAGCCCTATTAAGACTCCTAGGAGGCATCATGGTAACATTTCTTAATTGATATTTTCTTTTTTAAGATGAAATTTTGAGGCTTTTTTGTGTAAAAAAAAGTTTGTCTTCAGTTTTTTTGCTGAAAAAAATCAAAGCTGTACAGCATCCAGAGAGGCAGGAGAGGAGGGGAGAATTTCCACAGGAAAAAAAATCTGCCTTCCTCTATCTTTCATCATTCAGATGTCCTGGTCTGGGGAGCTGCAAATTTTAAATACTCAATATTCATGCCATGTCCCTATTGCAGCAACTTTCAATGGAAATGTACAGAACAAGTATTAGCTGGCATGCATTAACTTTATGACATGTTGTTATGTGAAAGTAAAGCAATTAACTTGTGTCATGACTATACATCCTCTAAAATTGCAGCTCTCAAACAGATGCTTTATTTCACACAGTCCCTTTATACTTCATTGTCATGGAAGTGAATGCAGTTTCCAAAATGTCGATCATGTAGAATAAACAATGTGGGTATAAAGCACAAAGCTCTATTTATACACATATCTCTTATTAAGCCATAATAACAAACCATACTTTTTTCTCTGATTTGTTTATTAGTGAATAGGTACCCAAACAACCTTAATTTTGCCCTGTAGCAGAAGGAAAATAAATATGAGAAGCAACTACTATGCCTCTAAACATCTATTTCATTGCTCGTCAGAGATTGCTAACAGTAAAATGTTTTTATCATAATAAAATAATCATGCACGATATCATTACTGGGAAGAGGTAGGGCTATTTAGGTGTTAACAGTACATTTTCACACTATAACATATTTGGATTTAGTGTAGCTTCAACTTTGAATTATCTTGGTTTCTAATTCTTGATTGTAAAGCGTTTGCAGCATTGCTCTGTTTTTAACTAATAGGTTATCAGTTACTTTAAAGTGCTTAAGTTTCCCCATGTATTATATAAAGTGTCTAGTTCCTAACTTGGGACTGTGGATTTCACTAGGCAGCCAGGAGCCTACGATTAGGATAATATTAGCATTCCAAGTCCAGACCCCCAATCTTAAATCCATCTTAATTTATTTGGGAATGTTATTAATAAAAAAGATTCTGCAAATGGAAATTAGGCAACACTGTTGAAGATTCAAGAGCTAGACAAGGAACTTTTTTCCATTTCTGTTACAGTATTAGTGAAGGAGTGAAATGTAGAAATGTATTTAATAGAAAGAGCCATGACTCTGAGTACACTCAGGGAGCAAATCATTTGAGTTGCTATTTTTCCTTGCTGCTTTTAACACTTTTATACTTGTGTAACACCAATGACTTTAGTAGGATTTTTCCTGTTATACCCTAGTGGCCTTTAAGTCAATGAACAAAAGCTCATTGACATACATTTGAGTATTTCCAGTTACTTCAGCAGGGTTTGGATCAAGTGCATAGTTTCTTTACTATAAATTTGAATTGAACCAATTTTTGACCCTGAGATATTATAATTTATCTTTTCTGCTGCCAAGATAGCATGTCAAAATCACAAACCAGATTCTCTGTTTATACCAATTAATAGTGGAGTATTTCATTAGAGTTTCATTCCATTCATTTCATTAGAGTTAGAATTACTTACATGTAAATGAGAGGAAAAAAACAGAGCCTGAGTATCTTATTTCATCTTAAGCACGTCTGCCCTGTGAAACACTTTATTATAATAACAGTTAGAAATAATTGAGGGTCTGGCAAATTTTAAAACAATTGCCCTGTTTTACTCAGGTTCCAGATACAGTAATAGTATACTTCACTGCAAGAAGAAACTAACTTTTACATTTTCTTTTATAGAGCACTCCTGAAATAGACTTCATGGTTGAAATGTCATTCCTAACTTTGTATCTGATTCTCAGCTAAGATTTAAAATAGCCCTTTTGTTCCATTTGCAGTACACATGTTGACATGTTTCCAGATTTACAACAAGGTGGCAAGGAACATCTTACAGAATTTTTAGCACACAGAAGCAGAAATATAGAGGACATATGGCATTAAGCATAACTTTTATTCTGAAAATGGAAACAGAACTTAATTTGTAGCTGACATCCAAGTTGATGATTTTTGGCAGTTTCAGAGGTTTATGCTTCATCACTTTTTATTTTGTAGAGCATCAAAATAGTGTACTAGCTGGATGAGATGACCCACTAGAGGTTTCAGCAGTCCAGTGATTCTATGATTGAAAAATGGAATGGGATTTTTTTTTTAAGTTATAAGGTGATTGAAGTTGAGGAATAGAGTGACAGGAGTCCTCTCCCATATCTATTTTACTGTTTATAATACTTGAACAGGTACTGGAAAATATCAACTGCAACAGTACACAGACTTAGTATATCTTATTACTCATTGACTATAAGAAACAAACGCATATTTACCATTTTTCAAATTTCAAATTTCAAGTAGTGGTGGTAGTCCATGAAAACAAGGAGTTGGGAAGGGAAAATGCTATTACAGTATTTAATAAGATGCTAATTTTTTATTTATATTGGGTTTGTTTTTGTTCATTTCTGGTCCTGATTCAGGAAAGCATTCAGAAAGTTGTGTAAGTGCACTTAATGCTCTACTGACTGGACTAAGTGAGAATGGCTATAACTTAGTAGTTAATGCAGTCAATTGTGAAGGGGGAAAACTTGTGGTCCAGTCCCTGCTCCAATGACTATTCAAGTATTTCATATTAAATTATTCATTGGAGCAGAGGCTGGAACCCAGATCTTCCCCTTTCTGATGAGTACCTTAACCACTAAGTTATAATGTCACTCTCTCTCCCTCCCTCTTCCTCTCCTTTTGAACCAATGAATATTTTTTCCATTTCACGCAAACTGGAACAGCTTCAGTAGGAAGGTTTGAGAGCTATGAAGTCCATATAGCCTAATGGATAGAGAGTGGTTACCAGAGATATGGAATTCAAATACTCTCAGGCAGAGTATTTGAGCCCAGGTTCCCCTTGTCCTGGTAAGTTCTCTAAGCACTGGGCTAACAGACAAAAAAAGCACTGGTTAGCAGTGACATCTTCATGTTTCTTACTCCATTTTGTGAAAAAAGAGCTGGTTTAGGCACCTAACTCCAGGAGGCAGTTCATGCCCCTTAACAGAAAGAGGGACCTAACCACTTACGAATGTCAGAGCTCCAACCCACGCTTCTCCTTGGTGTTTTTTATCAGTTACTTTAAGTGCTTAACTCTCCTGATATATTTATATAGTGGTGTCTAGTTCCTAACTTGGGACTGTGGATTTCATTAGGCAACCAGGAGACTACAATTAGGATAATATTGGAGTTCCAAGTCCTTTTGGAGCTATAGCTCTAAATTTCTCAATTAAGAAACCATATTTAGCATATGCACGTATCCCTAAGGCCACAGAAATTTTGGAGAAGAGGCTCTTAAAATTCAATCCATTTTAAAGCCATGGAGGCCCTACACAGTGGGGATGCAATCATGACCCAATTGAAGCTAATAGGAGTTTTACCATTGACTTTAACTGAGCCACATCTTTAGCTCATCAGCAACAGTAGCTTAATAATTATTCCACGATATAGCTCTTACACAATTGTAGCTGGTACTTCTGCAGGGTTGTTAACTAGTAACTCTATGAAGTTTGTAAACTCAAGGATGTGAAACTTTCCCAGCCCAGATCTATCTCAGGGCCGGGAAAGTGGACCTAAACTGTGAAGTATTAGCATTTGTGAAAATATTTTGCAAATGAATCCAGCCACTGGTGCAGCTTCTCACAGATGGAAAGTCTGGTGAGTTTTCATTTCTGCAACCCATGGGGTGAATATTGCCATACAATGAAAAGGACAGTATTTGAAAATTATATGTGGTGAATATAGTTTGTTGTCTACTTTACTTTATATGTTAGGGAGATTATCCTCTTTTCAGTATTCAGAAACTTGAATATGGGTTTTAAAAAAACAACTTCGGAGTCTCTTTTTTATTATATTTATTTGCATAAATCTAAAGCTATTTGGGTACTCTTAGTCATTTTAGATCATAAATTGTATTTTGCATATTAAAAGCATCTCTATGTGTTCTTAAATGTATACAAAAAGTTGAAAAAAGAAATCACTTTACAGATAGTCATGATAAACCTTGATAATGTTGTAGAAGTTGTCTTATGAAATTTTCCAAGTGTCACTGTGACCATGAATGTCTCTAACCTCACTTAAACTTCTGCAGCTATCCTTCCAGGAGAAACACAACCTGGAAAACAGACTGCCTCAGTATGTTGTACCCCATACCCTTGATTAACTTTCCCTTAAGGTCTGGTGTACGACAGAGGAGCATGGGTCACAGGGTGTAAGACAGTTTTACATGCAGTCTCCACATAAGAGATTAAAATGACCTCGGTACTGTCCATACATTATAGCAGCCCTCCTATGTGCAGTCTTGGAAATGGAGAGAAGATTTGAACCTTATATTGGTCTTGATAGTAAGTCTGCATTGATCAGTAGTTTAAAAAAATTTGGTATACAGCAGGAGTATCTGCACATGAAAGTGTTGTTAATCCAGTGCCTGGGGATCAGTACTTTAACTTAAGAATTGGTTTAACAAAAAATAGCCACAGAAACTATAACCTGTGTGTGTTATATCTCTCGATAGTCATGGAAGAAGGACGGTAGGGAGAGCTTGGCATTGTATTTTTTTTCTTATTGCTTTTTAAAAAATGAACCTGCACTTATCACCAGATTTTGAGATACCTGTTGGTAAGACTTTTAGATTCCCCACTAAGACTCCTAAGGAACAAGGCATAACCAGCTGAGAAAATGGAGATAGTCGGGATAATTTTCTAACACACCTACTATTATTGTTCCATTTGCTGCTCGGTTGAATAAAAAGATGATCTCAACCAATTGTAAAACAAAATAATAATAATAATAATAATAAAAAAACTCTTACTTAGCAAGAGAATAGGTTTCATAGCTTCTTAGATGTACCAAAACAAACTTAGGCATGGTAAAGGTAATGTACTGTATGTTTCTAAAACAGAAACTCTTTTCAAATACTTTTTTGTCCTCAGTTTTTTAATATAAACTGATTTATGACTGCTGCAGGCAAAAAAGTATGTTTAGGACAAACACTATTGTTTTGGATTTTGCTTCAGCAAAACATGTTTTAAACTAAAATGTGTTAAGCAGTTTGAAAGGTTGCTAAATGAAATAGCCCAACCTGCTAATGTGGAATGAAGCACCGCCAGAAAGCAAGCTTAGGGGTCAATCCTGCCAGGCACTGAATAGTCTGGTTTGAATAAAGCACTCAAGCATAGGCTTCATTTTATGCATGCATGCAGTT
Organism: Gavialis gangeticus; assembly: GCF_001723915.1. Taxonomy (NCBI): domain Eukaryota; kingdom Metazoa; phylum Chordata; order Crocodylia; family Gavialidae; genus Gavialis; species Gavialis gangeticus. Next base: position 67,285,371 of record NW_017729024.1, on the reverse strand, counting down.
TTGTGTGTCTAGCTAGGCTGAGCATTAACTAGATCAGTGTAAAAATCCTAGTTATTTTGAAGGATTTAGGCCTTAATTCCTCATTTTAAATTGAGCACTCATAGATTGCCTGCATTTGCTTTTAATACGTTGAATTCATGTCCAGTGTCTATTTTGTAACCCGTTTTTATTTATTTCCAGTGTCATTAACTAGTCCATTACAGGACCTTGCCTTGAATGTTATTAAAGAAACATGAGAAAAGACTGATCATCAGAGTTTTATTCTCCAAATGTGTGCTTGTAGTTGTAGTTTACACCAAGCAGAAAACTTTGACAATAGACTTGCTTTTGCTGTTTGTATTGTCCCTTGTCCCTTTTCCCCCACACTTTTCTCATTCTGTTGTAATCATTTCCATTATTATTGGAATTTCCATTATTAACAGATTTTCATTATAATCTGCTATCTGTTAGTGGTTTACCCTAGTACATATTTTTAATTAGATGCCTTTCATTTTCTTTTCTGCTTGCTAAAACTAGCATTTGGAAAGCAGCATTTTCGTTATGCTCCAGATATGCTCTGTGATTTCTGAAGTACATGGAGCTGATTCTATTTACAATAACTTTGCTTTGACCTATGATGATCTTCAACTAGTGTGGTGGACTGTTTAAAGTTACATGAATTAGTTCATGTCTGTAACAGAATGGTCAAACTTGGCACCTTGTAAAATAAGTTTTTCCCCAAAATGTTACAAGAATCAAAGTGTTCTTAAAAATCTGAGTAACTATATTTAGTAGTTCTTAACTCTCCCAAAGGAATATCTTGTAAATTTCTAGTATTTTTTAGTCTTCCTCTTATAGCAGAATGGAGAATTTTCTTTCATTTACCTCTTACCTGCACCACATGCTTTGAGGAGCATAGCATAGCCGCCAATGGTTGTATTAAAATATGTAGTATCATTGGCAAAAGTGGCTTGGCAAGCACTGCCCCAATCTGAGAAGTCATAGGTTTTAATTTCAAATGCACAGTTTGTAAACTGATACAAATCTGCTTGAGATTTGACGGCTGTAGACACTCTCCAGAGCATTTGACAAAAGTGCTATGAGGCAGGCAAAAGCTTGACATTGTGCATGTCAGTTAATTTAAAAACCTTTACCATCTCTGATGAAATGTGGGTTGTGATTCCCATAACAACAGCTCAGGATAAAACCAGGCAGTGATTAAGGCCATTAGTAATGGACAGCCACAACAATACATCTTCCCAGACCTTATTACCACTTCAAGATGTGAGGGGAGCAAGGGGTCTCAGTACTAGGGAGGATTCTGTTTAAAGATAACAAGTATCTGTTAATAGTATTAGGCATAAATATCTTATACTGGCCTCAAATTAATAGTAATAGTTATCAAGGCCTGCCACACAGACCAAAAGCACAGGCCAGGTCAAGGAAGAAAAGCTCATGTTGGTGGCAGAGAAAAAAATTAGACCCTGGAGAGCAAACTAGGCATAGATTTGTTTCCTGAAAACAAATATATGTATTCACTCTAAATTATCACACTTATTTCCCATAATAGCTTTACTAAACATAACAGCTAAACAGGTAGTCATGCATGTCAAATCTATTTCACTTGGTGTAGTGTACCTCACATAGTAATGTCTGACAACAGGCAACAACTTTAAGTTCAAACAGTTTTCAATGAAGTTGCAGGTTAGACATGTAAGTGTTACCCTCAATTATCTGTAATCTAACACTTCGATGAAAAATGGCATTAAAGTAATAAAATACCTACTCAGAGCTGCATTTAGCACTGTTAAATTGCAGAATGAATGAAACATGGTTTATCACCTGCAGAAAACCAAGAACTAGAGTGCCTTGAAAAGCTAAGGTCAAAGGAACTGGGGATTTGTACTAGTATTAAAAAAACCATGAAGCTAAAAAAAATATATGACTTGGGATCCTAGAACTGCTCTTCATTCATGAACATGTTATACATATCTGTGATGAAGCTCAAAGGCTGCAAACAACAGTGATATCAGCTGAGGTTCCCCACAGTCTTATGGGTTTGTCACTCAAGATAGAGAGACATGGTGGAAATTTAAGTGTCATCTTCTCCAGCTTCCAGCAGGGAGGGAGATAATGGAATGCAGTTTTGCTTGAGAAGGTCTTCAGTTGGTGCTACCACAACAAGTTAAGATGTGTAAATGCTAGGACAGAACACTTCTTGAATAAACGGAATTTCATTGCCTTCTCAGTACAGTGTTATTTCAAGGGAGATCCTTAGTCTAAACAACAGTGCAAGACACCTCAGAAATTAGCTGTATAGTGTTAGTGAGCTTAGTCAGCAAGTAGGTTATAAGTATGTGGAATTCAGGGCCATGCAGTAGTTGTTAAGCTCCAGACTGGGAAGAAATTTTTGCCACTGCCAACTCTGCCTTTAAAATATATAGGGTGTGTCTACATGAGATGCTTACCTTTGCATTAGCATAGACTACTGTGAAGTAAGCATGTGCATCTACATAGGCATTTGTTTAATATGCAGTCAACCTTCCTAATCCCAAGTAAATTTCCTACCTGTAAATGCAAGTAGCAAATTTGATATTAGGAACAGCACCGTAGTGCTCATGTAGATGCCTGACCAAGAGCAAAATCTACTCCTGGTCAGCTGTCCACCAGGGGCCAGGAAATACCTCCCTGCTCCTGGGAGATGCTGGCTGCTGGGTCAAGCTCTGATACTGGAGCCTGGGCATGTGACTATGCCCCACTGTCCCAGCAGCAGGGAGCTCCAAGCCCCTTGCTCTGAGACAGCAATCAGGGAGCAGGGGCTGGGAGACCGTCTCTCCCAGCAGCAACTGCATGATCACAGGGGCAGTGCTGGGAGATGCAAGCTCCCCAACTGATTCCCCACTCAGCTCTTTGCTTGTGGAGCTGAGCAGGGAACAAGCTTCTCAGCCCCTGCCTGGCCTATGGGGTTATTGAGGCATGGGGCTTGGAAAGAGCTGCAGGAGTGGGATAGGTCCAAGACCCAATCTGCCGGTGGGACAGCTAGTAGCTAACTCACTGCCCCACCAGCGAATTAGGGCAGGGGGCTGGGACCTGCCCCTCCCCTGCAGCTTTTTTCAAGTCCCTTGCTCCTAGCCAGGGAGCTAGGGCTAGGAGTTCCCTGTTGCTGGGGCAGGGAAACATTGCCAGCCCCTGGAGCTCCGCCAAGTTGTGGCCCATTGCAGAGCTGAAGGAAATTTGATGTGAAGAACAGCAAATCTGCTCCCTGATCCCAACATGTGTAGATGCCAGCCCAAGAATACTTACTCCAGAGTACCTTATACCAGAGTATACTTCAGCCAGAGTAAATGTGTGTGTAGACACACCCATAGTGTCCAAGTTATGGGAAGTCAGGGCATGAAGCGTTACAGAAGCTGTTAGAACCACATGATTGAATAATAAGAATCTCTTAAAAGATCTAGCTCCATGGGCTGGATGAGAGGTGGAGGACCAAGCTGCATGTTGGATTCAATGTGGAGGTGGTATGCAGGGTTGGTTAATGGGTGCATTCCAGCATGCACCATCCCAGCCTTATGTGCCAGATCCAGCCATGAAGTGACCCTACACACTGACCTTCTCCCACATTCTGGATCCATCCATGGATCAATCCCACATCAATGTAAATAGACTGGTCTAACTTTTATCTGAGCCTAATTTTCACAAAATTAACTATTCCAACAAAGAGATCTTACTACACCTTCAGCTCTCCTGTAAAACAGTTAGTCTAATAAAAGATATCACTTCTGCCACAAGTTCTCTGATTCCTTTTGCCTCTAGACCAATACAGCTATAAACTGTACCACTGTTATTGAGCATATTTGCTCAGAACACATGCAGTCCCATCAGTAAAGTGAATGCCTATGTGTTTTTGGAAGTTTGAGGTGTGGGCATGTGATGTAACATGTTTAAGTTTGCAATGCATGTGACACTAGTCTGCTGTAGAATATATTTTGATCTAGCCCCAATGCAAGGTACTCATTCTGCCATGCATTTACATTGTGCCAAAGTAAGGTTGACATAGGAGTGCTGAGATTCCCCATACTTCTTTCCAGCTGTCCATACTCACTGCTGTCCCTGGCATGCCTCTGATGCTGCAGCTACATTTGGGAAGCAGAAGGGCAAACCTAGTCCTGGCACATATTTGTCCTGCAAAATTCTCTGCTGGAATATGTAACCAAATCATTCTTTTTTTGTTGTTGCAGTTTAGCAAATTGCTTGAAAATCTAATCCCCTAAATGGGCAGAGGCCTGGATTATTCACAGATCATGTTGGGCTTTTGTCTAGCATGGCCCAGGGACACGCACTCTCCCAGTTGCCTGTCTGTCAAGTCAGATTTGTAAACCCAGTTCTCATAATACTGCCCTAGAAGGTGGCAATTTTCCCATATAAGCATGTTGGATTAAAGTTTGGCCCTTATTGTGTAATTAAGGCATATTTACATCTTGTAACAAAGAAGACTATGCATATCCCTTTCATTCACACAATGACATTTACCTCAGGCAAAACTAAGATACTGAACTCAAGATCAAATATTAAAGTTTGTGCACTGCTACAAGATTGGTAAATCGAATTTGCCTTCCACAGCATTTCATGGAATTGTAAGTATGTTTATTGTGCTAGTCCCTTCCCTCAAAAATATTTATGTTTGACTGTGTGGTATAATTTGCTTCTAAAGAACACTAAAAGAAGTTTCAGTGTTCTCAGCAAAAATAAAAAGATCTGTGCCTTTTATTTAATGAAAATCTTATTTGAAAAGTCAATGGAGAAATTCTCTGAAGTTGATACAGTGCTTATACCTTCTTAGATGAAAAATTCTTAGCACTGAAAAGCTTATAAAGGACTTTTATAACTGTGACCACTTTAAAACTTTTTCAGCTTTCCTTAAGTCATCAATATTTGGAGGGTGAGAAAAATATCCCCACATGGCTTTACTTGAGAAAATGTAAAGTAATAGGATTAGATTATTAATTATTTTTTATGGAATAAACTTATCATTATTGTCATTATTTAGGAAATTCTTGTTAATGAAAGATAATATTCAATGCAATTCCTTGAGGTTCATTGAACAAATGAGATTCAATTTATTGGCTAAAATTAGTAATCGTTATATATTTCATAATGTTATTTTAGCAACAGGAGCTGGTGATGAGGATACTAGACTAGGAGTTCAGATTTCACCATTAGTTTTTCTTCAAAGTCCTGCCATGGAGCTGCTACAAACTTTAGGAAAATTACTTTACTTCCTTTTACAGCTGTTTCCCCTCCTTCTCTTCATTCACTTTACTATCCAGATGGTAAAGTCTGGAGTGAATTGTCTTTTTCTTTGGTTCCTTAAGGGCAAAATCTTATTGCACCTTTATCCACCTATGTGCACTTATGTAGTTGTGTAAGTGCAATTTTTTGGTGCTTACATAGATTTTAGATTATATTTCCTGGTACAGAATGGGATTGTTTAGGTACACACATAACGTCCTGGAGGAGAACAAGTCTGGCCCCTACCCACAGAGGAGCAGAAACTACCCTACTGCTATTTGTCCATTTTATCCAACAAATATGAAATGCAAGATGCTATCAAGCCATTGTGGACAGGGACTAGAACCCTGATCCCCTTCCCAGGTTAGGAACAATCTTATTGTGCCACTTTATCTCTAGCTTTCTCTCTTCCTGACCCAAAAGTGGGAGGCCTGGTAGCCTGCTATCCCTCCCCATGCCCAATGAGAACAGCAGTTGGCATGCCCGTGTCCTTGCCACCTACCTTGACATAACCTGGAAGTAACTTCTAGAGGTAGCTTCTAGTGGCAGCAACAGCAGAGCAAATCCACCCAACCTGGTACACACCATACAAGCTACCCAACACGACATGGTGACCTCCAGTGGCAGTTGCTGCATAGGGCCCCAGCCATGGGCACATTTATCCATTGTCAGCAGCATGCCCTTTCTGTGAGGAGGAGGAGATGGAGTGTGCCTTCCTGAACTGCCCTCAACCGGGGCCATTCTTTGCTGCCCTTGGTGTCCTCTTTGGCATGCTAGACTTGGAGTTCTCCAAGACTGTGTACATTTTCTTTGTCTTGTACTGAGTACCTGAAGGGAATGTGATCTGTCTGGCAAATTTCTTGCTGGGCCAGACCAAGATGGCAACCCTGAAAAGCTGCAGAAATGGGCTTGTAGAGGCCAGCTCTGACAATACCCTCCATTTATTCTGCTGCTTAGTCCAGGTGTGCATCACATTTGAGTTTGGACACTTCACCTTGTAATGAAAAGTGGACCAGTTTGTGTTGTGCTGGGCCATGACGGGTGTGGAAAATGGACAGATGCATGGTGGAAAATAGACAGTTAGTCTTAATTGCATAACCCCACAAAGGTCATTGTGGGGAGTATGTTTCAATCTTTGGTGATTTAAGTGTTTTCATTGTATGTTTTCATTACTTGTTTCATACTTGGCCCTGGGAGGTCCACACACTTCTGTATGTTCACCTTTTGTTTTCAATATTTTTACTTTAAAGTAAAAAACTTCCTCTTTACCTCTCCTGTTGTACAGGTTCCATTTTGCATACATTACATATGCATTGATATTCATAGATATTCACAGATCAAGTAAAACTGATTCTGAAGTCTGGTGGTCAGGGCACTCACCATGTGGCAAAGTAATGCCCGAACTGCCATGCTATTGATCTTTTCCTGGCCAGAAATTCTATTCCAGCCAAGAAACGGATGCGATTCCCTGAAACATATTGATGAACTGGCATTTTTCACTGAAACATTTTTTGTCAAAAAAGAATCCAAACCAGCTCTGGCCTTGATCTCAGCTGGTGCCTCTAGGTGCTACTATAATACAAGCAATAAATAATAAATAATAAATAAATAATAATAACACATAGCTGAAGGCATAGAGCTTTATTGTTTTTCTAAGAAAAAGGAAGTCAGGCAATATTGTACTGTTTGTCTATGTACAGTTCAACCACTGTTAAATTAACTAGAATTAAAAAATATATTAATAGAAATTATTTCCTAGGGACTGAAGGTCTCCTGCTGTTTTCACAAATTCAAACATGAAGCCTTTTCCCTTGGGTCCTAATCCATAGCTTCAAGATAGGTTTCCTGCTGAGAAATATTAGCAAAATGATAGCTCTCACTGAGAGACTATTCACAATTACTAAGGTATAGTAGACCCTCACTAATCCACCCACAATTCACCAGACAAGATAGTGTGTCTCTAGTTTTCAGGTGTGGTGGCAAAACAGTGTCATTAGTGCCATTATTGCTCATGCTACTACATTTTTTAAATAAAATATATTAGTTTGCATTTATTTGTATATGATGTATTAAAACCAATTAAACATAAATTAAAGATGATCAAATACATAGAAAGAGACATTTAGGAGTATATCTTCCTTGCTTTTATTATTGTGTGTAGTGACTTGTAAACCCCTAAATTTAGCTATGCAAACTCCAGCAAAGCCAGTACATTTCTATTCTTCATTGGCTCTTTCCTTGAAACTCATGTCTACCCAGTCCCAAACATTTGACAGCAATTAGGCAGCTGGTGTGCAGAGACTGCTGCTTATTCTAACATTCACCATTGCTTTGCTGTTACCTTTCTTCTACACATTTATTTCTGATGTCTGTAATCAAATGAAAAAACTATGAGCTTAGGGAAGGAAGTGTTGCTTGTTGTTTTGTTTTTTTTAAATAACCCATGAATATACTATGTCTAGCATAGTGGAGCCCTACCAGAATGTAAATAATACATGGCCACAGTTATTCAAACTTGGTTCTTTGTAATAGTATGTATGGGTCAATAAGAACACCTACCTCTATCCAGGAAGATGTCTCTCCTACAGCTCTCATGCACTCTGCCCCACATGGGCAGATCTGAGATTCTGAAAAGGGGGTGTCCTTGGTATGCCACATTATTACATATAACAATGCATTTGTCTCCAGTTAACAAGAAACTAGAAGCTTTACCCATATGGTAAGGAGCTAGCTCTATATTATTCAGTTTAAGATCAAAGCAAAACCAAATATAACTATCGGAATGTGCAGTAGAGCACTGATTCTCAACCTTTTTTTGTACCAGGACCCATTTGTAAACATCGATGGCCAATCCCAGCCCAGTGCCCCCCATTCCTAATCCACTGCCCCCGGGCCTCAGCCCCTCAGCGTGTCAGGCAGGGACTGGGTTTGTGCGGCGGGGGGGTCCCAAGCAGCCCCTCGCAAGCTGGAATTCTGACAGCCTGCAAGGGAAAAGCCACGGTTCCCCAAGTTTTTCTCCTTTAAAGGAGAGTCTATTTTTAAAGTTTGTTGATCCATTTTTAGGGTTTGTCCATGACCTTTTCATATATTCTTGTGGTGCACAGGGTGAGAAATGCTGCACTAGAGCATATATAAAGTTTTAAAAAAACACACACAACAAACTGGGCAAAGATAGTCAAAAGATATTGTATCCTTAGTCATTATAGGTAAGTGTACGTCACTTATTCCTATTCATAAAGCAAGATCTAGGATTCTTGAGTGTCTTGATGGTGCCTCCAATACTTCATTATCTGTTATTTCTACACTTGAGTTATTATTACCACACCTGAGTTGAGGTTTTTAGCTAGAGCTAAAAACAGTCTGCAGGGCTGTGAAGTAGATGAGAGACATTACCGGGAATGTTTAATAGCACAAAACAGAAGAAAGGTTAGTTTGAATAGTCAGGCAAGGCTCTTTGGGTAGAAGTGATATCTTTTATTAGACCAACTAAGTAGTTGGAAAAAAAGTTCATTGCAAGCTTTTGGGCACAAATAGCCTTCTTCAGGCACAGGGAGACCCTGCTGTTGTTTGGAGAATGAAAGAATTTGAACCATTAAGGCCATTAAAAAGGATAGAGAATCATTAACACTTGTGGAATGGAGAGAGATCAGCAGAAATGGGGAAGATGATAATGAGTTATGAAGTCAATTAACTCTCTCAGTACTACCTGAAAAGAAATGCTGCTCCTCCCAACCCCCGCCCCCCCCAGGTACTTAGTGTTACAGTGTGGGTGGAACAAGAATCAAAGGGGGCATGCAGATGCACCACTGCATGCCCCCCCACCTGGATCCACCCTGCTGCCCCAGTAGAACTAACTTCAGGAGGCCCAGACAAACCAGACTGTAACAAGAGGGGATTTTATATTCTTTAAATGTTTGCCTAATCAAGTCCCAGAAAAAGTTGCTGCTTTCCTAAATAAGTGTTTATCCCTGATCCCAAGACATCAGAGTTAGACCCAAAGGGCATCTATACACATGCTTGGAGGTGTGGGAGGGTATCATTCTAATTAAAGCGGCTCTGAGAGCTGCTGTAATAAAAGTGCATCACACAGCATCACAGGTACTCAGTGTCCCGCACTTCAAAATGGCAGTGGGGGTGCTTTAACTAAAGCTCAGTTGATGAACTTTAATTAAACCACCCTGCACTGTCATTTTAAAACACAGGTATGCTGAATACACATGATGCAGAAGCTGCTCCAATGTGTGCTAATTAGCACACATCAGAGCAGGGGTCCATCATGTGTATAGGTGCTCAAAGTCTGAAAAAAACCCAGTTTTGTTATGCAAGATTACTTGGGGAAGCAGAGGTTTTCTAGTCAGAGGCAGGACAAGTTGTTCTGGAGATGCAATTGTTCACCTTGTTATGTTTTATCTTTGCTTGGGCTTATTAAAGCTGCACAAAGGGAATATGGCTAAAGATTTTGATGACTTAAGTTCATTTGATTGAACAAAAGACCTGTAAATAAATAAGAATCAGGCATTTCTTTTAGAAAGACACCTGCCCTTGAAACTTCAAGTCAAAATCCCTAGCTAAATTGTTGTTTTGATTAATTACTGCCACTATTCTTGCTGCCCCACCTGCAGATATAATGTTCATCTGGTTGTGCTGTGCACAGCATTTCAAAAAAAAAATATCCAAATAATTTGGTATTTCTAATCTGCTGGTTTTGCAGCCACCATATATTTGCATACAACTCTGCGTAAGTTCATTGCACACTTAGTTTTTTTAAGAACAGCAACTGCTTAATTATCATCATTGCCAATGATAGCTAAGCATTAATTAAGATGGGTCAGAAACCAAAGGATTTTGAATCCAAAGTAAGCCCTAAAATTTCAGAAAAATAATCAATTCACAAATTTAAAAAAACCCCATGGGATAAGAAGTCAAAAATGTAATTTAGAAAAATTAAAATTCCATTTCATTTTAGCTTTTCAAAACAAAATTGATAGCACTCTCTGAACCACCTGGCAACATTATTTGCAAGCTTTCCACTGTGGAGCCAAGAATTTGTCAGCTCTAACAGCCTTCACTTTAACCAAAGCTTCTGGGCTTCCTGTTTTGAGTCAGGGGCTAGGGACAGACATTCAAAAAGCCTGAGCCTGAATTGATTCAATCTTTGCAAATTAGTCTAACCTGGCTAGGTTGAACCGGTTTCCAGTCGTTCAGACATTCCCTCTGGACTGAAGAAATGCAGGTACATGCCTACAGTAGCTCAGACTAGAAGCCAGGGGGCACTAAAGCAGCCCTCTCTACCCTTCTAAAGTGCTGAGCTGAGGGATAAGGGTATGAGCAGGCCTCAGGAGGATGTTCTGATTAGAGAAGGGTCCCCCCCTTGCTGCTCCTGACAAGCCAGGGAGCCAGCAAGGAGCGGATAACACAGCATTTAGAACCCCATCAAGAAAACAAAAGCCTCTCCCATTAGTCCAAGCTCTTCTTAAACAACTTTTTCCAAGGAAAGAATGGAGGGACACTACCAGCTGACCCATTGATTAGCTCCAAAAAGCCCCAAGCGGACACTGTCCTGTCTGCCTTTCCCTGTCTGCCTTACACAGACACCTCTCAGCATTATTGTGCTGTGGGAGAGAGGATGGGGGAAGCCAGGCAGAGGGGTGGGGCCAGCCCTGCTCTGGAGCAGAGAGCCCTGCCCAGCGCTGCAAAGCATCTGGGATGCTGGGGGACTCTGGTTTAACTCAAACCAGGAAGGCGTCTGGCACAGACATTGCATAAACCGGTTTGCCCCAAATCAGCTGAGTCTGATATTACAGTCAACCAAGTTTATCTCAAAATGGGTTAAGCCATTTTGAAACTGGTTTATGTGCACTGAACATCTGTTCTGTTACAGGTTTAAACCAGGTTCTGATCACTTAAACTGGTTTATGTGTAATGTCTGTCCCCAGACAGGAAGTACAGAAGCCCTGGTTCAGTTAAGGATGTCTAAGATTGCCAAGCTTCCAGAAAAGCTTCCAAAAAGGTGGGTGACCTGGCAAGAACCCAAGAAGCTTTCTCCAGCTTACCTGGCTATTTTCAGTCAGAAGATTTGACAAAATTGGCAAATTAGTGAAGAACATAGCAATTTCATTTAAATAGCATATTTCAATCAATAAACACACTAATCTAGTGTGAACAAAGATAGAAAGGTTACAAGTCTTGATTAAGGCTACCAATGGAAATTTATTTTAAGCAGGATTGGAGGGGAGTTCTTGTTTACAGTTTCCTGGTCTTGTCCAAGGTTGACTATATTCTTTCTTTGTTTCTCTTTCAAAAGAACCTACCTCTTTGCTCAACCAAAATACAGACTCAGATGAAGCAGTGGGCTGGAACGAGCAATTTAAGTGGCACAGTTTCTCGCAGCTTCAAAATTACCTTGCGACGTACATAATTCAAGCAACCTGAAGCTATGATTTTCATGGAACCCAAGGGCCACTGCTAGACAATTGAAGGGGAAAATGAGATTAACTACTGATCTTCCATGAATGGTTTATATCCATTTATGTATTCAAGGCTCTCTTGAAATAGGGCATTGGCAATGCATAGGGAGTGCACGTGCACTCCCTGAGCATGGCGGTGCACCCCCTATGAAAAGGCGCCGCCGCCACTGCTGGCAGCACCTGCAGGCAGTTGCTGGTTGCTGCTTGCTACTCGCCCCTCTGACGGCTGACACCATCAGCAGCGTCTATGGGTGGTCCACGATCACTGCCGGATGCCACCGACGCTACCGGTGGCATCTGCAGGTGGTTGCCAACCACCAGCTGGTGCTTGCCACCCCTCCCCCCTGCTGCTGACAGTGCTGTGGCTGCCTTTAGCAGCTCCATGCTAACCGCAGCCACACTCTTACTGCTGACCGTGCCGCTGCCACCTGTGGGAGCTCGCCATGCCCCCCCCCCCAGCCTCCAGGGGCACGCGGCATTCATGAAATAGGGTACAAAATGTATCATATGATTCTGAAACATAAATTTGGGTAAAAGTTCAGATCATAGTTGTTGGGGGTGCACATATTTGGAACTTCTAAAAAATCAGGTTTTTAATATTAAATGTCAAGGTTCTTCTTTGCATTTCTAGCAATGAAATGCACAAGCTTGGTGAGATCCATTGGCAGGCCCTGGTAACATGGTCCTTCTTTTTTAATTGCCAGAGGTAGAATTGATGACTCCTTGGTAAATGACATTTTGCAGGCGGTGAGAGCATAAAGGGCATCCAGAAGGAAAAAGGAGGGGGTGGAGACAGTTGACTTTCAGGTTGTTCCAACTTTCTGCATTGCCATTCCATCTGGTATTAAACTGAGTTAAGGAGTGGTAAGAAGCTGTTATGTGTCTTGTTGGCATTTAAAAGCAGGTCTGGATCATAGATATTTACAGTAGCATAACTAGATGGGGCAGATCCCTAAGGTAAACATAGTGTGAGCACAGGCTCTGTCTCACACTATTACAATGCAACTAAAACTGGGGGCATTTGCACTGAGGTGATTATACACTGTACAAATGGCTGAGAAAAGAAAGTGTACAACAGAACCAAGGTTTGGACCTTAACATTTTATAATGCATTACTGCAGCAATTCTTTAGACAAAAAGAGAGGTTCCCTTTCCCATTACCCACAGAAAGAATTGCTGAGAGATTCAGCAATGCATGTAAGCTTATTAAGACTGCCTCCCCATTATTGATCTTGTGGTTGTTCTGTAAGGCAATCACATACAATAAGCTGTCATTGTAAGTTAGTCACAATAAAGGGGTAAAAATCTACAGACAAAACAATAAGATTTTGACTAGCTTTTTTGTGTCTGAAAATCAAAATAAAGCTTGGCATATCCACCTATACCTCAAGTCCTACATGGTAGAATAAATCATATATAAAAAACAGGTTACCACATCACCATTAATTCTGCTGTCTGTAGCAATGCCATTTTACTATATTGCAGATGCTGATGTACAGGGTTTTGGGGTTTTTTAAGGTGGAGGGGGTTGCTATTTGAAATGCCAGTAATGCTAAAAATACAATATGGTAATATATATTAATTTTTAAAAAAATGATTACACAGGGAAGAGACAGTAATTTTTAAAAAAATGATTACACAGGGAAGAGACAGCTCTTTTAGCAAAAATATGGATGGTTAGTAACAAATCAGAACCCAGGCTGATATTTAGACTTGGGCTTGGAGATCTTCTTTGTGCAATGCATGTAAGTGTTTCCTGAACATTAGCTTAACCAAATAATGAATGTGTTACTTATCTGTAGTTATGAAGAGAAATAATACAGAACATTAAAGCCTGCCTTTGTGAAAACAGAGATCTAATCATAAGGGCCCCTGTACATGTGAAGGTAAAGGCACAATGGGATCTAATGCATGATCCACACGTGCATGACAGGAGGTGTGATTGTGGGATCACATATTAGATCCTATCACATCCTATTGCTGGTGTATAGGGATCCCAATTCTGAACTCTCTCTGCACCAGCAAGAAGCAAGCTGCTGCAGCTGGTAATCCCCTCAACTGAGGGGCTCCTAGCTTTGGGGATGCCTAATACACCTCTGGGACGGGGAGATGCAATAGCTACGATCTCCCAGCCCTGGGGGGTTTCACACACCCTCTGGGGGTTTCATGCACCCCAGAGGCTAGGAGATCAGAGCAATGCCCTGAGATTGGCAGGACCCAGCCGAGTCCCAGTGTCAGAAGGCACACTGAGGGAACCCAGTGTCTGCAGCTGCAGACAGTAAATTTCTCAATCAATTAATCTCTTCTTATTTTAACTATGATTCATCTAGCTACATAACAAAAGTAGACTGGCTTATAGTAGCAAATAGGTTACGCAAAATTAAATCAGAGTTATAAAATTTAAGCAAATATAAGGGTTAGTCTATATAATATGAGTAAATCTATATAAGCAAATATAAGAAATACAAAAGCGAGTCTTTAAGAGTGAGTCTATTTTGTTCTCCTTAAAATCACAAACACCAGCCAAACCCATGCCTACTATATACATATTTACCAATACATAGTTATGTTAGGTCATTGATATTTTGGTAGAACTATTCATGGATTTAAACAGTCTTCCTTTTAAAAGTGATACTATAAAGAATGGAGAGCTAAATTTTAGTTTGCTGATTTCAGTAAACTTATCTTACTGAAAATGAAGAAAGAATTCAAAAACGATTCTTTAGTATAGATGTATAACATAAAATATATTTAATGTAGGAAAACTTGGTACAATATGTTTAACCAACTGTGACACTAGCTGTGTTCTTCAGCATAAAATGCACGTTTCTTGAAGTCTTTTCTGTAAGAACTAATTAGTACACTAACATTTGAAGTGCAAAAATTCATGTTTACTTGTATTATTCAGATTTGTGCTTCTCCAATACCCTTATGAAAGAAATTTTACTGTCATCAGCAATTGCCATAAAATAAGCATGAACATGTTTCTGGATTCATGCAAGTAAACTAAGCTATTTCATTAACTCAGATAAAATAAACTATATTTTTTGATATGAACTCCATTCTTTATTTAAATATTATTAGATTGTATAAGAAATGAGAAGTATCATTCAAAGCATAATTTAGATAGCTTGTTAGTGTTTTGAAGTACTGTTGATGGCATATTAAAAGAAAGGTAATTAAAAGAATTGGTGAAGCACTAGATACAAATTTTGGAATTCTTTATACACATTAAACTCATTTTGTGTTGTAATAAACTTTGTCATTGTAAATAAAATGCACCACCTGCTACAGTTAACTATATGGCTCTGCTTATTAGTTGACTACACCTGAGAATTAAGAATACAGGATTATCCAAGGAGGGGTCATCTGAGCACAACAGCCATATAAAGTGCTTATTCTTCATACTCCCAGTGGGCACTTCAGTTGGAGATCAGAAATAATCCCCAGTTCATTTTTAGGGAAATGACAGGGACAAGTTTGGGAGAGATTCATGGTTGATCATTCAAGTGCTTCTAATGGCCAAGAATCCTTGTGTATTGGACACAGATGAATTACTTCCTAATGGGCTGGAGCTGCAGTTACAGATAGAGGCTCAGGGTTATAGACACTATTAGCCTGTTCACCTTGAGTACATGAATACCCATCAAGGTGTCAAACTATGGCTTGTGGGCCAAATCCAGCCTGTGGAACCTCTATCTGGCCTGCCGGGCTACCAGCACTACACTAGAAGTTACAGGGTTATAGGCTGCTTTAGAATTTGGAGCTTTTGGGCCCTCCTGACCATGGCTGTTGGCAGAGAGTTTGGCTCACTGTCACCATTTGGACCTGTCCCACTGCCAGCAAGCTCCCAGATTTGGACCCGTTGTCACATCCAGACCCCTCTCTGCTGCCACCAGACTGCTCCCCACACCTGTTCCCACCACCACTGCCATTGCAAGATCCATTGCTTCCATTGTACCTTCCAGCACCACCACTGCCACACTGCCCAGGGCTGCACCTGACCTGTGAGAAGCCTGAAGTTCAGATCCAGCTTGGGGCCTCAAGTGAGTTTGATACTCCTGCCTCGTATTAACAGGGGGATCAACCTTTTTTGGCAGGCCTGCCACAAATTAGCCCTTCACTCTTCCCAAGTGCCACTCTTATTTCTTTTCCCCCATCTGATCCGTTACTTTGCTTTCTGCTCTCTGCTCTATCTGATGCTGTGCTTCCTTGTCCCTTCCCCAGTCTACCACAGCGACTGCCAGTGGCAATTTTGGCATGTATGTCACAGGCTGGCCACTTCTGCTGTAGAATAGGAGTTTCAAATATATGGCTTGAGGGCCTGCTGCAGCCCACAAAGCTGTATCATCCAGGCCACAGGCTCCTGGAAGGCCAGGAAATTTGGGGGCAGTGGAGACAGGGACAGCGTCCTCTGCCAAATTCGAGGATACAGAGCCCCACTGGGGATGTGCTTGGGCAGTTCAGGGCCAGTGGCAGATGCATTAACCCATGCAGCACCTTGAGCCAACACAGTCACATCCCCTATTCCCCACAGGGCCAAATTGGGGCTAGGCCATGCCGTCTTCTTCCTGTGGGGCTAAGACATGCCCCGCTGCCAGGTCATGTCCCTCTCCCTCTCCCACCCTGTTAGGCCACATGATGCCTCCTCCCTGCAGGACTGGGCTTGGACTGGGCTGCTCTCCCAAACAGTCTGTGTGGCTGGATGGTGCCTGTTATACTGGCCCCAGGCACTGGATTGGAACCACCATCTAGCCTATAGTCGGACCAGCTACTACCCACCTAACCCACTGTGTAAAAAGGCTGAGCACCACTGGTTTAGATTTGTATAGGATGGTTTGGCTAGGAATAATCCTGCCTCAGGCTAGCTGACCTCTGCAGGTGTCTTCCAGCCTGACTTCTCTGTGAGTCAATGGTTCTATGATATTTACATATATACTTGGGAGTAGTTCCTTTGCCTTCACGCATAAGTACCTTTGTGGGATCACAGAGCTTAACCCTCTTCTGTTCTCATGAAACCATAACCATTGTTGTTCTCATGGAGTAACTTGTTACCCCACCCACATGAACAAAATGGAACCAGTGACAACAGTATAAATGTACCAAAAAACTATTTATTAAACATACAGATTGTTTGAAAGAGTATTTATGATGATTTTAACCCAAAATGTTATTTAACTAGAACTATGAAGAAAATTTAAACTTTTTTTTTAGAGTTTCAAAACGCGAATGAACAATTTGCTAAGTCTGCAGTTCACACTGTTTTCAAACTAACAATTACTTCCAAAAACATTTCCTAACTGTTTTAACTAAATATTGCATTCCTCACAAAGCAGCAGTGGTATACTGTGGTGCACACAAGGAAATCGCTTACAATCTTTGCATTGTTTCCGGGTTTTGTGGTCATCTGTCCTTGGACAAAAAGCACAATGTCCACTCATACTTGCACAAGGTTCTCCTGAGGTGCGTTATGGCAATTTGTAATTTAGAGCAGTCATACCAGACTTGACAGACTTAGATAGATTACATGTATCCATCATTCTTCATTTTATTTGTCCATCGATCAACTGTTCTCCAAGCTCCTGCAAAAAATAGCGCCATCTTCTTAAATGTGATCTTTGCTTCCAGTTTGCATTGTGGCCTAGCCAAATGATGAGGCTGGCAATGGCAACCACATCCAGCATATTGAAAAATAGTGTCTTTGGCCACCAGTTGATTTTCTGTCTGCAGGTGGTCACGGTTATCCTCCCCACCCTTGTTTTTATTGTAGTCATGGATGAAGTCCGGCTTTCTTTGTTCTCCACCCACTGACAGGTCATGGTGCATGCTTGACAGCAACAGAACAACTCTGGACTTCTTTGGAACATAGGAAACTAGGGTGAGTTTCCCATGAAAAGCAAAAATGGATGCAAACATTTCCCTTCTTTGATTTGCTTGCATTTTGTTTGGAATATCAGCCTTGTTTTTTCAAATCGTACCCACATAGGTCAAGTCCTGTTGTAGCAGTCTTTCTGCTAAGTCAGTACTTGTAAAGAAATTGTCACCCACAATATTCCTTCTCATCTTGTACCAGGGATGAACCAGTTTTTCAACAACCTGGGGACCAAGATTACCTTGGCATGGAGCTTCTGGTTACTTGCCCAGGTAAATGTCTCCAGACAGGGGGAATGATGTTGCTGCATCATAGCAGCACTGAATTTTCAAGCCGTATTTGGCAGGGTTGCTGGGCATATACTGTCTGAAGGGGCAGAGACCCCTGAATGCAATGAGCTGCTCACCAACCATCAGGTATATTCCTGAAATACCATTTCCTGAGCTGCTCCACAAATTGTGTCCAAATATCTCTGAAGGCAGCAAGTTTTTCCACAGTTCTCCTTTCCTCATATGTCAGTGTGTTGTCAAATCTCAGGTAGTTGATGATTTGACAGAATTGTTTGAAATTCATGGTGGCATGGAAGCAAGGATGCCTGGTGCATTACTCCCACAACTCCTCCAGTGCCTCGTGACCACCAGGCTATAGACCACTCAGTAGTAGGAGGCCAATGTAGGCATTCATCTCTGTTTTGTCCAGCTTTTCTCATAGATGTAGGGTTGGAAGGGACCTTGTAGATCTTCTAGTCCAACCCCTAGCCCTGGGCAGGAGAGAAAACTGGGTTCAAATGACCCCAGCTAGGTAAATGTTAAGCCTCCTCTTAAAGACCCCCAAGGTAGGAGCCAGCACCACTTCCCGTGGAAGTTGGTTCCAGATCCTAGCTGCCCTGACTGTGAAGTAGTGCCTCCTGATGTCTAATCTAAACCTACTCTCTAACAACTTATGGCTGTTATTCCTAGTCACTCCGGGAGGTGCCTGGGGGAACAAGGCCTCTCCCAATCTCTGCTGCCCCACCCCCAGTAAGTTTATAGACGGCCACCAGGTCCCCCCTCAGCCTTCTCTTCTGGAGGCTGAACAGGTTCAGGTCCCGTAGCCTCTCCTCGTAGGGCCTGCCCTGCTGCCCCCTGATCATGTGAGTGGCCCTCCTCTGGACCCTCTCCATGTTGTCCACATCTCTCCTGAAGGGAGTTCACTTCTTTTGAAGGTACTTCACTTCTTTCTATTTTCAGGATCACTATCTTTCCACTCCCTGAATCTTCTTTCTGCCTCTCTGTTTGTTTCTCTTCTGATAACAGTCAGGATATCTTGTGAGAAAAACAGGTGGAACATTTCCACCACTGTGTCTTTATTACTTTCTCTTGCTGGCCCAGCACTTTCATGGACTTGGCTGTTCTCCAATGATGTATTAGCTGTGGACTTTTTTCCCACGCTCTGCCATTCCTTCCTCTAAACGTGTCATCATCTGCAATGTTTTCTGGGAGTGGTGGCAGTGGTTCTGCTCCACGTTCTGCTGTAGCTCTCCTCAGTCTTCCATGGCAGCCCCAGGCTGGTCCTCTTTCCTTTCCCACTGGAAGTGATGGCATCACTTCTGCTTGTGGCACCAACTCCTCCTCATCTGAGCTGGATGAAGCATCCATAGACTCATGGTCTTCTTGCATTGAATAATCTCCCATATCTGAAACAGTCAGCATCCTCACTGCCTAGGGATAAGATTTTATCCCCAGTTACCTGTGCAAGACGAGCTTCAGCACTGAATATGCACTGCCTTCTCATTCTGTATTGCAGAAAAA
>NW_017729024.1:67254901-67260974 GCF_001723915.1 Gavialis gangeticus | reverse complement strand
CTGCTAAGTCAGTACTTGTAAAGAAATTGTCACCCACAATATTCCTTCTCATCTTGTACCAGGGATGAACCAGTTTTTCAACAACCTGGGGACCAAGATTACCTTGGCATGGAGCTTCTGGTTACTTGCCCAGGTAAATGTCTCCAGACAGGGGGAATGATGTTGCTGCATCATAGCAGCACTGAATTTTCAAGCCGTATTTGGCAGGGTTGCTGGGCATATACTGTCTGAAGGGGCAGAGACCCCTGAATGCAATGAGCTGCTCACCAACCATCAGGTATATTCCTGAAATACCATTTCCTGAGCTGCTCCACAAATTGTGTCCAAATATCTCTGAAGGCAGCAAGTTTTTCCACAGTTCTCCTTTCCTCATATGTCAGTGTGTTGTCAAATCTCAGGTAGTTGATGATTTGACAGAATTGTTTGAAATTCATGGTGGCATGGAAGCAAGGATGCCTGGTGCATTACTCCCACAACTCCTCCAGTGCCTCGTGACCACCAGGCTATAGACCACTCAGTAGTAGGAGGCCAATGTAGGCATTCATCTCTGTTTTGTCCAGCTTTTCTCATAGATGTAGGGTTGGAAGGGACCTTGTAGATCTTCTAGTCCAACCCCTAGCCCTGGGCAGGAGAGAAAACTGGGTTCAAATGACCCCAGCTAGGTAAATGTTAAGCCTCCTCTTAAAGACCCCCAAGGTAGGAGCCAGCACCACTTCCCGTGGAAGTTGGTTCCAGATCCTAGCTGCCCTGACTGTGAAGTAGTGCCTCCTGATGTCTAATCTAAACCTACTCTCTAACAACTTATGGCTGTTATTCCTAGTCACTCCGGGAGGTGCCTGGGGGAACAAGGCCTCTCCCAATCTCTGCTGCCCCACCCCCAGTAAGTTTATAGACGGCCACCAGGTCCCCCCTCAGCCTTCTCTTCTGGAGGCTGAACAGGTTCAGGTCCCGTAGCCTCTCCTCGTAGGGCCTGCCCTGCTGCCCCCTGATCATGTGAGTGGCCCTCCTCTGGACCCTCTCCATGTTGTCCACATCTCTCCTGAAGGGAGTTCACTTCTTTTGAAGGTACTTCACTTCTTTCTATTTTCAGGATCACTATCTTTCCACTCCCTGAATCTTCTTTCTGCCTCTCTGTTTGTTTCTCTTCTGATAACAGTCAGGATATCTTGTGAGAAAAACAGGTGGAACATTTCCACCACTGTGTCTTTATTACTTTCTCTTGCTGGCCCAGCACTTTCATGGACTTGGCTGTTCTCCAATGATGTATTAGCTGTGGACTTTTTTCCCACGCTCTGCCATTCCTTCCTCTAAACGTGTCATCATCTGCAATGTTTTCTGGGAGTGGTGGCAGTGGTTCTGCTCCACGTTCTGCTGTAGCTCTCCTCAGTCTTCCATGGCAGCCCCAGGCTGGTCCTCTTTCCTTTCCCACTGGAAGTGATGGCATCACTTCTGCTTGTGGCACCAACTCCTCCTCATCTGAGCTGGATGAAGCATCCATAGACTCATGGTCTTCTTGCATTGAATAATCTCCCATATCTGAAACAGTCAGCATCCTCACTGCCTAGGGATAAGATTTTATCCCCAGTTACCTGTGCAAGACGAGCTTCAGCACTGAATATGCACTGCCTTCTCATTCTGTATTGCAGAAAAAAAAGAAAAAAGTAATTACTGCTGAATGCATATAAATAACAATCAAAGACAAACCTGTCCACCTATGCTGTCACAGAAGCAATTCTGCCCTGTCCTATGGCAGCGCAGGTAGCACCCTCTCCTCCTGGGCATAGAAGCCAAAGACCAGCATCCACACTTTGCAGGCAAGCCAAATGTGGGTGGATGCTATTTGGAAACCACACATGCAGGGGCTTATAGAGAGCAGGTAAAAGGGCTGGGGGGGGGTGTCAAGCCCTTACTGTCAAAGAGGACTCCATAATGTACTCTGTATTGCAGTATGATGTTGTTCTATTTCTTTGCTGTCCCTTTGCTCCTTGTCCTCACTTCCAACGAGGGCAGGGCAAACTAGCTTGTATGTTATGAAAGAGGTGGGTGAGGTGGAGTTTTGCCATGAGAAAAGAGAGCAGAGGTGAATGTGACAAAGGGTTGTTGGGGGGTTTTTTGACAAAGGGCAGGATGTTTTGATGACTTTGCAGCCTGCAAACAACGTGATCAGCAAAAAGGATTACCACATCTTCTGCAAAAGCAGAGTGGAGGATGGCCATCCATTAGTTACCATGGATACCTGAAGTGGACATGAATGAGGTGTGAATGAATGCTGACCTTTCAGGTGCATCCACCCAAAGGTCAAACAGGTCTAGAGGGCTGTCATTTATATAGAAATTGTGTTAACATGGACTAGAGGTAAGTTGTTACCCCACATGGAAAAACATATTCACGCCTGGGGTAATATGTTACCCTAGGGAGTTTTTCATCCATAGAGATCAAACCATTCACGTAAGCTGGCTTTTCTTTGGGGATAGTCACAGGCACCGGAGGGCACAATATGTCGTAAAAAGAATTTTTTTTAGAATGAATTAACTTTAAGATATTGCACAAAATATGCATCTGGGGTAGGAAATTACCCCATTAAAATGTATAAAGGTCAAGCATGGTCAGAAGGGATTGTTGGTTAATCACGGTTTCTTTCCCAAGCCAAATACACCATGCCAAGTGTCAATTCAGCAATCTGTGGCTTATTACCAAATATATATGGGGTTAGGAAAGAAATATATGGGGTTAGGAAAAAAATATATATTTTCCTCACACATCACTGCAAAGTTCCTAAAGAGATTTCACTCAAACTTTCAAAGAGACGGAAAAAATATTCTACCCCCACCCTCTAGCAGAGGGACTGTTTGGGGAGGAAGTGTGCATGAAAACAACTGTGAAACTATGAACATGCACGCTTACAAAGGAAACTGTTCATAGAATCATAGAAAATTAGAGACTTTAGGAGATCTAATTCACTGGTTTTCAACCTTTTTCTCATTTGTGGACCCCTAAAAAATTCTGAATGGAAGTACAGAGCCCTTTGAATTGTAAATGCGGGTACTCACATACTTTGGTTGAACATAGTCTTCTTTTACTCACACCTTAGACTGCAGACCACAGGTTGAAAGTCAACAGATCTAGTCCAACGCCCTGGTCAAAGCAGGACCCTCCCAAACTATATCTCTGTATAGCGTCTAATACATGAAGCTATTCCCAGGAGATCTCCATATCTGTTCCCCTAGGTAGTAGTGCAATGATCTATATCTATATCTCCTCCCCAAACAAGGCTCTGTCTACCCAGGTTTTAAATACCTCCAGGGATGGAGATTCCACCTCTCAGTAACCTGTTCCAGTGCTTTACTACCCTCCTGGCCAGAAAGTTTTTTTCCTAATATCACTTATGATGATGATTATGATATTGCAGTCCTCAACAGCTCCCTTGTGCAGGCATGAAAAGAGCAGAGTTCTTCGCTAGGGCCAAGCAGCTTTAGGAAACTGGGGCTCCTCGCAGAGAGCACAGGGCTGCTAACTTGGGCTGCTTCAAGCTTACCACTGCTCCAGTAGAAGCAGGCTGGTCACAAGGCTGCTTTTTCCTTCCAGGTCCAGGCAAAGGTTGAGGAGAGGCGTGACCACTGCCACTTTAGCTGAGCTAACCTGATCCCTCCTCCCCAGCTCCTGAGAGCCCCCCCTAGCCTGATCTCTCTCCTCTCCAGCTCCTGCAGCTGCAAGAGAGCCGCAGCTAGCCTGATCTCTCCTTTCCAGCTGCAGGAGAAGCCCCAACTAGCCTGATCTCTCTCCTTTCCAGCTCCCAAAGCAGCACTGGCTAGCTTGATCTCTCTCCGGCTGCAGGAGTGTGCCGGCTAGCTTGATCTCTCCTCCCTAGCAGCCCTGGCTAGCTTGAGCCCTCCTCCAGTTGCAGGAGAGCCCCAGCTAGCTTGATCTCTCCTCTCCAGCTCCTGCAGCAGCAGGAGAGCCTCAGCTAGCCGAGAAAGCGGGTTTTAAAGTTGGGGAGCAGCTGTCCCCGCCTCCTCTAGCCACCTATTGGCCGGGCTTTGCTCATCATTTCCCCGCCAGGGAAAGGGTGGTGCTAGCGACGCCCCAGAGACCGGCGCTGGCCGCTGCTGGTATCTAAACTGGAAGGAAACGTGCGAGCCAGAAAGCCCCATAGGCTTGGGAGCGCACCGGGCAGTGCCAGGAGGGCTCCTACCCCCAGCCCAGCACCAGCAGCCAGCGCAGCCTGCCAAATCTGCCCCCTAAGAGCAGCCTCTCCTGCCGCTTTGTTTCATTTGTGGAGCTCGGGTTTTATTTCATTTGATCGAATTTGATTTCGGGGTTTTGTTGTGTTTTTTTGCGCACCCCGACAAACAAAGGAAGGAAGGAAAAAAAAAAGAAAAAGGGGGAGGGGGCTTGTTTCGCAGAAGACATGCGTTCATTCAGGAAGAGGTGGACTGTCTGCACGATAAGTATCCTCCTGATCTTTTATAAGACAAAAGAAATAGCAAGAACGGAGGAGCACCGGGGAATACAACTCACCGGGTAAATGCAAAATCCGGAGCGATGTGACAAAGGCAAAGCGGGGCGGACAATTGAAATGATTCAGGCTCTTGCATGGGGTTTTCCCCCCGCTTCTCCTCCCTTCCTTGCTCGCCCCTATTCTCCTAAAAGTATCTCAGATACTAGTCAATTTATCCCCCCCTTCCCCTCCCACCCGTCTTTCTTCCCATTGCCTTGCCTTGCCCCCCTCCATTGCCTCCATTGCCTTGCCCTATTGTAGCCTCTATTGCAACTTCACCCTTGTGCTTTCGTGTTAACTGCAGGATTGTCTCGCCCTGGGGAGTTGGAGAAGAAAGGGCTTTGGCTTGTGATGATTTTTAGGGCAGAAGTCGCGTGGACGGATGGGGCGGGGGGGGGGGGGTCAGTCCCACAGCCCCTGGCTTTCTTGCATGCAGAGGCAAGGGGAGGAGGAGAAGGAGGTGACTTCTAAACGGGGAGGCGGCGGATGCTGTCGCCGGGAAGGGGCTCCCAACTAGAGCGGGAGTCGGGGGGATCTGTGGCGCGCGGCGCGGAGGGCGGGAGGCGGGCTCCTTGCGTGCGAGGTGCCCGCCTGGCAGCTCTGCCTTTGTTGCTGGGAAGTTTGCCTGGGAGATCCCCACAAGTTCGGCGGCTGCGGGGATCGCGGGAAGCCAGGAGTGTCCCGAGGAGAGCTCGGAGGAGCCCCCTCGGGGGGAGCCTTGGCCTCCGGAGCCGCCGGCGGCTCGCGGCTCCTCCCGGGCCGGCCCTGACTGCGCGAGTCGAAGCGGCTCCGGCGGCTCGTGCGTGTCCTGTCACGCCCGGGGGGGGGGATCGTGCGCGGGTCTGGGGGGATCCTTTTCCCCACTCGGGTGCTCTGGTCCCTCAGCCACAGCTGAATGGCACCTAACTGTGCTTCTCCCCCGGCAGGGAGCGGCTCCTTGCCCAGCAGGGGCTTGCCGCCTGCTCTCTGACTAGAAACCCCAGAGCCAGCGGCAAGGAGACAGCTCCCTGGAAGGCTCCCAGCCAAGCCACACAAAGCTGCCATGTGTTCAGGCGCCGAGGCTCGAGCTGGCACCTCCCTGGGCATAGCTCTGTCTGCCCCCCTCCCCCTTCCTAGGGTCCCTGGGGGGCGAGGGCATCTCCCTCCTCTCCCCAAGCCGCCGGGGCATCGCTGCTTTTCTCAAGGGTCCCCTCCAAGCAGCTGCGCGGCATATGTGTCCCCCCTCGCGCGGCCAGCTGTGCACCGCTGGCCAGAGGCAGCCGCCGGGCGGCGGCAACTGTGGCTTCCCCCCGCGCGGTGCAGGGCCGCCCGGCCGCGAGTCAACAGGAAAGGCGCTTCCCCAGCCGGCACCCGCGGAGGCAGAGCCTTGCAGCCGGCGGAGACAAAAGAAGGGAGCTGGTGTGAGACCGGCGAACTCCTCCCTCCCCACTCCAAGGATGGAGATTGCAGGGCTCCACCTTCCCCATTAACTCCGCTAATTACAAAGCCGTGGGGCGAGGCAGGCTGGTCCGCTCCCACCAGGCTGCAGTCAGAGAGTCCTTCCCTGACCTGCCTTTTATTTTATTGTATTTTCTT
>NW_017729024.1:67236492-67254483 GCF_001723915.1 Gavialis gangeticus | reverse complement strand
CCCTCTTTTTTTTTTTTTTTTTTTTTTCCCCCCCCCCCCCAGTCTATTCTCCTCCACTAGCAAGAAAGGCAGCCTTTGTGCTTAATCGGCTCAGTCATGATCCTTGTTTCCCCCCCCCCTCCTTTATTGCTCAGCTATAACTCCCTCCTCCGCCCCTTGTCAACCTCAAACTCCCTCGATACATGGTCAAGTCCATCACCTTTTTTGCCATGAATACTGAATCAGCTTAGGGGAGGGTCAGGCAATGATGCAGTGCTCCTATTTGCTGTCCCAAGTTGCCCTGCTTCCCCCCAAGTTTATTAGACATGTGGTGCGTATACGGGGGAGATGGGCAAAGGTAAAATGTCTCAGTTAGACATGCACAAAAAGAAAAAAATAGGTTTAAGTCCTAGTAGGCTAGCGAAGGTGAAAGAGATGTTAAGTTTCCTTTTTGGGCACAGGTGACAAAAAGTTTTTTATTTTATTTTTTTAAAGAACCCCAGAGCCAAAAAGTGCAATGTGAACAATGCCAGCTTTGGTGCCATTCTGTTATATTTTGTGCACGGGCAACGTGTAGGGGGTGCACGTGGGTGCACATGCACCCCCTGAGCATGGCAGTGCACCCCCTACAAAAAGGTGCTGCCAACACTGTCAGCAGAGTCTGTGGGCTATCATTGCTCGCCGTCACGGTCCCACTGCTGCTGTGCCCCCTCAGCTGCCAGGGGTACGCACAGTTCATGATTTTGTGGGTGCACATGTGCACCTATTGCAAGTATAGCCTCTGGGTGCCTAGGGTATATAGGAGCTCACAGGCACCTTGCGCGCTTGGCATCTAGATGTGGGTATTAGAATCAAAGAATCATAGAAAACAAGGGTTGGAAGGGACCTCAGGAGGTCATCTAGTCCAACCCCCTGCTCAAAGCAGGACCATCCCCAGCTAGATCATCCCAGCCAGGGATTTGTCAAGCTGGGCCTTAAAAACCTCCAAAGCTGGAGATTTCACCACCTCTCTGAGTAACCTGTTCCAGTGCTTCACCACCCAGGTGATATTGGGGAGGAGGCTGCTTTCTAGACTCCCTTACCCCCTTCCCCACCAAGTTCACACAGCAGTAATTTGCACACAGGCTGCATAGAGTCCCACAAACTGCTCTCTGCCCTTTTCAGACATGTATGATCAGTCTGAGCCCAGCCAGCAGGATACTCAAATCAGTCTTGCTCTCATGTTGCCTTTAAAGGGGCTTGCTTTCAGGCTGCCCACTGCTGGCATGGCTAACACTGCCATGAAGACTGAATCAACTTAGGGGAGGGTCAGGCAATGATGCAGTGTTCCTGTTTGCTGTCCCAAGTTTTCTGCCAGGAATCTGTGGACCACAAATGAGTTTATGGCCTACTAGCTGGGGAAGCTCACTAGAAAAGGACATGACAACCTGTGGGGAGACTTGTGGTACCAGATCAACTCTGGGAGAAGGGGGGCATCAGTAGAGTCCATCTGAAAGGAGCAGAGGGACCTGAAAAGCTGGGCAAGGTTGCACCTGCTTTTGGAAAGGCAGGCTATGATGGTGATTTTTGACTAGCAGGATGTTATTAGATATACAGTGCCCTAACTAGATATAGCAGTCTCTATCCTCACCATATTAGAGGCCAGAAGTGTTCATGGGGTTAACACCTTGATGAGGGGAATTGGGAAGTGAAGTGGTCTGCTGCCTCAGTTTTCTTCCAAGGTATGAAGCACCATGTGGTGCACCCTCACAGACCATCCCATAGAGAAGCACAGCCTTGTACATGTCCCCTCCATGTCCACCCTGCTCTAAAGCCATCTCTGTCCTATGCACACCTTTTATTGGCCTCGGGTGCAGAGAGGCTGATGAGGCATTCAGGAGCTTCAGCTACACTAGAGGCAAAGTCTCTGAGCACAGCTATTATGTAGAGCACTAGAGGTAGGACTGTGTCTTGGAGACACACAACTGTTTCACACAGCTATACTGTAAACGCCTGTGTACGCGTTCCCTAAATAGGGAGAGATTTGTGGAAATAGAATCTAAACTGCTAGTTTAATTGTTTTAGTCAAATTGTGGCTAAATTAGCTAATAGGATTCCACCTGTATGTTTCATTTAGCACTTAGTCGTGTTTTTACAGGATGTGTTCGATGGAGAAATCTCAAGCATTTATATATGTTACAAAGTTTATATATGTTACACATTTTATTCTATTTTAAATATGAAACCAAAGTATGCTTTAAAATTAAGGCAAAGAAAATAAAAGAGCATTATTCATCATTTTGTGTTCTTTCAACAGAACAGAAGAAATAATTGTTAGTGTAACTCCAACAGGCTGAAGTCTGAAACCCCCTGTTCAAAATAAGTAGCACCTTATTGCACAAGAAGTTCCTCTGAGTGAAGCTCCACTCTATATGCACAAGTCTCAAGATCTGAATGTTAATTCTACCTGTAAAAGTCAGGGATACAAAATGCACTACTCTGCCCTCAGAAGTTTCCCTTCTCTGCCAAAAATTGAAAATTACTTTGAAAATAACATTACAGAGTTGTTAAAGCAAAGCCAGTTTTTCATTGTGTGATATTGTCAGTCTTGCTATGTGCTGCCAAAATACTGGCAATAGAGAGATGATGACATAGATGGCCCACTAGTATATGCTAGTGTCTCTCCTTGTGAAACTCAAACGTTCTAGAATATGTTATTGTACAGGAGCTGCACAAGGCTTATGGCTAAGTGTGTAGTATTATAAAGCACTCAAATATCTTAGATCTATATAATTTAATGGCAAAATTTTACAAGTCAATAATTATATAAGCTTGCGATGTTTTATCTGCTAGACCATAATGTCTACTTAAAGCAGAGCTTTAAAGGTTAATTGAGTAATGAAATACATAACTTTTAGCATATGATGCGTGAAGTTTCATAAATTGCATTATCGTCTATTGAGTAGAAAATTTGGTTATTAACGTTCTAATGCACATGTTTACATTTAATGGATTGCATTAACTCAAAGTTACAACTCCAATTGACTAATGATCCTTTTCTCCCCTAGACTACTGGTTCATTGAGGTTAATGAATGCTGTGTGTGGACTGAGAGTTGAGTATGTCCCTAAAGTAAGGGGATTCACACTCAAGGTTGCCGCTGCCATAGAGTGGCCTTTAGGTGTGCAGCAGTTTTGCACAGGTCTGAGGGTTAGGCAGTAGTCTAGATTGGTTATCTCACCTTATCTAACTATTGATACAAGGCAGACTCTCCTGATGTAAATTTATCTCCTTATTTGTTAGTGTATTTAATAACATTTTAAGCTGAAGTAAAGAATACATAATAGGAGGAACACACATCAATTTATAACATTCTTTTGCAATTGTAGAAGAGCTATAATGCAGAACATTTAGGACTTACTTTCAGTACCTGAAAGCATGATTTAACATTATGGTACCACACCATATATGCAGTTCACTACTGAGGTAGAGTACATTGTAAAGGCTCAAGACAGCCACATTTCACATGGTAAAGCAGTTTTAGGTACAAACAACATAATGAATTGCTAAATTCTGCAACCTAGGATGTGAAAATACCTAATGAATTACTCTTAACTCAACATAAACAAAAATCATTTCCAGTTTGTTTTTATATTAGGTACTTAGCTTGACAGATTTAGTTAATTTTCTTTTAGAAGTACGTACTGTATCTTGTTGCATGACAGATAACGTACAGTATTTACCACTGTTCTAGAGCAGTTTTATTGCATATACAATACAAATAAAATAGTTTGTAAATGGATTCTGATTATCAAACATGAGAGTGTAGAGACTTGTGCGACTCTCTGAGTTAGAATAACTAGGATCATTTGCAAAAAGGTGTGAGAGCTGTCAACTTCCGGAAGTCTAACATCTGAGTCAGTACTCGTTATCAGAACATGAAGGCAAGGGTGTATTGCACTGCTGGAGGCATTGATTTTTGGATGGGTTATAAAATATCATCTGACCATTTATGGAATGTTTAAACCATAACACTCTGCAAATGCTAGCCAGTTGTCAGTTTAGGTAATTACATTTGGCCTAATCAAAGTCCCACTGCAGTTTAAATTGGAAGATGTGCTTTTCTTCATTTTGGCTTAATCCACTGCATAATGTTCTATGTACATAGCTCTTTATTACTTGTATCACCTCAGTTCTAGGCACGGTCATCAAAGAGTCTCTTGTACAAACCCAGAAGAAAAGATGGGAACTTTCCCCAAAGAGTTTGCAATCTTACAGCTGGCATGCTCAGTCTCCTTAATTTGAGACCTGACTTGCATTGAGAAGCTCCACAGAGCATTTACGTATTCTTATTTCTGTGATGGCTGTGCATTCTCAGTAGGCTAAAGGATTCCTATATGTAGTTTGTTAAGTGATTTTTAAATTCTGTAAGATGGCAGGCACTTGATCATGGGAATATATTATAGGCAGTTATTTTGATTCACTGATGAATCAAAGAACTCTAGTTGAACTTACAGAGCTACATTTTGCAATTATGCATAGCTCAGGTGGTATCTGTGTGGTTTTATAGATCTACACAAATGCAGACTTTAGACTCAATATAATTTGTGAAGGGCAGATCCCAGTAGGACCCTCAGGGGTAGGGGGGAACTCCCAGAGCTGCTCCTGCCCCACTCCAGCCAGGCTACATGGGGAGCTGGGCTCAGCTGGCAGTGGTGGTTACAGTTGATGGGCAGCTCCTCTCTGCCCCATTACCTTAGGTGTTTCCCCACCAGCCTGAGAGCAGATGCAGGGACAGAGGAACCCCCTTGCTGCTTCTTCTGGCCCCAGTCAAGCCTGACTCCTTGCACAGTTGCTCCCTGCAGCCCCCTCTGGAGCCAGGTAGGAGTGGTGGGGAGAGCAGTGGCAGTGGACATACCTCCCTATGACAGAGATATAATTAGAGAAGGTGAGCAAGACAATGAGGTGTGCAGGACAAGGGGAGGTGCACAAGGTAAGCAGGACAAGGAGAGGTGTTGAGTATTGCTGAGCGTAGACAGGAAGTGGGGAGGGGCTGCTGAAAGCTGGGAGGGGGATGTGATTCTTACCTGTTTTCAGCACTTAAAAGAAGTCCCTGGCTGCTGCTCTCATGGCATGGTCTACCTGCCCTGGTGTGAGGGGGGGAGGCCAGAAGTGGAGGTGTGCAGCCACCCTGCAGAGGTGGTAACTACTCCCACACCCTTCTTTTAAAATCCTGGATCCACCTGTGAACGTGCCTTATATTCTATTACAATTTTTAACTCTCCAATTACAATTTTATGATTGTGTGGTCATTATTCTTATTATGTCTGTTTCCTTAAGCATTCAGCAATCATCAGCCAACACTTAGTGCTCAGGGATTTCTTTTGAGTAAAGACCATATCCCACTTGTTTATAAGATAAGATCACTGATTGAGTTGGTTTAGCTTTACATCTTCTAAAATTTTACAGGCTCTGTGTTTCTTAGAAATCAAGTTTTAAGTTAGCGTGGGCACATTATCACATTCATTCCATTCAGTATGAGAGTTCCTCATGTTTCAGTAGCTCAAAAAACAGACGTGGAGGATTGGGAGCACCAAATTTATGATCCATCTCTTATTAGATGCAGGAAAATGAATATCAAGTGCCATGCTTCTTTTAAATGTAATCTATTTTATTGAACAAATACTGAGTGGAAATGAGAGAGATTCTTGCTGCTTTTTTCATGTATGTAAAGAAAATGTCATTGATATTTGTGATGTAGCACCTGGCTTATTATGTCTTTCCTGTATTGCATTTCAGAGACGGTTATATGAGTTTGAGTAGATCGATGATCAATAGCTCTGATAAAATAATTCGAAAGGGCAGCTCTTCAATCTTTCATCATTCTGTGGAAGGTTGGAAAATCAATTCTTCTTTGGTACTGGCGATAAGGTGAGTACCTTAAATAACACAGTTCATTTCATATTACTATTGCCTATAATTCTTTGGGTCTAGGAAACTTATCTAAGACACTTGATTTACTGTTTAAAGGTGGATGTGCTACTTCTGTTTAATATTGCATCCTGAATGACCTCGAACCCAGGAAGGATCATTCTTCCCTCTTTAAATAATGTGAGCCTTGAATATCTGTGACTGCTTTAGGCAAACAACTATAGAGGTAGTTTATGAAGCTTCCTTTTTTTCCATTAAGTTACTTGTTGCCAGAATGTGTCTGGGATGCAAGTGGTCACAAACTGGACTAAGTGGAAGTGTGATGATCGTGGTGCCTCTTTGTGATTATAGCAGGGCTCTTCACACCTTGAGTCTAAGCCCAAGGACTAAGGCATACTGTTACATGTTACCTTTCCAATGTGTTAAATGCTGTTAAGATGGGCATGCCCATATGTTAATGCAGGAAAAGATAAGCTAAGTGGGCTCTGAGCATCTCAGAGTTACACCTCCTCTTCTGAGGATAATCTCCAGTTTGTTAGGCAGCTTATGTTAGAGTAACATTAGTCTCCTCCATGGGGCCAATACAAACTGGAAGCAGTTCTCCAGCATCCCAGGATGCACTGCTTCCAGCCATCCCTCAACCATTTATCCTCAGAGCTCTAAGTCTCCCAGAATGACAGCGCCAGGGAGAGCCAAGAGCTGCAGGGAGCCTGGAGCTGGGAATGATCCTTGGCAACTGGGTTGAGCCATGGGGTTGGGGGGGTAACCCCCTAGGGTGGAGGGTGAGCCATGAAGACCAGAGGGGGAAGATGGCTGGGAGCTGCTGGATACCTAGAGAAAGGGGAAGCTTGGCAGCTCCTAGCCACACCTCTGCTTGCCAGCCCTATAGCAGCAACTCAGAAAATTTCACTTCAAAGTGGGTATTAACTCTTAACATGCGACTGTTCACAGCATGTGCTAACTCTGAACACTGTGTAGAGTTTCAAATGTGAATTATAATGTCTAACCACAACATATGGAGGAGAAGAGCAGGGGACCATGAGTCTACTACTTACTCTATGTGTCAAACAATAAGCTACTTGTCACAGAGTAGGAAATATGTGGGTGATTGTGGGGTATGGAGCTATATACCGTGAAATTCTTCATCTTCACCAGGAAATATGTAGCTGAAGTGTGATTTCTGAGCTTCTGTACTGCCATACTTGGGGCAATGAGCAAGAATTCAGCCTGGTCTTCCTGAAACCTGTATTCTGAACACCTCATTCAGGCAAAGGTAGCTTGCCTAAATATTTGGTAAAGACTGGTTAATTTGTTATATCTGAAATTTTTAAAACAAAGAGAAGCTATTAATAGCACAATGGTAATTAGCACATGCAAAGTTAAAGTCAAAGGAATCTGTAGGATACTTACCATGCTTGAGATTTCAAAAAGGTTGTACTATTTTTGACCTCAACATCTTACCACTGCAGGAATTGCTGAACTGTGGTTTTGATGACTTACATTTCAGAGGATTAACTGCTTTTTAAAGAAATAATATTTTTCTAATTTTCAAATTAGAAGTGTTTTCAGATTATTAACTCCGTAAAAAATAGGACTTTTTACTATCAACAAATCCTTGGTAACCTTCTGTTTTCATTTACACGAAGGTAAATCTGGGATACGTTCCACTTAATCCAGATTTACAGTGGTATTAATAAGAGCAGAGTCTGGCTCACAGTTCTGATTTTACCACCTTTAAGTGAATTAGGGAAGTGAAAGGTTAAATGATTCAACGATAAGTATATTTGTCCCAGGAATGCATTACCAATTAACGTTTAATGCAGGGCACAGTCCAGCAGGGAGGAAAGTAGCAGGGCAAGCAGGGAAAAGAGAGGAGAAGGGGGCCAGGGGAAGAGTGGGAGGGAGGACTGTAGTTCCCATAGCTTGTTTACCCCCTCCCTCCCGGTGTGCTAGTGGCTGCAGCGGGCTGGGAAAGCTTCTTACCTGCTACTGGCACCCGTGGCTTCATGTGGGGTGTGCTGCCTGGTGGGGCTTGCCACTGCCTCTTCCTCCCCTCTGCCAAAGGCCCTGTGGAGCAGCTCCCAGCAGCAACTGTGTCCAAGTGAGTCTGTGCATGGCCCCTGGCTTCCTGTGCTGCTCCAGCAGGTGGCTGCAGCTCTTCCACAGCAAGAGGTGAAGTAGAGCAGGCTGTGTCCCGCCTTTCCATTTTGAAAAGGTGGTCACCCTTGTGTTATCAGTTAAGCATTTAACTGATACAATCAGGGCAGGTTAAACAGATAATTTTTGTAAATGATATATTCATCCCTAATGTGAGTTGAGTAATATATTCATCTACATGTAGTCCCAGTGAAGCATTTGGGGTTACTGACAGGGTAAAGTACTGTGCAATATAACTAAGAGTGACAAAGCGTGCCTCTTATTCCTGCTACTACTGTAGGACCTATACTACTCACGTAGCACCATTAAGTAAAAGTTAAAATCTGTTCTCTGTAGCAGAGCAGTTAATGGATCTTGCCAAGCTTCTGAAGGCCTCCCATAGCTGACCCAGTTTAACTGAGTCATTTGGGCTGGGGAAACAAAGAAGGTTGGACATAATGCAGCTATACAGTTCTCTTGTGCACCTTTAGCAGACTAGCCCAATACAAAGACATTTGCTTTTGAATTCTGCTCTCAATGGGCACATCTCCACATGCATTAATGTGCTATAGTTACTGTGCATGACTTTGATAATAGGTACTAAACTCAATGTGAAGTAATCGGCGCTACTGCGCAGCAGTGCCGGTGCTTGACGCTAATGCATAGTAGGCTAATTTTATTGTGCATTAGTGCAATAGCACGGCTTTTGCTGTGACATGCTAATGTGCAGTAGAATTAGTCTACTGCGCATTTAGTGTCTCATGTAGACACACCCAATGTGCAGTAGCATAAAGCAGCATAATTCCTGCATCAGTAAGATTATTTCAAGTTTTTAATGTATAGATTAATATGGATGGATTCATGTGCACTGCAGTTGATGAGCTGGCTGGAAAGAACAGCTTGGTTTTTAAACCCTAAATGCTGATTTGGCTGTTGGGGGGTGGTGGTAAAGTTTATTTTACTCATAAACTCAGAACTGAGGATGTAAAGATGTAACTCTGAAGTACCTGTTTTGTGGCTTTTCAGAATACATCCACAACTGAATGCAAAGTTAAGTATTATATACAGAAATGTAGCCATTTGAAATAAACCTCTTTGGCCATACAACTCAAACTGTATGTTAATCACAGTACTGCAATAAGTATTGGACTATAGTCACAGAAAAAAGCAAAACTTGTCATGCAGCTTATATACTAATTTAGCAAGAAGCAATATGTATCACTGAGGCAAGGAGGGCAAATACTGAAGAAAGCAACAGGTATATTTTCTAGAACTTGTTACCAGATGTGTATCATAAAGGATACCTTTAATCTACCAAACATTTTAATGAAAATGTGTTATTGAATTGTGCCAGTAAGTCTTGGAAATCATAGAATAGCCTATATAAATGCAATGATTGGGGATATGTTATCCCAATAACATATGTGAAGGAGAGCACATTCCTTATAAAATGGAATAGAGAAATCTTTGCTACACTAGGATCAAGACTTGCTGTAACTTTGGGCCTATGTAAAGTTTGAAGTCATGTGACATGTTAAGGCTGTCCAAGCATGAATGAGACAACCCGTGGCAAGTCAAGAGGTCCCATTATGAAACCACATGGCACAATCCCAGAAAACAGGTTAGTACTGCTTAGCAATGCAGGGTTACTCCTAGATAAGTCAGGGGCAAAATTTTCCTATTTTGAAGTGTCTGTCTATCAATGGGCAGGCTATTCATTTCTCTTGCTTTCAAATGTATAGCCCTGCTTGTTTGTGTGCAGCTGCCATGGTGTGTTTTTGCTCCAGGTTTATGCCCTGAGCTGTCCCTGGCTCACATGTCCCTGGCTTCCCTGCGTTTGAGCAGGAGTAGCAGTGAGCATGAACAGCAAGTCATAGGAGCAGATGTTTCTTGGGATGCAACAGATGTTTTTAGCTGAATATGTCTTACGAATAAAACCTGCCATGGTGCTCATTGCAGTGGCAAGCAGGTAAGCTGGGAGTGGCATCCCTTTTTCACGAATCCTTGCCTGCTTACATGCAAGTCAGCAGCAAGGCAGAAAAGTTCAGCACGCCTTCTCCCTTGTCCCCTGGAGGTACAGCCTACTACACTTTTAGGTCCCATTACTGTTCTTCAGCTTCTACAACAGACTTACTGTATATTCTTCTTACCCAGTGCTCAGCCACATATCATTGAAAAAGATTTAGATCTTAATATTTTTACATGGTTGGAGCCATAGGGATTAACTTCAAAACATATCTAGCAATCTCCAACTGTTCTCAGGGCTACACTGTTTAGCTTTCCAAAGAACATTACATGCACTGTGTAGATCATGAAGATGATTCATGCTCTATTATTGTGACTGTTAATATAAGTAGGGTATTTGACTTGTGGTGTGAGGTTTGCCATAGCACATAATGCAAAAGAACAGATATATAATAATAAAAAAACACTAGTGCCTACTGAATAATGTATAAAAAATTGTCAGTTCTTAGGAGCAGAGAAATTATTTGTGAAACCGTTAAAGTAGAGCGCACAGGCATTTTATAAAACTTACATTCACGCATACATGACAGCTGTTGTTGTGTCTTACATCAGCTTGACACCCCCAATTAAAAATGAGGAAAAGCTTTGATAGTGAATTTTGCCTTCTGCAAGGACAGTGTGTTTCATTCTGCTTGGACTTAACTGGTAGACAGGACGCTATACTTTGTTTTTGTGCTACCCTTGGGCTTTCTTCATTACCCTAGTAGGAGAGTGATTTTCAGATTGATGGTATTCTCTACCTACTGACAACTTAATTTCAGAGCAATTAGCAGCTTCTGTGCCTGTGGAAAGGGAGTCTGCTTGGCTCCTTCAGTGTCTGAATGACTGTCAGACCCTACCAAAGGAGGAGACACAGTCACCCACTTTTATCTCCCCCCCACTACATTCTTACTACTGCATGTAGTGTAGGGGGATTAGACCAGGCCACCAGAAGGGTGGGGATAGTGTTAGTTGGGGATGGTGCAGAGCAGTTTAGGGAAACTGCTACAAGAACATTTGTGAAGTTAAATACAACAAGGTCCTCTGTTTTCATTGCTCACATTTCAGTGTAACTTTCTGCCACCTGCTTTTGACTTCAATTCAAGGCAAGCTGTGAGGGTATGGAACACAAAGAGGACACAACAACACAGTTGTGTAAAATAAAGTGTGGCTGTGCTGTGATTTGGGGGTTATAGATGGATATTTTCTGTTAAACAAGAAGGATAGGAGCCTGTGACACTAAGTGAGGGATTTGATAAGGGAGAAGCTGGCTTGCTTCTTATGAGTTTCAGATTATTATCATAACTGAATTTACAAATCAGCTTGCTGCCACAACTCATGTGGCATAGCCTACAGCACTGAAGAACAAGCAGCAAACATCATTCTGGAGCTGCTGAGGAGCCCTCCTTTACAGGTTTAGCAAATGTCCCCCTCCTCTAACCACCGTCTTGTCCATACAAAGCTCAGGCAGAGTTGTATCCCCTGTCCCTATGCTCAGAGAATCATACACCCATATGCTTTCATACACTCTGGGGAATATATTGTATTGCTTATAGCATTATGTGTGGCTTCTTGTGCATTGGCGATACCAGGAGGCATTTGTGTGGGTCTCCCTTCACAAGCCTGTACTTGAATGATTTGGTCTAGCCTTGAGTCTAAGAGATTTTCATATTAAATTTGAAATTCATTATAGACTCATTCTAATCCAACTGAAATCAATGGGAGTCACCCCTTTCTTCTTCCCACATGAGCTAGGGACAGAAGTTGCACGTAAACCAGCTTAAGTGATCAGAAACCAGTTTAAACCTGTAACAGGACAGACATTCTGTACATATAAACTGCTTTCAAAATGGCCAAAACTAGTTTTTAGATAAACCTGGCTGAATGTAGTATCAGACTTAACTTAGGTTAAACTGGTTTACGGAACTTCTGTACCAGACCCCTTCCTGGTTCAAGTTAACTTACAGTTCCCCAGCATCCCAGGATGCTTTATAGCCTGTACTTTCTGCTCCAAGGGGCAGGGTGGCCCTGCCTCTCTGCTCCTTAGCTGAGCACAGCAGCCCCAGCCAGGCTTTTCCAACATGCTTCTTGAGTGGAGGGGGTAGGAGCATGGGGCATGGGCAGCTGCAAGCCCTGGGCTGGCACACTGAGGTGTAGGGAAGGGAGCAGTGGTTTAAACCCCCTCTCCCTCCCCCCACTTCAGTGTGCCAGCCCAGAGCTACTTCACCTCTGCTAGGCAGAACCCAGCTGGGGTCCCCTCCCTCCTCTCTGCCTCAGCATGCTGGCTTGCCCAGGCCATCCCACCTCAGCTACAGCAGGGAGGCAGGGAAAAGTCTGGAGGGCTTCTCTACCAGCTTCCCTCCAGCCTTCCAGTCACTGCTAAATGGAAGGGAAGGCTTGCTTTAGTGCCCCCCCCACAGCTTCTAGCCTGAGCAACTATGGCTGCATTTCCATAATGAAAAGTGAATGTCTGTTCACTTGCTTCTTGGTTCAGTCTATGCAGTTTAGACCAGTTGTCACCAACCAGTGGATCCCAATCCACCAGCAGAATTCAGAGCCTCTTGGATTCGATCCAAGCCTGGGGTTGGGGCCTGAATGCCCGTGTACATTCACATGCATGCCCCATCCCAGCAGATCAGTTTATGGGGTGGGGAAGGGGCAGGGTCTAGATCGAGCTCCATGTGGTGAGGGACAGTGCTGCAGAGGCAGGAGCAGGGGTAAGTTGACTCGGGTGGGACTTACCTGCTGGGGAGGTACACCCCCACATAATTTTTTCTCCCTTTGCCTTGGTCTGTTCCCCCTTCCCTCCCCACAGACTTACCTGCTGGGTGGAGGGGAGAGGGGGGTGGTGGCAGCACACGGTAGTTCTTGGGTTGCTTTTAAATGCCAAGGTGATCTCCTGCTTTAAAACGTTGGAGACCACTGTTTTAACCTAAGAAGCCCCATGGCCAATGCACCATATCAGCTGCAGTCAGCCTGCCATGGGGACCCCTGGGGTGCCCTCATGAAAATAATGCATGATGGGATCTGATTTGCGATCCCACATCAGTTAAGTCTGATACTACATTTAACCAAGTTTATCACAGCCAGTTTCAAACTGGTTTATGTGCACTGAACATCTGTTCTGTTACAGATTTAAACCAGTTTCTGATCACTTCAACCAGTTAATGTATAATGTCTGTCCCTAGCCTTAAAGTGTAAGCTCCTCAGTGCAGGTACTTGTAGTATGTGCTTTCTTTGGTGTGAGTAACACATAGGCAGGTCCAGTAAAATAATATATATATAAATTGATTGGATTGTATGTACTCAGTAACCTTGCTTTATTGCAGAATATAAGACTTATCGAAAGTCAGAAATGATGTGCCAACTGTATTGAACAATTCTTTAACATTTTTCAGAAGGAGTAGTTAGAAATGTCTGGCGCTTGTTAATTACTTTTATCTCTTCAGAGGTTTTTAAAAAAAATGAATTCTATATAAAGCACATACAACTATTAAAATAGGACTAACCCCCCCAAAATCAAAAGGCTTGTGTTTACATAGAGATTAGAAAGTTTATTTTTGTATCCTACTTAGAAACATATTTTAAACTATTATCACAATGATCAGTGCAATACTTAAAAATTCAAAATCTTATTTACAAGCTTGCCTTGAAGGCAAATACAAATACCTGCAGATATTCACAACAATTAGCATTTGTCTTTCAGTACTCAACTATCCCTTTGAGAAATTAAATGTGAATTCCTGTTTTTCTTAGCATGCAGAAAATTTACTCTGATCACTCAATATGCAAATTCAAAGGCATACAGTACATAAAGCCATCATTAGAACTAGTCAGTGCTGGTTAGGCCTCATTTGGAGTACTTAAATTGTGGTACCCAAAAATAGACAAAGAAGGAAGTAGAGAAACTGAAGAGGGTCCAGAGTTCAGTGACAAAGGTGATAAAATGGTTGGAAAGGAGGTTGTTTGAAGAAAGG
This sequence comes from Gavialis gangeticus, assembly GCF_001723915.1. Classification (NCBI taxonomy): domain Eukaryota; kingdom Metazoa; phylum Chordata; order Crocodylia; family Gavialidae; genus Gavialis; species Gavialis gangeticus. The sequence continues at coordinate 67,240,478 of NW_017729024.1, read as the reverse complement.
AGCTAAGAAACAGGAACTAGATATGTTTCATTGGGAGGAAAGGAGATTAAGGGGAGCTGAATGATTGAAAAGTTTGGCATACAGAAGAAGGAAGAACATTATTGTCCCTTGCCACTGGGGCCAGGGCATGACAGTGGGCTTAAAAATCTCAGGGGAAAAAAGTTTGCAACTGTAAAAACAATAGAAAAGTAGAACAAACTGCCTAGGGAAGTTGTGGAATACCCTCTAGTGAGGTGTTCTTCTTTCTATAAGAGTTGAATCCTATATCTGTGCAGGGAATAATGAATCCTATATCTGAACTGGGGATTGAACTATAGAATCATTCAAGACCCTTTTAAACATAGACAATGCCCCCCTCCCTCTGCCCCTCCCCAACCTACTTGTGCCTCTCACTCCCCCCAACGGCCTTCCTGGTGCCTCTTGTTCCCTACCCACAGCCCCTGCTCCCCCATCCATGCAGAATAAAGCCCCCAGGTGCCAGGGCTATGGACCCAGGTCTGCAGCCCCCTGCCCTGCTCCCCCTGCTGCAGGTGGGGAGGGTGCTGGCTCCCCACCACTCCACATACTTCTGAGGGTGGTGGGGAGGACCTGCACCCCCCCAGATCTGTGTGTGGGGCAGGTGCAGGTGCAGGCACAGGCTCCCATCCTGCTTCCCTGCCCTACGTCCTCCACATCCTGGAGGGCATGACCTGGCATGGCAGGGACGAGCAAAGCCATGTGGAGAAACTGCTTATCACTCCAAGATTCCCGCTGCCCTGGTGACATGCCTCGTGCGCATGCCGCTGCTCTGAGGGGTGCAACCCCACACCACTGTCCTCAATGCCGCCCTGCGTGCAGGAGGCAAATCGCCAGGGCAGCACAGAGCTCACAGCAGTGAGCAGCTTCTCCATGCAGCCCTGGTCTTCCCTGCTGTGCTGGGCCATGCCTGCTGGGCCGCAGAGACCCCGGGGAAGGGAAGTAGGGTGGCAGGGCACAGTGCAGAAGCTGCACGCCACTTTGGGCTCCTGCCCTGCTTCCCTTCCCTGGGGCCTCCACAGCCTGGCAGGTGCAACCCGGCACAGCAGGAAGCAGCGAAGCTATGCAGAGAAGCTGCTCATTGCTGCAAGCTCCATGCTGTCCTGGTGACATGCCTGATGTGTGCAGAGCTGAAGTGAAGCCAGCAGTGCAGCATTATGCCCCTCAAAGCAGCGGTATGTGCAGGGAATACATTGCCAGGGCAGTGGGGAGCTCACAGTGGCAAGCAGCTTCTCCGCTCAGCTTCATTTTTCCTTACTGTGCTGGGTTGTGCTCACCAGACTGCAGAGGCCCCGGGGAAGGAGTGCAGGAGTCCACACCTGCAGCCTGCGCCTCCCCCACACACAGATCTGGGAGGGGGTCCCTTCTGCCCCCCCAGGACTGTGTGTGGCAGCGGGGAGCCAGCCCCCCCCCCAGACAAGCCACCCATGGCCTTGTCCTGCTTCCTGCTGGGGCCCTGCAGTTGTGCATTGCAGCTCTGGGGTCTAAGCCCCAAGCACTGCCTGGCTGGGAAGCAGCCCCAGCCCTGAGCAGCTCCCTCCCTCCCTCCCTACAGGGGCCTCAATCCCCGTCTTCCCCCTCCCCCCTCCACTCAGCCTGTTCTGCAGGCTGCTTGGGGTCATGTGCATGATCATGTGCATGTTCATGCAGGTGGTGCCCCCCTCTCACTGCCTTCCTCCTTCTCTCTCCCAGCTCCCTGCAAGCTAGAACTCTGCCAGCCTGCAGGGAGCTCGTTGTAAAATGCACACTCTGTGGGTTTCTCTGCTAAAACGAGAAATCTGCCTTTGCCTACAGTTAAAGGTAAAATCTACATTTACTCCGTTTTTCTGCGGGAAATGGAAAACCCGGATCCCTGCTGATTATTATCAACTGTTTGTGTTTGTTTTGATACTAAAGGGAGCCAGAGACATACAAAGCGCTTTTCCTTTCAGGTTTCTTACTGCATTCTCAGTATAAATAAAAAAAAAAAAAGGAACTGGGCAATAACAGAAAACCACATTTTCCCCTTTACGACATGAAACTTGTACTGACTTCACTGGACTCTGAGAGTAGAAATTGTCCCAAAATGCTCTGTTAATCTGTTGAGGCACATTGAAAATTATCAGGAAAAAAACCTCTTCAAGGAAAACACCCTTTATTTCATAACAAATCTGCTTTAACTGATTTTTTTTTTTCTTTCTAGCTAGTATACATCTAATTAATAGTTTCTGTTAGCAGTTCAGTAAGACTTGGGTGACTGTTTTTGACAGTACAAAGCGTCTTAACATCAGTGTAAAAACTTTCGCACTGCCATGTTTGTTGCAAACACTACAATGTTTAGTGCAGTAGTCTGGCTTCATAGACAGCTATGTTAGGTAAAGTCACGTGGTGAATTGGTAGTTTCAGGGCCTTGTTACACATTACACTGTGAACCACACACGTGTTGTTTGGCTTAGTGCTAGTTTAAACTAAACCTTTTATTTGAGCAGCACATCGGTGGGGAGTGGCCACACATTAATGGAAAAGATGCTGAGTTATGTGGATCAAGAGATAATTTTGCCCTGGAGTGGCATAACTTGAGCCACATAAGAGGTCCTTTAAGCTACTTAAAGATATCAATGTGCAGGCTATCCAGGGGTTAAAAGCTCCAGAGCCACCTAAAATTTAATGTGTAGTGATGCTTTCAGTCAGTAAAACTACAAGATAATACTTGACATCATCTGGAAACCAGGGCTTCCAATACTAGCCATGCTACAGATGTGAATCAGCCCTCAAGTACATGAAATATGGGGATGTAGTCAGCATAGCTGTTACTGACACATTAAACAGCTCCATTTTTATGAAGAATCTTTCACTTGAGTAGACACTATTTTAGAGCAGTGATGATCAAAGTTTTGGCCCTTGGGCCAGATGAATAGCAGAGAGCCAATCTGTGGGCTGCATTGGGCCCTGCATCCCTCACCTCCATGTCAGGATTAAGCCCTGAGGCCCTATGCTCCTCTACCTGGTTGTGGCTTGATCCAAGCTGGGTAGGAGTGTCACAGGGCCCCAGAGCAGGGAGTAGGCAGAAGAGGCATAAGGCCCTGGAGCCTGATCCTGGGTTACAGTTAGTTAGTACAAATTGAATAAATTCACTTGATCTGAGCCTTCAAGAGGCTGAGAAGTGATAAGATACTACCTCATTACCTCAAAGAAAAAACACATTTATGACTTTCTGGCAGTGGCATTGCTAAAAATTACATGTGGTTCATCAAGCAACCTGGAGTTGTACCCATGTTTCAGAATGTGGACTTCTAACTTCATAGATTTCATGTGAACTTCTGATTTCACTAAGAAAAAAATTTCTGACAAGTGATCATAACAGCAGTACTTCTGACTGTCTTAAACATGTGACTGACTGTTTGCCTACCTGTAAGGCAGCTGGCTTGTTTTCTTTTCTAAAAGAGGCACTGTGCCCCACCCAACCCTAGCAGTTGGAATTAAGTTCAGAGACCTGTGTAAGGGTCACTGAACCCTTCCCAGCTAGATTTGAGAATTATGCATGGCTGGTCTCAGGGCCCTTAAATGGACCCATTAAGTTACAGAGGTAGAGCATTTTGTAAATAGCAAATTATCCTTAATTAAATTATTCTGTACATATGCACATAGCCCAAATAACTCCATTCATGATCATTCAAAGGCTCTTAAAACTGTTTTGTGCAGGACTAACAGAGGTTCCCTGTCACAAATCATTACTGCATTGAAATGCACTTTGCATTAGTCATTACTAATGTCAGGGTTCACCAACATTGTCTGTCTGTCTCTCTAAACAGCTGATCATACTTATATGTGAGTTTTTAGTACCCAAGTTCCATATTGTACTTATTATCTCACCACCTTTGTGAGATATTTAAGCGGCATTATTCCCAAAACATGATTTCAATTACATTTGTTTTAGTTGGAAATTACATTTGTGTTCATAGATTTCATAGACATTAGGGCTGGAAGGGACC
>NW_017729024.1:67217017-67236481 GCF_001723915.1 Gavialis gangeticus | reverse complement strand
GAACTCCCTTCTCCCTGGGGTCATGGTCCCTTAGGGCCTCCCTGACCAGCCTCCTGAGCTTGTTGAAGTTGGCTTTTCTGAAGTCAAGGATTTCTGTGTTGCTTATTGACTTGCCAGCTTTATGGTGGATGGTGAAGGTGATCAGCTCATGGTCGCTGTCACCCAGCTTCCCATCGATCACTAGGTCACCAATTTAGGTCATCTCCAGTAGCCAGTACCAGGTCGAGCAGCGCTTTGCCTCTCATTGGCCCATAGACTTCTTGAGTCAGGTAGAGTTCATCCATGCACGAGAGGAAACTTTGCGACCACTCAGATTTTGCTGAGTGATCCTCCCACAAGATGTCCGGGTAATTTACGTCACCCATGACAACCATGGTCCTGGGGCATGTGGCTTCAGCCAGTTCCCGGGAGAACTCCTGGTCATGCTCAGGACTTTGGGTAGGAGGTCTGTAGTAGACTCTCACCGTTGTGTCACCTGTGCCATGTTCCCCATGGATTTTAACCCAGAGGGTCTCCAGTCATCCACCCTGGTCACCAATATCAGCTTGCAGGGACATGTAGCTTTCCTTAACATAGAGAGCTACACCCCCACCCCTTTTATCTACACGATCCCTCCTGTACAGGATATAGCCATCTATACCCGAGGTCCAGTCATGGGTGGAGTCCCACCAAGTCTCCTTTATCCCTATGACATCGTAATTATTTGCATTGAGCAGGAGGGCAAGTTCCTCCTGCTTGTTTCCCAAGCTCCTGGCATTTGTGTGCAGGCAGGCAAGTGTCCCCTTGGGGGCTCTTGCCTTGCCCACAGATAGTGCCAGGGCTTGGGCAGGGGTGGGCTCCCTTAAGTGCCTTGGCCTGCTGGCTTTGCAAGGGTTGCTCAGCAGGCCAGCAGTGGTGGTAGTCCCCCTGTCCCCCAATGTGCTTAGTTTAAAGCTCAGTGGAGCAGGTCAGCCAGTCTGGCTGAGAAAAGCCTCCTCCCCAGGGGAGAGAGGTAGAGGCCATCTCTTCCCAGTAGCTTGCTGCCTCTCTCACCAAAGAGCGGGCTGTGGTCATGGAAGCCAAAGCCTTCCCAATGACACCAGCACCGCTGTCTTTGGTTGACTATGTGGATCCTCCTCTCCCTCCTGAGCCCATACCCCGAGACTGGAAGGTTCGACGAGAACACCACCTGTGCCCCCAGGCCCTTTAGCCCCACTCCCAAATCCCTGTAGCGCCTCATGACCCAGCTGGGAGTGCTCCGAGCTGTGTCATTGGTGCCCACATGAATAAGGAGCATAGGATAGTGGTCTGCAGGCTGGAGGAGCTTTGGGATCTTCTCCACAATGTCCCAGATGCAGGCCCCTGGGAAGCAGCAGACTTCCCAGGCTAAGGGGTCAGGGCAGCAGATTGGCCCCTCAGTCCCCCTCAGGATGGAGTCTCCCACAACAAACACCTTACATTTTGTCTTGGGGAGAGCGGGGGCAGCAGCTGCAGTTGAGCCTGTGTTGCCTGAGGAAGCTGGCAACTCAGCAGGCTCTGCTGGAGCAGCAAGAGGTACGTACCTGTTGCTAAGCTCCGGCAGGGCAGGGGCCTTGGTGCGGCGGGCCTTTGGGCCCTTGACCACCTTGGTCCATGCCCCTGACTGGACAGAGCAGGAGGTCCCAGAGTCCTCCTTTGTCCTGGAGGGAGATTGTGGTCTACCCTCAGGCTCCCAGGGTAGAAGGGCCTGGCAGTAGGAGTTGATCTCCTGCTCACAGTCCCTGATGGCACGCAGTCTCTGGACTGTGGCCTGGAGCTCCTCCAGCTGGCGTGCCAGAGACCCCAGTAGGGAGCAGACCCCACAAGGGGAGGTGGCCATGCTCCCGGACCCAAGAGCCTGAAAAAGGGACAGGCAGCCCCTGCAGCTGCGAGCCAAGGGCTCCATCTGTGTGGAGCCCAGAACCATGGGCTGCATCTGGGTGGTCATCTCTGAGGTGCCAGGGGGGGTGCGCACAGCCTGAGGGGACCCTTGGGGTGCGGCGTGTGCCCATCTGTGTCATGCCTCTGGTAGGCTGGCTACGGCTGGGACTATATACCCTGGGGGGTTTGCAGGCAGGGTCTCAGGCCCTCCCGTGCATCCTCCTGCATGAATTCCGCGCTAACTCACACATCAGCAGACAAGTGTGCCTGTTTGCACAGCCTGTTCTCGCTGCTCTGGTCACGTGGCTCCCTGGGGGCCTGGGCCAAACAGGGGTCTGGGTGGGGCTTGACCCGGCCCAGGTCCACTCAGCCACCTCCTCCCACTCACTCAGGGGTTAACCTCCTCCCACCATGGGCCCCACTTGCTTCCAGCTGTGCTGGGGGTTGGCGGGGGCTTCAGGGGTGCGGGGGCTCAGCGGGCTTTCACCCGTGCATCTCTCACCGCTCCAGAGCCTAACTAGGGCTTTTTTTTGCTGTTGGCAGGCCCTTTTAAATTGCACACATGCATAGTGGGCCCGCCTTCGGGGTAGCTGCTCTCGGGTAAGGGGAGGCCCTGCCCGGGATTTGGGGGGGCCCTGCGCTACTGGAGGGGGACTGGTGAGTACTCCCCCACCTCTCTTCCTCCCTGGGGGGCTGGGCAAAGTAGGGGCCTGAGAGGGGCTTGACCTGGCCTGGCTCCACTCAGCTGCCTCCTCCCACTCACTCAGGGGTTAACCCCCTCCCACCACAGGCCTTGCTTGCCTCTGGCTGTGCTGGGGGTTGGCAGGGGGCTCTGCGGCTGCTGGGGGGTCTTTGGGGGACTTCGGGGGAGCAGGTGTGCAGCGGGCTTTCACCTGCAGGTCTCTCGCCGCTCTGGAGCCTAACTGCTTTAGTTGGAAGGTAGGTGCAAGGTGGCACCTAAGAGACTGATTCAGAGAAACACAAGATTTCATGTGCAACTATGAGGGGTGTGCAAAATGGGCTGTATTTGATTCAAAATCAGATTCAGCCAGAATCGGGGATAGTGATTCAATTCATTAATTTGGATCAATGTCCCTGATTTGAATCAGCTGAATCTGAAGATTCGATGCTGATTCAGAGAATCAGCAATTTGGCCATAGACACAGCTTTAAATGTTTATTCTACATATCTCAAGGTACCAGGCGCGGCTCATGAGCGCTGTGATAGTGGAGCAGATGGAACGACCCACAGGAGTGTAGGGAGGCTCTCCGCATGCCTGGTGGCAGACCCGGAAGTGGACGAGAAGTACTTCTGGTCCACTTCTGGGTCTGTCGCCTACTGTATGGCAGACCCTTTCACTCCCCCGTGACCCAATGGGTCAGCGATTGGTTGTGGGGGAACCCCAGATGCCCCCCCCCCAAACCCAGGAGGCACCATTTGCTGAGCTGGGGGATGGGAGGGGCTACCCTGTGCACTCTGTGGCTGACCCAAAAGTGGAGTGCAAGTGTTTCTGGCCCACTTCTGGGTCTGCTGCCGAGCATGGTGGGGAAGCACCACCTTCCCCCCCCCCCCGCACTCCCATGGGGCACTCCATCTGCCCCAGCATCTCAGCATTCACAAGCCACCTGGTACCTTGAGGTATGTAGAAAAAACATTTAAAGCTGCATCTATGTCTGAATCATCGAATCTCTCCGAATCAACTTGAAGGGTTCTGATTTAATTCAGAGAGATTAAAGGGTCTCCTGATTTGATTCAGAGATTCAGCTGCTGAATCGGGTGAATCTCCAGATTGAATCAGTGACCAAAGCTTTGCACAGCCCTAGCAACGATCTGCCTAGGATATGACAAACTAGGATGTTGCCTAGGAAAGATTATGCCTCTCTGTATCAGTAAGTTACTGGAGTGCCACCTGCCCCACCTTCTATCTGGTTGCAGACTAACAGAGCTAACTATGCCTCATTTCTTTTAGTATTAAAAGGATCAGTCTGATGTAATGAAATCACATAAACACTAATGCTAAGACTAATACCAGTTTCAAATGTTAGCACATGGATTACATGTGATATGGTGCTCACCTGCACATTTACCATTGACTTTGTCAACTTACATGACAATATGCTTGTGTAATTTAGATGACAACCACCCTCTAAGCATATGGAAGAATATTTTCAAATTTGCTTAAGGGATTTGGACCCCCTATTCTCATTAGTTTTGCTCATCTTTGACTTATCTTTATTTAGAAGTTATATCTCCAAATCTTTTAGGTGTCTTTTGAAAATCTCAGCCCAGATAATTGAGAGGGTGCTCAATGTAGTGGAAAGACTTCCACTGAGAGGCATGGATATCAAGACCTTCACACATCTAAAAGATCAATAGATAGCTAGTACACTTAGTCTATAAATTGCCCTTGTTTAAATAAACAACTTTAGGTCTCAACTCCAGCCATAGTCCTTTCTGTCTTGTACTCTCTATTTTGCTTTTGCTGAGATAAAATGTAAAGTTACATACTGCTTGGGCACCTTCACCGTGTCCCTTTTATGTTTTAATATTTTAATGCAGGAAATTGTAGTCAAGACCAAATGTTACTGCATGCTTGTTAACACACATAATTATAGGCATAGGCATCCTGGATTATGGAAATAGTATTTTACATATTTAATTGGTCTTTCCCTTCTTTATTCATATTTCACTCAAAATTCTAGATTCCCACTAAACTTCTGACTTAACCTTTGTGGGTGTCTGTTGTAGCCAGCCCTGTTACAACTTCAGGGGATAGACAGGATTCCCTTTGGTGCTCTTGTGGCTGTTGATCATTCTTGCTTTAGTAGCCACCTCCTTTACAAAGCTCAAGCCTGATGTCTCTATTCTTATGTTATGTATAATTTTACCACCTTTTAATACAAGCTGATCAGATACCCTCTTCTCTTTCATTCTTTTTCATTTTCTAACCATTTATATATCTGCTACGCGGTGCCTACAAAAGTAAGCTTATCAAACCCACAGGGCTTTTAAGTCCATTAAACTTACAGGCTTTATCTTGCTTTACAAAAATACCTTGCCTGGCCTTTTACACCATTTACCAAAAGCTTTAGGCACTTATGGTTTTAATATCTTCCATTCTGCTTCATTATTCTCAGTCCCTCATGCATGCTACATCATGAGATGCCTTTGCTCTGATGATGCCTCATCCATACACTGGAGCTGTAAAATAGAACTTTAAATGTTCTTCTTTTCCTTTTTCTTTTTGTTAGGTTTATAATGTGAGAGACAACATAAAAAAATATTCTCATCATGTTTCACTTCCCCTTAGGCTTTTAAGGTGAATTCCAACATTTCCATTGCTTTATAGCAAGTTGCCAGCATCTGGCATTCTCTTAATCTTGAGGCAGTGACACAAAGTAACTGGATGGTCAACATGATGTTGCTATATGTTTTTTCCCTTTTCACCTTTGGGGAATTATTTTCGCGTTGTTGTCTCTCAGCAGGTACTACAACAGTTAGAATGGCAGGACAGTTATCTTTCTTTTCTGATAAACATTTTTTTGTTGTTTTTCTTTGTTTTGTTCTAAGGAAGTTCTATTCTAAAAAGTGACTATAAAAGCAGCCCAATCTTACTCAACAAAATGTTTGTTACATATTCAGTTCTATCAATTGACCTTAATAACAATGTTGAAAACATTTGTAAGTGCCATCATCCCAGTTCAACACTCCATCTCTATTCAGCAAATTACTTATGCATGTGTTTAGCTTTAGACACGTACTCTAGTCCCATTAACAATCCTAAGTACTTTGTAGAGTACAGATGTATATAAGAATGAGCTTAAATGCTTTGCTGATTTGAGTTTAGTTGCTGGTAATGTTGGCAAAAATGCATTCTAAGAAAGAATGGACTTGATTGTTTCCCAGCTTTACATTATCTGGAGAATTCTTCACCAGTCTACATACACAGTTGCAGTAATTAAATATAAGATTAAAGGTGTAATCAAATGAAAAGCTTGATTTTAAACTGATACAATGAACTGTGAGTGTAAACACTCTGAGTGTGTACAAGCGTTACAGTTAGATGGACCTAACTGAGCTCAGGGTGATCTAAATACTTAAGGCTAGGGACAGAAATTACACATAAATCAGTAGAAGTGATTGGAAACTGGTTCAGGTCTGTAACACAATAGAAGTTCTGTGCACATAAACTGCTTCCAAAATGACTGAAACTGGTTTAAGATAAACCTGACTGGATGTAATATCAGACTTCACTGATTTAGGTTAAATCAGTTTATTGAACTTTTGTCCCAGATCCCCTCCAGATTCAAGTTAACTCACAGTCCCCCAGCATCCCAGGATGCTTTGCCTCTCCCTCACAACCCACCCCTTGCAGGATGGATGGGTCAGCCTTGGCCCAAGCTGTCTGCTCCAGCTGAGCAGGGAGGCATGCTCTAGTGCTTCCCAGCTTCTGGCCTGAGCCACTGCAGGCATGTGGCTGTATTTCTGGAATCAAAGATGAATGTTTGTTCACTTGCTTATCGATTCCATCTACAGAGCTTAGACTAACCTGAGAAGATTAAATCAATTCAGCCTCAGGCTTTTTGACTGTACTTAGCCTACAATTGTGAGGGATCACGGGCTTATGTCACCCTAAAAATGATGCACCTGATCTAAAGTTAGTTCTCAGCACAGGTTAACTTGACCTAATGAATGCTTGCATGCATCTCCAGCACAGCTCAAGGCCTGGGAAAGCCCATCCACTTTCCACAGCCCTGAAGTAGTGCTGTTTTAACCCCCTGACCCTGACTGGGCTGTTCCCTCCACCCCTAGACTAGACAACTCCTTCCCCTGGACCCTCTAGTCCCCCTAATTCCACCTCTCCTGCCCTCATGCCACCAGCCCTTTCCCCCAAACCAATTTACTTGCTTCTGACTGCCCATGAAGCTCCTCCTCACAAGCTGTGAATGATCCTGACTCAAGTTTAGGAAACTTTAAACTAAGCAGCCTAAGTCTGAGCTGGGTCCAGTGGATGTTTGTTTGCACCCGCTTGAGGAGCCTAAATCTTATATTTAATTAACTTGAGAATGTCTACAGGAGGGCTTATACCTATTTAACTATGACTTTTAAATGTGAACTAAGCTATAACAGTTAAACTTGAGGTCTGGTTTTAAACAACTCTAGTTAAATCAGTAAAACCTAAGTTATGTTTGTGCTCTGTTTTCTGGAACCCATGAATGGTTTATTGTCTTTTGCCTAATGAGCAAGTTCCAGAAGAAGAAGTGAGAGTGTCTCCCACTCACCCCTACCTCTAGAATGGTGGTTAGGGCACATCTTAGAAGATGGGGATTTGGGCTCTCAGCCTGAGCAGGGCAACTTCCTGAGCAAGTGCTCTAACCATGAAGCTATACTGTAAAGAGTGAATTCTGATACTATCACTTCTGCAATGTCCTGCTCTGTTCTTTCAAAGCAGAGTTGTGAATGCCTGCCTTCATGAGTGAGTTTTAGGCTCTGAAACCCAAATGGACAGGGACACCTGCCTGCAGCTATGACTCGGGTGCTTATCCACAGATAGGGTGTGAGTTCCTTGCTGACCGGTTAGATGTACATATGCAAATACAGTGAACTGTAATGATAGAAAGATGATGTTTAAAACTAAAAGGTGAGATGATAAGAGAAAATCTGCAAATCTTTTAAAGTTCTGTTCCACCATGATAACGGATTTTTATGGTACCATGGTAAACTATATTTACCTCCTAATTATATCCATATCAGTAGGCTCAATTTTATAGACTGGGGGGGGAAACAATTGTCCAACTATTAGCCTGGAAAAGTTGATCAAAGTTGTGAGAATCAAATTAGCTCATTCCTTGATTTTTGATATAGGTCACATCATCAATATGTGAATACAATATATCTTTAACTTGTAAATCTTTTTAACAACAGGTTGTTAATCAAATGGAATGCAGCGGTCTGTTTCAAAATCTAACCAATATAACAAACAGGTTTATATTACTCAAAAAATTATGCGCCATGTAATTCTAAATCTTAATTCCATGGTCAATTCGTCCTTTCAGAAATATAGAGGGATTAGGTGCTTTTAGGGAGCATGTCACATTTACTTTTTTAATCAAGCCCACAAAGCTCTATAATAAAGTCCTAAAAAACAGCTTTATAGTTGTTATAGCAGAAACATTCACTGGAAAAATCTGAAACCTCACACTGCTATATATTTCCTACCATTTTGCTAACAGATGAACCTATTGTAAGTAATGAAAACTATGTCTGATTTTTTTTTCACCACAGGAAGAATATTCTTAGATTCTTAGATGCTGAAAGAGATGTCTCGGTAGTCAAAAGCAGCTTCAAGCCAGGAGATGTAATTCACTATGTGCTAGACAGACGTCGCACCCTAAACATTTCTCAGGATTTGCACAGGCTCCTTCCTGAAGTCTCACCAATGAAAAACCGCCGGTTTAAAACATGTGCAGTTGTTGGAAATTCTGGCATCCTCCTGGATAGTGGATGTGGAAAAGAGATTGACAACCATGACTTTGTAATAAGGTGAGTTTTCATCTGCTGTTGGAGATTATAACCTGCTCTCTGTTCCTTGCACAAGAGCTGGCAGAAATACTTTAACCTGAGGTATCAATTTCAGGGATTATTTGTAATTACTGAGAAATTTATCTGAAGTGATATCTTTCACTGCATGATGCTTAAATTTAAGTATAGTTAAGTTTGGAAAGTACACAATTTACTTTTATTTTGAAAAAAGAAGACAAGTATGCACATTTGGAGGTAACAGGTAGATTCATGTTACTCATTGCTTTTGTTTGTTCATTTTCCATTATGCAAATTCATTATTCTGATAGAGTTCATATTGTAAACAGAATATATTTTATTTTTCCAAAATATCCTTCTTAGTGCTTGGCTAGTAGATAGGGGTTAAGAGTAAATTACTGCATTACTACTTTATACATATGAGGTAAAATTTCAGCATCATGTACTGGGATCTAACCAGCTGGCTACCATTAAGCTAACTGGAAGCTCTACACCTAAATACCTGCTCTAAAAATATATGTAAAAATACTATGTCACTTGCAGCTTCCTAGACTTCAGAGAGATATTTTTTCTTCTTGTTAAAGACCTCTGTTTTATTTTGGGCACGAGAGAAGAGGAACAAGAAAACTTTAGAATTGGAAGCTATGTTTATCTCCAACTTTTACCTTTCTGATATCTCAGTGTTCTGTCCTACAATAAATAAACCATTTGTAGTTTATGGAGGTAGATGAGCTGTATTTTATTTCAAAGTTATGTTAGCTGTTGGCCACAATGGCAGTAACCAGTAGCCTTCTTTTTCCCCACATGTGCTTACCTTCCACTGAGAATACTTTGACTTCCAAGTTAGTCCTCCTACCTCTGACAGACAGGCTATGGCTGTCTTTTTTTCCCCAGGGACAAGTAGCAGCGGCACATCCTGTGCCATTGCTACTTGGCTCCGGAGAATGCCCATGCTACACGTTCTCTGGTGCATGGCAAGCTAGTTCTGGTGGGGTAGGGAAGTCTGGGGCCAACAACTATGCTGGCCCCAGCAGCCTTATCTGGGGTCCTGGGGGGCCTTGGGGAAGTGCAGCTGTTGTGTTCCTGCAGCTGGGAACCTGTCCAGCAGCCGGAGCAGGGCTCTGGGGCTGCTGCCATATGCGCCACCCCGCTTATTTTTTTTTGACCACGGGATCTCCTGGGATCAACCGCCTCCTCCCCCTTCCCCCACTGTGCTGTAAGGTAGAAGTGTGGGGAATGTCTGCATGTGCAGTGTGTGGTGCTGCAGATGGATCTGTGTTGCCACATACCACATATCCGTGTTTGTCTGGACCTGACCAGGGAGTTCATTATAAATAGTCCATTGCTGAGCTGCTTTTAGCCTAGAGTCTTTTTGTTTGCTGTTATGCTCTTTCCCAGGTCTAATGTGTTTAGCTTGACAAGCTAGATAATAATGCAGATACCAGATTTCCTGCAGGAAATTCTTTGGTGTGAAGACAAATTCACAAAGGCCCAATTCAGCAAAATACTTAAGTACTTGCTTTACTTTAATCATGTGCCTAATTCCTGTTTCAGTCAAGAACTTCTTTATAACCTTCGTCTTCTCATCCTGAAAACATTTTCTAGCTTGAAATAACACTAGGGGATGAGATCTAATAGGAACTGAGAATTAATAAGGAATTCAAGTTCTTTGGAATGAAGAAAAGATATGTTTTCAAAGGTTTAATCAGAGAAAGTTACCCTGTGAATAAAAGGATAATGAGAAAGCTCAGTATGAATATCAGGAAGCAAAACCTGCAAACCAGCTATGTAGAATGGAGACATGCCTTTCACTTCAGAAGTAATAATTGCTGTTGTCCCAAATGTCCTAAAGCTAGCCAGGAATGCATCTTTTTTTTTTAACCAAGACTTAGGGAAGTTAGCATATAACTTCAGCATCTGATGGATAAACCCTATGTTTACAAAAGCTTATATTCTACATCTCTGGTTTAGTTAATCTAGAACACTGCTTCTCAACCAAGGTCTGGAAACCTTTGGGGTACCATGAGATCCTTTGAAGTCTCCTCACAGGAAGTATGAGGAGATAAGTGAGATGTGAGGAGATAAGCATATAGGCTACAGACAGAAATTCAAAAAACCTGGGCCTGAATTGATTCAATCTTTGTAGGTTAGTCTAACCTGCAAAGCTTGAACCAAATTTGGAAGTGGATAGACATTCCCTTTTCATTCCAGAAATTCAGGCACATGCCTGCCGTAACTCAGGCTAGAAGCAGGGGGTGCTAAAGCAGCCCCTCCCTTCCCTTACACAGTGCTGAGCTGAGGGGCGGCATGGTCAGGCCCCAGCAGGACATTCTGATTAGGGAGGAGTTCCCCCCCATCCCCCCAGCAGCCTAGCAGGGAGTTGGTAACACAGTGTTCATCACCCCTAACTCAGTGTTTATCAGCCCATTAAGAAAACAAAAGGCTCTCTCATTAGTTCAAACTCTTCTTCAACAACTTTTTGAAGGGAAGGATGGAGGGAAATTACCAGCTAATTGTTGATTAGCTCCAAAAACCCCAGACCAATGCTGTCCTGTCTGCCTTTGTGCCGTCTCCCACATCATGGACCATAGCCAGCATGTGGTATGCTAGCTAATGCTGAGAGGTGTCTATATAAGGCAATCAGAAAGGGGGAATCCCTGCTTCAGCAAGGAGTGGTGAGGGTGAGGGGGTGAGCAGGAGGAAGCCAAATAGACCCTGCTGTACCTGCAGTCTCTGCCAGAGTTGCTGCCAGGGAGCAGAGAGTCCCGCCCAGCCCAAAGAGCATGTTGGGATGCTAGGGGACTCTTATTTAATGTAAACCAGGACGGGTTGAAATGGGGTGCTTCTCAGATCACAAAAGTTATGAAGGGGTGCCTTGAGTCTGAGAACCACTGATCTAACTAGTGTAAATTTACCCTGCCTTCCGTTTTAGACTTTGTGTTGGAGATATGTTGCAATGAGTTTATTTACAACTCATCTTCATTAAGTCTCTTCAGAAGTACACAAGCCCTGTGTAGCCAAACTACATTCAAGAGGCATTTTCCTGGTTAAAGTCTATACAATAGTAAGGACTTCCTTGAAATTTCAAATTACAGGAAGAGAGAGAATATATTCCCTCCTCCCTACTCTGTCCCTTTAAGAAAGTATACAACACTCTGTTCAAGTATTCAAATTAACTCTGGGTATTTTTATGCTGTAAGGGCTCTAGAAGGCACTCCAGCATCTCATTCTACTGATTTCTTTACTTTTGGTTGTTTCCGCTAAAAATGAAATACACACATTATATCCACCATATTTGGAGTTCTATAATATCTAGTGTATATCATGAGCACAAATGAGGGTGCAGACTAATGAACAAAGCTCTCTCAGAATCTTATAATGTGGTGCACAGCATGATCAAAAGATCTTAAATTATACATGCATCATATCATTTTAGTGAAATTTTATTTAACTGAGTTAATTTTGTTAACACATTATTGTTTTCTTTCTATGAGAATTATACAAGGAAATACATAACTAAAAGTTAGGTTTTGTTTCTGTGATAGTGAAATATTTTGAACAGGAGTAACCAGGCCATGATAACCCTATTATCAGTGCTTTTGTTGTTTAATGATGGCACTGATAGTGAAAAGACAGCCAGGGTCACTGAGGTTATGAAAGGCACATAAGACATCTGGATACTTAGCAGGGCTGTGCAAAACGGGTCATATTTGACTTGGATTTGTGTTTGGCCTGAATCAAGGGCAACGATTTGATTTTTTTTATTCGGATCGCTGTCCCTGATTTGATTCAGCCAAATCCAAGTCTGAAGATTCGATGCTGATTCAGAGAATTGGTGATTCAGCCACAGACACAGCTTTAAAGATTTTTTCTACATACCTTGAGGTGCGGTGTGGTGATGGTGGGGTGGATGGAGCATGCCACAGGAGCATGGGGTGGGGCGGGCCCTACACACTTGGTGGAAGACCCAGAAGTGGGCCAGAAGTTTTTTCAGTCCACTTCTGGGCCTGCTGTAGAGCGTGGGGGGGGGGGACCCCAGGTGCCTCCCACCTCAGACCCAGGAGGCACCAGTCACTGAGCCAGGGGGCAGAGGGGGATTCCCCCACACACTCCCCAGCAGGCCCAGAAGCAGACTGGAAGTGCTTCTGTTCCACTTCTGGGTCCACTGCTGAGCACGCTGGGGACCCTCCACACTCCCATGAAATGCTCCATCCACCCCATCTTCTCAGCATTAAGGAGCCTCCTGGTACCTTGAGGTATGTAGAAAAAACATTTAAAGCTGTGTCTATGTCCAAATCATCAAATCTCTCCAAAGCTCTCTGACTTGATTTGGAGGCGTCCAATTCAATTTAGCCAGATTAAAGGGTCTCCTGATTCAATTTGGATTCAGAGATTCAGCAGTGGAATCAGGCCGAATCTCCACCAAATCAAATCAGTGATCGAAGCTTCACACAGTCCTAATATATAGGTATCTGGACTATGGTAGAATAAATCTAATAAACCTCCATTATAGTGTTGTGGAATTGGATGCTACATTAATGTAACCTGAACAAGTTAACAACCACTGACATGTGCCTGGGGTACCATCTAGGTGGAGACATTCAATACTTAATTGATGTAAACTGTATAGTGGCTTATTATGTCTTTGAAAGTCATCCAAAGTCATTAATAAGTAGGCACCTCTTTCTGAGACATCTATCTCAGCGTGCTGTATTCCTATGATATCACACCTACCCTTGGAGGATGGAGCCAACTAGAGAAGGAAATAACTATTTTCTTTTAGGATCATTAAGCCAAATTTTTAAAAATAGGCACCTTACCCGAACACACATAATAAACCCACCTGGGAACAAACAGGTAATTGTTTCAGGAAATTATACTGTTACAAGAATGCAATTATCATTTTTTAGACAGTGCTAAAAATGCATATGTAAACATTTAATTTTTGCAAACACGGTATATTTTGTCAGTGTAACTATCAGTTTCTACCATATTGAGCATACAATTTAAGCACCTATTTTTGAAAAACTTCATAGTCCTGAACGCAACATAACCATACCAGGACAGGTTGGGAGAATTAGGCATATTTAGGTGATCAAGGGGGGAAATAATAATCAAGTCTTCAATTGTCTGAAAGGTTTCCGTAAAGAAGAGGGATAACTGTTCTCCTCTGTTGTGGGTGGTAGGATGCAAAGCAATGACTTTAAATTACAGCCAAGTAGATTTAGATATCAGGAAAATTATTTCCAGTTTGAACAGTGAGGCAGAAAAACAGACTGCCCAGGAAAGTTAAGGAATCTTCTTCACTGGAGGTTTTCAAGAAGAAATGGGATGAACATTAGACAGGGAACCATTAGGAACAGCATTCCTACATTTATCAGTGGATGACTAGGTCCCTATTAAGCTCTGCCTTCCAATGCCAAGGAGAGGGGAGGGGAGAGGAGGGCTGGGGAGGGAAAAGCCAGATGATGTAGGACTTGTCTAAACAAGGAAGTTATTAAACATTAAGCTTTATTTCTTCTGCCTTATTTCTGTATTGTGGACATGCTCATTCTGCAGTAACATGCCTTTCTGTGATCAAGCAAATTTGCTTTGGAATGTGCTAAGCTAAACTGTAGAAAGGCATCTGTTAAAAAGAGCGTCCATCTGAGAAGGTAACGTGGAAGGTATATTCCACATCTAACCTGAGCTATTTCCCCATGTTGGCAAGGGCAGTGTGTGTTGCACCTACAAACAAACAGATTGAAAACATCATTCTGTATGTAAACAATTTTAAATCTGAACTATTTTTTGTTTATCTCACAGTCTTGGTATAGCAGTTCTCACTCCCTGAGGTTTCCTAGTTCATGTTATACCCCCAAAGAAGTATAGAACCAGCTTTTTATTAAGTACAGCAAGTGGCAATTTTGCTATATGATCATTTTACAGGACTTCTTTAAAATATATCATAGATTCATAGATTGTAGCGTCAGAAGGGACCACAAAGGATCATCATGTTTGACCCCCTGCCCCTGGCAGGAAAGAGGACCGAGGTCAGATGACCCCAGCCAGGTGTCAATCAAGTCTCCTCTTGAAGACCTGCAAGTTAGGTGATAGCACCACCTCTCTTGGAAGCCCATTCCAGAATCTGGCCACCCTTACTGTAAAAAATTTCTTCCTGATGTTTAATCTGAATCTACTCTCAACTAGTTTGCACCCATTATTCTTAGTTACTTGTAGGGGCGCTCTGGTAAATAGCACATCTGCAATTCCCTTTTGACCTCCCTTGATAAACTTATAGGTGGCTACAAGGTCTCCCCTCAGATATCTCTTGTGAAGGCTGAAGAGATCTGGATTCCTCAACCTCCCCTTATATGGTCTTTCACGGAGGCCACTAATCATGTGAGTGGCCATCCTCTGAACTCTCTCCAGATTCTCCGTGTCCCTCTTGAAGTGCGGTGCCCAAAACTGGACACAGTACTCCAACTGTGGCCTGACCAATGCCGCATAGAGGGGAAGCATCACCTCCCTTGATCTGTTGGCCATGCATCTGCTAGTGCATGACAAGGTGCAATGGGTCTTGTTGATGGCTTCATTACACTGCCGGCTCATGTTCATCTTGGAGTCAGCCATGACTCCAAGATCCCTCTCAGCTGCTGAGCTGCTAAGGAGGTCATCCCTCAACCTATAAGTGTGCTGGGGATTCCTCCACCCTAGGTGGAGTACCTTACATTTATATTTGTTGAATTGGATCCTATTTTGTTCTGCCCATTGATCCAACCTGTACAGATAGGCCTGTATCTGCTCCCTGTCCTCCAGTGTGCTAACTTTGCCCCATAACTTGGTATCATCTGCAAACTTGGAGAGGGTGCTCTCCACACCCTCGTCCAAATCACTGATGAAGATATTAAATAACACCGGTCCAAGGACTGAACCCTGTGGAACCCCACTGCCCACCTCCTTCCAGGCTGAAAATGACCCATCCACCATCACTCTCTGGGTGCAGTCCCTAAGCCAGTTGGCCACCCACCTGAGTGTGTAAGCATCCACCCTACAGCCTGCTAGCTTCCCTATGAGAATAGGATATGAAACTGTGTTGAAGGCCTTCTTAAAGTCCAGGTAGATGACATCAGCCTCAGCTTCTGTGTCAAGGCAGTATGTGACCTGGCCATAAAAGGCTATAAGGTTTGTCAGGCAGGATCTACCTGTGACAAACCCACGGTGGTTTCCTTCCAGCATCGTTTCCCCTGCTGGGCCTTCACAAATATGCACTTTGATTTTTTCCATTATTTTCCCAAGGATAGAAGTAAGACTGACTGGCCTAAAGTTACCCAGCTCATCCCTTCTCCCCTTCTTAAAAATGGGTGCCACATTGGGCCTTTTCCAATCCTCAGGGACCTGGCCAGAGCACCATGAGTGCTCAAACAGCCATGCCAGTGGCTCAGCTATGACACTGGCCAATTCCTTCAGCACTCATGGATGGAGGTCATCTGCGCTGGCTGACTTGTACCCATCCAACCCCTCCAAGTGCCCCTTAACTAAGTCAGCACTAACCTTTAGTGGTCTGGTGCCTTTTAGACACCTGTCTATGTTCAGGGTGAGAGAATTGTCTTGGTTAGTACTTAGGAATGCTGAAGTAAAGAACTCATTGAAGAGCTTTGCCTTTTTCCTTGCATCAACCACCAACTGTCCTGATTGGTCCCGCAGGGCCCCTATGTTACTCTGTGACTTCCTTTTGCTCGCTATATATGTGTAGAAGGACTTTTTATTGTCCTTAATTGTTGTAGCTAGCCTAAGCTCCAGTCCTGCCTTAGCCTGACTAACTGATTCTCTGCAATAGTGCACCAGGGAGGTGTATTCCTCCTTGGTGGCTGCCTCCTGCTTCCACTGCCTATAAATCTTTCTTTTCCCCCAGTGTTTTCTGGAGTTCCCTGTTCAGCCAAGGGGGCTTTTTATCCCCATTACCCCTTTCCTCAATAGACTCCTTTTGTGCCCCAAGGATCACTCCCTTGAGAAACCTCCAACCCTCCTGGACCCCTATTTGCTTGATGCTCTTGAGTTCTGCCACCTCACTAACTAGCCTTCTAAGTTTACTAAAGTTGGCCCTTCTGAAGTCTAACACTTTGGCCTCACTAGATATTTTTCCCACCCTCTGCTGGATAGTGAACTCTACCAAGTGATGATCACTATCTCCCTGGTTACCGTGTATTTGCAGGTTCCCCATGATATCATCCCCTGTTGCTAAGACCAGGTCTAGCAAGGCGCTACCCCTAGTGGGACTGGACACCACCTGGCTTAGGTGGAGGTGCTGCACGCACTATAAGAACCTATGTGAGTGGTTTGTTTGGGCTGTCTGCTCCTCCCATCAGATGTCCAGGTAATTTAGATCCCCCATGACCACTGCTTCCGTTGTCTGAATGGCCTCTGAGAGCTGCCTGGAGAATACTTCATCTAGCTCATCATCCTGATGAGGTCTGTAGTAGACCCCCACTACCAAGTCCTTTTCCCCCTGTCCCCGCTGGATCCTGACCCACAATGCCTCGGTATTCCCCTCCTCTATCCCCGCCTTGATGATGGAAGATGTGTACTGCTCCCTAACATAGAGAGCTACACTCCCACCTTTTTTCCCCACTCTCTTGCCTATACAACCTGTACCCCTCAATGCCTATTAAAATATTGTTTAAACTTCTTTGACATGCATTACAAAATAAAATTAACAAATTTACTAGGTAGGAAAAATTAAATGCTCTTTCTGTACCTGCCAAGAAATTAATTTAGGATTCTCTTATGTTCCTATAACAGCTGATGATTTCATGAGCACCCAAGACAATTGTTTACTTTCAGGTTCTGAATTTTAAAAATGCCGAGGATTTATCAAAAATAGCTTTATTTTTCCTGCCATAGGACTCAAGGGTAGTGGTGTTTTCTCAGGAATTTTTTGTAGTTTATTGTGACAAAGGTACAAAAAAGGCCCCCTTGCATAGAACCTCATTTCAAAATGAGTCCTGTCCATTTCAGTGGGATTACTTGGCTATGAAATAAAAGCTGGGGTTGCTAAATGTAGGCCTAAATTAATTAAAAAGTGAAATAGAGCTTGTAAGCTTAGTCTTTGAGTAAAGGGAAGTGCATAAGTAGTCTGCCCCAGGAACAGCCCTAGGAGGGAATTATTGATTCTCATGTTCACCTAGGGTTACCATACATCCAGGTTTTCCCAGACATGTCCTCTTTTTAGATCCTCCAATCTCTGTCAAGGCAGTTTTTTAAAATATGATCAAATGTCTGGGGTTTGGGTCAACTCACCTCCAAAATTTTTCCCAGAACTTCCCAGGTTGCCCTAGCAAGGATTTGCTTGGGGCTGGGGACAGGGTGGTTAGAGGCAGGGTGCACACACACATAGCCAGGCAAGGGTGGGAACAACCCGGCAACTGGATACAGGTAAATCTGTGGGGGTCAGGTGTTGTGTGTGTGGTTGCAGGGGCGGGGTCTGAGGTTGCAGCAGGTTGGGAGAAGTACCTGCCCCTCCAGAGAGGGAAAGAGGTGAGGGGGATCTTTGGGGGCAGAAGGGAGCTCTGCAGCTGGCCTGGCTGTACAGGGGCTGGTGCCTGTGCTCGCAGGGGTAGGGTGGCTGGGAGATACTGGAGAGAAGTGGGGTGGGGGGCAGGTTGGGATTGAGTGACACCAGCAGGGATGTGGCTGTGGCTTGGGAGTGAAGGGCACTGGAGGCATGGGGGGTGGTCTGTGGTTTAGCATGGCATCAGGTGGATGAAGGACTGTGGGTCAGGAGGGTGGGGCACTGGCAGCGCCATGGGCTTGCTGGTCAAGAGTGAGGGGCAGCAGTATGGCCCAGGGAGGCAGGGTACTGTAATTTGGGAGTGAGGGGCAGCAGCAGGGCTGGGGGGAGGGCTGTGGCTTGGAAGTGAGGGGCAACAGAATGGGCAGGGGCAGGGAACCAGCATATCACTGTCCTCACCACAGCCATATACTCCTGTCTCCCATGACAGGTGTCCTCTGTTTTGGAACTGGAAATACAATAACCATAGTTTGCCTCTCATCTGAGGTGAAGTAAGTTATTCTACCATGACATCCACGATAGTGACAACTTCTGTATTTGGGTTAAACAAACTGTTATGGAGCACATTATGACACTTTTTCAGTAGTATCACGTGTACCTGACTGGTGTCTAGTGACTTGGTTTCCTTCACAGTGCCTCACTTAAATGTTAAATCATCCTTGGTTTTCTGTTGTATCTGAATTTTTTCACAATATTTTATTCATATATAATTGCACTCCTTTCTCAGGCTACTAGTCCCATTGATCATGTATGGATAAAGTTTTATTATGAAAATTACATATTACTAACAAAGGAAAAAAAGAAATACAGCTGTCTCAAGGTCTAATCATGCAATTAGGTTTTACAGGACCACTACGTATATTTGACAAAAACAACCCACACTGTCTCTGAGACATGTAATCCCAGTGTAGGGACATGTAGATTTTGTAACCTAAGTTTATAAGCTTGTGCTGTAAACAAGTTATGTGTTGTATCTTGAATTAAACTCTAAAATATGAGTCATTACATTCCTAAATTCAGAGATTCACTGGCTACCACTGTTGATCTGAACAGTGCTAAGTCTGAACAGGATGTTTACTTGGGAGACTCGTTTTTGCTAGCCACAATCAGATTTCCTTCCCTGGTTTCTGCAGAATCTACAAGTTATAAATTCTTTACTTCATCCACCTCTTTTGCTGGTACTTTTACTCTTGTGGACAGCATCCATGGAGGGATGTGTCACTAATTCTAAGCAGCAAGGGTTTTTTATTTCTGATTTTTTTTTTTTAATTATTATTTTTGGACCAACTTCATGACCGTTACTTCAGATGAGTAACAGTCACATGACCCAAGACAGATTCTGTTGGTTTTATACTGGTTCCTTCTAGAAATGTATGAACAGAATGGTTTATTTTTGAGTAAAGTACATTTGACGGCATGCATGTCTGCACTACTGCTGTATGGTGCTAAAGAAACCCATAATGAAACATTGCTTCTCAGAAGAACTTATTGGCCCT
>NW_017729024.1:67210917-67212017 GCF_001723915.1 Gavialis gangeticus | reverse complement strand
AGGGTTTTTTATTTCTGATTTTTTTTTTTTAATTATTATTTTTGGACCAACTTCATGACCGTTACTTCAGATGAGTAACAGTCACATGACCCAAGACAGATTCTGTTGGTTTTATACTGGTTCCTTCTAGAAATGTATGAACAGAATGGTTTATTTTTGAGTAAAGTACATTTGACGGCATGCATGTCTGCACTACTGCTGTATGGTGCTAAAGAAACCCATAATGAAACATTGCTTCTCAGAAGAACTTATTGGCCCTGTGACACACTAAGCTGTCTACATTATTTTCAGTTTGAGGGTTAGTGCCCATGTAGTGACGTGAGGTGTTTTGCTGTGGAATTTGCCAGTATAACTATGCCCATAGTTACAGATCTCTGGGGCCCTAGCACAATGAAGCCAGAAGTCAGAGGTTTGTTTGTGTAACGATCTTGTCTTTGCACTTGGATAAATCATGACTGCTTGTGCTTTTTTGTTATAGTGGCATGGTATTGTTTTGTTTATCTGCTTGTAAAGGAAAGAAGCCAGAGAGTGAAGCTTTTTTGTGAATGGTTGGAAGTGTTTTTGGTGAGCTTCTTAAACACCGATAGAATTAACTTTATCTTACCTTCTTCTTGTTCTTATACCCTCAATTGCTGACTAGACCCTCTAATGAGAGCAGTGTGAGAGTTAACATCTCATCCAACAGCTAAGGGCAGAGAATGTGACTTTCTTTCTCTCCTCTGCCCCCCCTTATAAAATAAAAATGCCAAGAAATTGAAATAGACTTTTTTTTTCCCCTGGCTTCATAAAGCTACTACTGCTTCAGAGAAATCATTGTTGCCTCAGGAGTACTCAAATGGCTACATCTTTTTCTGTATAAATTATATATTCCTGAGGCACTACCAGTTGGTATTCTTAGATTGGTTTCCTCAGGAAATCAGTAGGTTTCATATCACTATGTGTCATATAGCTGTTTGAATGTAAATTTTCACACAAGACATTAACAAAGCCCCCACATAACTTAATTTCAGTATCGGGGCCCAAACTGTCTATTCCATGATTATGTAGTCTGTGTAAGACAGGTTAGTGATCTCAGTTAATTTCAATATGGTTTATCTTCA
>NW_017729024.1:67177193-67205917 GCF_001723915.1 Gavialis gangeticus | reverse complement strand
ACAGCTAAGGGCAGAGAATGTGACTTTCTTTCTCTCCTCTGCCCCCCCTTATAAAATAAAAATGCCAAGAAATTGAAATAGACTTTTTTTTTCCCCTGGCTTCATAAAGCTACTACTGCTTCAGAGAAATCATTGTTGCCTCAGGAGTACTCAAATGGCTACATCTTTTTCTGTATAAATTATATATTCCTGAGGCACTACCAGTTGGTATTCTTAGATTGGTTTCCTCAGGAAATCAGTAGGTTTCATATCACTATGTGTCATATAGCTGTTTGAATGTAAATTTTCACACAAGACATTAACAAAGCCCCCACATAACTTAATTTCAGTATCGGGGCCCAAACTGTCTATTCCATGATTATGTAGTCTGTGTAAGACAGGTTAGTGATCTCAGTTAATTTCAATATGGTTTATCTTCATGTCATTAATCTGAAATACAAAACAACATGGTCCTTTCCAACATAACCTTTGCAGGGCTGGTGAGGTTTCAATAAGAATTGTGCAAATTGGAGAAATTGTAAAAACATGTATTTGACCTTAAAATAAACAATAAATACCAGTCATCAAAATAGGTGGCTACGTGCTACTTTCTCACATTTCATGGTTTTTTTAGTTGAGAAAAAATAGGGAAGAAGAAGAGTGGAAAGGAGTGTATTTTGGCTGAGGTCAAGTGTTTCTGAACATCTGCTTAGGAAAGAGTTTTGAGACACTCCCCAGGACCAGGGACAGAAGTTACACATAAACCGGTATAAGTGATCAGAAACTGATTTAAACCTGTATCAGAACAGAAGTTCAGTTCACTTAAACAGCTTTCAAAATGGCCCAAACTGGTTTAAGATAAACCTGGTTGGATGTCGTATCAGACTTAACTGATTTAGGTCAAACCAGTTTATGGAACATCTATCCCAGATCCCGCACCCCCCCCATTCAAGTTAACTCAGCATCTCAGGATGCTTTGCAGCTCTGGGCGATACTGTCTTCTTCAGTGAGCAGGGGCTGCTTCACCCCTTTGCTCCCTAGTGGGAACACTGTCACTCTGGGTGGCTGAGGATGGGGTTGGGGGGGGTGAAAATCTACCCGTGGAGCCTGGCACCAGACCCCCAGCCAGGTGGGAAGGAGAGAACCAGGAGGCAGGGAGGAGGGAACCAGACCCCCGCCCCCAGCCAGGTACTGCCAGCTTGGGGAGGGGAGGGGCAGCCTGCAGAGGGCTTGACTCTGCCCCCAAGAGCTGGAAACTAGGAACCACACTCCCTTCTCAACCTCTGGTCTGGCTGAGGGGGAGAGGCAAAGCTTGCAGTGGGGATTGGCTCTGCCCCCAGAGCTGGCAGCCAGGATTCACACTCCCTTCTCAAACTCCCAGCTGGCTGGGAGGAGCGAAAAGCCTGCACTGGGTTTTGTTTCCACTCCCCCAGAACCAGGAGTGAGGCCCAAGTCCCCTAGCTACTTCCCCTTCTCAGCCTCCAGGCCAGCTGAAAGTGGGGCATGGCTCCACTGTGGGCTTTTCCATCCCCTTCCCCTCAGCTGGCCTAGAGGCTGAGAAGGGGCATTGCTCCCAGTTCTGGGAGCAGAGCCAAGCCCCAGTGCAGGCTTCTTCTCTCCCACCTCAGCCAGCCCAAGGCTGAGAAGGGGTCATGACTTCTGGCTCCCAGCTCTGACAGGTCGGGTCAAGGCCCTCTCATAAGCCCTTCTCCATCCCTCTCCCATCAACCTGCCTGAAGGCTAAGAAGGGGGCATAGCTGGAGGGCTTCAGCCCCACTCCCAGCTCAGAGGGACAGAGCCAAGCCCTGCTACAAGCTTCCCCCCATCCACCCTGGAGGCTGAGGAGTGAGCATGGCTCCTGGATCCCAATTCTTGGGGAGGAGCCAAGCCCTCTTGGGAGCTTCATTCCCACTCCCACTCCCCTCAACCGGCTGGAGGCTGAAATGGGGGCATGGCTAGGGGACTCCAGCCCTGCTCCCATCTTCAGGAGGTGGAGCAAGCCCCCTGCTTCAGGCTTCCCTTCCTCCCCTCCCCATAGCCAGTACCAGGCTAAGGAGGGGGTGTGGCTTCTGGGTCCCAGCTCTGGGGGTGGAGCCAAGCCCAAGTGTAGGCTTCCCTGCCCTGCTGCCTCAGCTGGCTGGGAGGCTGAGAAGGAGGCATGGTTAGGAGACTTCAGCCTCACTCCTGGCTGTGGGCAGGGCAGAGTAAAGCCCCCAGTTCTGGTTTTCTCCTCTTGGGCTACTCCTGGCTAGTGGGTTTTTCCCCCCACCCCTTGCTCAGCTCACTGGGAGGCTGAAGAAGCAGTGTGGCTTGGGGAATCAAAGGGCTCCAGGCTCTCTGCAATGGCTACCAGGCTGAGAAGTGGGCTCTAGCACCCCCCCCACCTGTTGGTATGGACCACTGCAGGGGTCTGGCTGCCTTTTCTGTTTGAAAAGTGAATGTTAGTTCACTTGCTTATCTGTTTAATCTATGTTGGTTAGAGAAACCTGCAGAGACTCAATTGATTCAGCCTCAGGTTTTTGACTGTCAGTACTTAGCCCAGAAGTTCAGTGAAACCTGGCATTGATCCTGTCTTGCTGAATCCAGTAAATATACTAGAAACATACCATTTTCATACTCTGGGTACATCTACATGAGATGGTTTGAGCGCAGTAGACTAATTCTACTGTACATTATTGTGGGGTGCAAAATCTGTGTTTATCCATTAGCGCGCAGTAGATTTACTCCAGTGAACGTTAACATCACAAAAAAGCCATTTGTTTGTGCTAATGCGCAGTATCACCAATTACAACACATTAAATTAGTACCTGTCATTATAGGTAATAAACGTAATTAGCTGTAATTATGGTGCATTAATGAATGTGTAGACATGCCTTCCAAGGGTTTGATTCCTCCTAGAAGTAAAGTGCCCTCAGCGAACATTAAAATAGTACCTGGTTGCTCTAATTAACAACAGCCCATTCTGGGATGCTGATGAATTTCAATACTGTCCAGAAACCTCATGGTACATTTCACTATAGCCAACTTCTGAACTGTTCAGTCCTTTCCAGTCTCCAGCCTTGCCACTCAAAGACTTTATAGAGCAGAATTGTATATGCAAGTTCTTTGTTATACACGGAGAAATTTTCTATCCTTTTATGGCTACTATATAGCACTTTTTATAAAGTGCCTAAATGCTGCTTAGGGGGAAGAACAGGGGGATGGAATTTGTCATTTAGAATATTTCCTTTTCATTTTCAGAGATATTACTTTATGAAAAAAAGCAGAACACATGAAGTTTTCTGTTGTATATTCATATAATGCATTGCATTATATTATTTCATGTAAAGGTGTTTCAATGTTGCCTCTCAATTAAGGGCTTTGTAGCTTCACTGAAATGATACTTAAATGTTTCAGTAAATGTTCCATCAAAAGTTAAATCATATATTCCTCTCTTAAGAAAAACACATTAAAATTCTCAAATACTATATCTTCTCATACAAAGTCAGTTAACAGTACTCTCTTAAATAAAATACGGAAGTCCTGAAGAAGCTAATTCACTTTAAAATTGCCAACATTTCAATCTTCTCGTCTAAGTAAAAGTTCTGTTCCACTGCAATTTTCACCCAATAGTGACTTTTCTGTAAGCCTGCAAATCCTCTAAAATAATTCTTCCAATTCTGAGGTTTATAGCTAAATGAAATAACATAGTGCTTAGTACAGTTCCAATGTGTAAAAACTGCTTGTCTTTTTACACTCCAAACAAATATCGTCATTTCTGCCCAAAAGGAACTTCTCAAATAGCTAAGCAATGAAAATTGAATTTTGCATGTGGGTAATACGGCTGATGTCACACAAGTCTGTATTTAAAGTATACTACTAGCCTAAAAAAATAACATATCAAGTTCCTGTGTTCTGTACATACTCATTCTGTTTCAGAAGCACAGTTTATAAGTGAAAGTGACATCCACCACCTCCACCCCACCGCTGCAGGTTCTATTCCTGCTAACGCAGCCTGGTTTCTGAGAATTAACTTGAATTTCTGTCTTTCACATCATGCTCTGTAACAAAGCTCTTGCCGTCCAAAGCAGCCTCTCTTTTTTTCCACTTCTCCATTATTTTGAAATTATTCCCTCAGTGAACCCTGTTTGTTCTACTTGTTTTCATGAAGTCTGCACAAGTACATCATGCTGGAACTTAATAAACAGCATCTGTTGATTATACACAAGGATAATTTGGTTATTGTTACAGTAAGTCTTGTTCAGAGTATGCATAGGGAGTAGGTCTGAGGAATCAAATTGTCCACTTCTTTTTTTTTTTTGGAAAACCTACTCTTCCGAGCAGAATTGCACTTTTAGGTGTTATGCGAATGGGCATTGGACAATTTCAGTAAAGACTTTAAAACATTTTCATCAGTGCTCCTTCAGGTTCTGTGAAGGTGTTTTTCTATTGTCTTTTCTCTTTTCCTACAAACCGTCCTAGTGTGAAATAAACTAGCTTTAATTACAATATGTGAGCAAGGAGCAATACTGGTGGTGCCTAGAATTATATTGCTCACTTCATTCAACACTTAAGAGTTTAGAAGTTTAGCTTCCTTTTATTTCTGTTTTGTCTCTTCTTTTCTCAGCAAAAGAATTGGCCTTAGATTTGTCAGTTGTACGATTTAGTGCAAGACTGTCCAACTGGCAGTCCACAGGTTGCATGTGGCTTGTGGGGGGTTAACATGCAGCCTGGTCATTGGGGGTCAAGTGATTTAGAAAATCAGGATGATTATTTAGGAAACTAAATGATACAGCCATTTTACCTATTCTACTTAGGACATGTTAACCGCATTTATCACACAAGTGTCCATGTATTCAAGCTGTAAAACGTGTTAGGTATGATTTTATCATAGCAGAGTTAGGACTTTCTGCAGGAGGAATGTCTCTGGATTATATTAAATAACACACATTCAGTTACCATCCAACTAGTCCACACAGATAATACAAGCACAGTTCACTGCTTGTCGGTCCCAGGCCTGGTACTGCACCAGTCTTGAACTGGTTCCAGTTCAGTGCCAGGACTGGGACCAACGAACAGCTGATTGTGGGTCACAGCTCCTGCACTGCATTGGAGTCCTGAACTGGTGACTGCTGAGGACATGTTTTAACTTTACTACTGCACAGATTGAATATATACTAAGTGTCTCATGTAACAAGCCCTGAGAGCTGAGAAGCCTCACCTTAAACACTCCTTTTTATAAATCTTGGACTGAATTTGTGATGAGGAGGGTAAGCCAAGAGACTAATTCAGAGTCTAGTAAAACAGTAATAATGATTCAATGACTCATATAGACATTGAGGACTGGTCAAATATCACAACAGGATAGGGTTAAGAGAAGCAATTTGTTGACATCATAACTGATTTATTTCTGGAGCATGCAAGAGAGGCCTAGCTTTTTATGTTTTTCCAGAAACAGAGATAACTAAAAGTATAAATAAAATTGTGATTCAAAATTAAAACACTTACACCTCCTTGTTAATTAACAAAAGGAGGTTGTCTTTTTTCAGACGGCTTCTAAACACCAAAAACACTTACACTTTTTTTTTCCTTCCAACAAAGCTAAATCTGACAGAACTCTCAGTTGCTTTTAAGATTATCAAAATTCAATTTCTGCTTTTAAACAAAAACATTGCTTCATCCACTTCCATATTTAATGGTCTGCTTCCTTAGCTTGCTTCTTCACTTCCTTCATTTTACAATTAAGGTAAGTAACTTACCAGTTAGTACAGCTTCACTGTAAGGAATATTTTTTCTTCTCTATTTTGAATATCAAAAGTCCAGTTTCTTGCTATACTCCAAGATCACAACCACAGAGCTCTTTTATAATCAGGAAAAAAATCTATTTAAATATCATAAAATATAAATAATCATCATTTTAACCCCCTCCATCACCACTGAATTAGATAGTGATTCTAAAATTCCCCATATTACAATAATATGTTTTTCTGATATTGGTTTGAGAGCTGCCATGCAGATTAATCATATTATGTAGAGTAATAAGTAAAACTCTATGCACACAAAAAGGCAGAGTTACAGGCACTGTGGGAACTACAACTTTCAGTTTTCTGGTTTTCTGTGATTAAAATCTCATTCACCATATTTCACTGATGTAGCTTTTTCATGTAATATATAGCAAACTTTCAGTGATATAAATTCCTTTCTTTATTGGTATGTCAAAGGACCTGTACTGGGAACAACAGTAACAACTCAGTAACTCATGGTTAATGGTTCAGCAAGGACTGCCAATAAAGAGGTAAATAATGTGGATTGCCACCACTTAGTCCTTCCCTATCACTTTGTTGCATTGCCTCAAATGAAAAGAATCTACATCATGGTCATAGTGATACTTAAGAACCAGGGACATAATGATCTTCAACATAAATTATGGTTTTGTAAAGCAACAAATGAGGAAACTTGTTATCAGTTGACCTTAAAAATTATACATCCTTTTTTAATGAAACCAGCCAAGAACTCTGGATTCTGTGACAAGTTTTACAGGAGACCTTAAGGGGCTACATAGTCCCTACGTAGCTTAGGAGAGACCTTAGGGTAGAGAGGACTGTGTCACGGTGATTGTGGAGCCACTATTGTGAGGAATTCTGGGGTGGTCCAGCTGCCTTATATTAGAGGACTATTTGCTCTAATTTACAGCAGGAGGTGTAATGGCTCCCAGACTACTTCATAATGATTCCCCATTCCATGCATGTTACTAATTATTACTATTGCTCTTCCATCTTATGAAATGAAAGTATCCATCTCATTATCAAAAATGATCACTTTCTGCATACTAGATTTAGTTAAAAGACAAGACGATGAAGCTGTTTTCCATTAAGTGCATCTAAAACATTGATGTCAGTTTCTGCAAATAAATGAGTAGATACTACTCTCATCGGTCAGTTTCTGCTAAGAGATTTTGACTGTTTCCAGAAATTCATAGCTGCCTACACACATGCTCCTTCACATTTTAATTAGAATGCTCCAGTGTTGCTGCAGCATCACTTGTATTAAACCCACACACTATTAAAAATGACCATGAAGCACTTTGACTAAACCTCATTGATGGAGGTTTAGATGAAGTGTCTCGTGGCAATTTTTTAATGCATGAGGGCTTAATACATGTGACGCTGTGGTGTTTTAATTAAAGTGTCTGCTGGGGAACCTCTCTAATTAAAATGCTGCTGCCCACACCTCTGAGCACATGCATAGGCAGCCCAGGATCTTTGGAGTCAGGGTTCCAGTTTTGGTCTATGTTAATGATTAGTTTGTTTTGAAACTTACCAAGGTTTTCTGGATGCAAAGGGAGAAAAGCTGAGATTCTTGCTAGTAATATAGAGCCATATTTAGATTTTTGGGTGTGTTACATTTATTAATAGACTAATTTGAATAATTTGGCTTCTGCAGTATATTTCTAGTTAATACCATATAGTGGATATACTAGAGTTTGATCCACTTTGATCCTTGATCTAGGGAACTAAGAGCATGCCTCAGTTGTATCAGGATCAGTAAACAAGGAATTATTTATTGAACCTGGAAAAGAAGTCTGGAAGAAGAAAGACTTTCACAGCAGTTCTGTTCAAATTGTGTTTCTCTGATTACTGTTGCTTTACTGGAATCTGTATACATATCCAGTACTGTACAATACTTTTTTTCATGAAAGCATATGTGGTTAGTTTGACATGAACTCATAAGATGAATGTTTATCTTACTGTCTTCTCATGGCTTGCTTATTCTAGTTAAGATCCTATGAATAAATATATTGTTTGCTATCCTAAAAAAAAACTAGAGCAAGGCTTAAATCATATGGCATTGTATCATATCATATGCATTGGTAATTTCGTTGGTAACCTTTTTTGTTAGATAGGGAACTAATCGTAAAAGACAGGATACAACCAACATACACTATGAACCTTCCCCTCCTGTTTACCTTTTGGTAAAGACCTCAATACCATCAAACCAATTTCAGAACATGCGTTGTGTGCCAGGGGCATTTCTAAGTGAGGGAAGCTAGGAGAAAGTAAGAAGCTGTTGATAGACTGCTTTTTAAAATATAGAAGCATTTATCTTTTCTTTTTCTAACACCAGAATTATCTACCAATATAGAATTACATAGATAAAAACAAGGGAAGAAGCAGAACATCCTTTTCTTGTAAAGTTCTTGTGTGAACAGTTTCTGCTTGCATCATTTCTTTCATCAGTCTACAGTAAGGAAGCTGTAGAGACAGTTTTGCAAGTTTCTGCAAGACGTGATGAATTAGTTTCAGTACTCATATTTACAGCTGTTTACTTCCATCCTGGAGTCAATCTACAGTGCAGGACAGAGCTGACAATTTCTGAATGCTTTTTATATTCACAACTTTACTAAGTGACTTGTGGAACTTTTCAAGTCTTGTCCTGCTTGGCCTTGATGGGGGAAGGCCTATTTAGTGTCAAGGTGACTGAAGTGATGGCAATATTTTTTAAGAGAATCTGGGGGTACCAGAAAAATGTATTTGAAATGATTTTAGACAAAGTAGCTGGAAGATATCAATACTGCAGCAAGTGGGAAATATATAATCTAGTAACTGCCAGTGTAGTATTTATTCCCTTATGAATTCTGGCTGGGCACTGACAGGGACATTTCTATATTACTTTTTATTCATGGGAGAAATTAAAGTTTATTTTGTGCCCACTGAAGGGCACTATTTAACCTTTGGGCAGTAAAAAAACCTCTAGATACAGAATAATTAATTATACAGTTCTCATCAAGTGTGTGCTTAAGACCCACTGACTTCCATAAAACTTAAGCGCAGGCTTAAATTTAAGCCTATGCCTATGCACTCTCTTGAATGGAAAAATGTTCAGAAAAGGTAGTAGAAGATATTTGTTGGCTATGAAGAAAATACACTTGTTATTTAAATACATTTGTAATCATGGTACAGGAAAAAAGCACTACATTAAAAGCTAAAAACAAATCAGAAACCAATTCAGGAAATTACTTTCACATGCTTAGTGTGCAAGTGCAACATGCAGGCTCAAATGTGAATATCTGAGACACTAAGAAGTCTGAAACAGAATTACAGCTACCAAATGCTTTAGAATCTGAATCTTCCAGAAAAGAAATATAAATGTCCAGATTGTAGATTCTTGATAGCAGAAATTTACTTTATGAACTAGAAAGAAAAAGTAATGAAATACATAATTATATGTGAAGTCTAATGGCATAAACATATTGCAGTTAGATGTGGGTAGTTATTGTTCAGCAAATAAAGTGCTGAATTCACAGGAAAGCACCAGTTTCATGAAATGCTAAGAACATTTTGCTGATAATGTAATAACAGAGACACTAAAAATAACATTAAACTTGTATAAAAATCAAAACAGAAGCATACAAACAATAAATGTCTCCAGGGGAATAGTTTATGTCCAATTTTATTGAATGGCATAAATATTTAAGCATCATTCTAAACTTCAGTCAAGGTGGATAGTTGCTGATATTGAAACGATTTTTCTT
The DNA here is from genome assembly GCF_001723915.1 of Gavialis gangeticus. NCBI lineage: Eukaryota > Metazoa > Chordata > Crocodylia > Gavialidae > Gavialis > Gavialis gangeticus. Next base: position 67,196,427 of record NW_017729024.1, on the reverse strand, counting down.
ATAAGATATCCATCCCTGGAACATGTATCTGTCTACCAAGTATTATTTTAAAAACAGAATCTGAAAGAAATCTTGATATCAGATTTACTAGATGGTAGCCTAAATTACTTGGCAGGCACAGTTTATTATAAAAATGTGGTTAATCTGAAGAGGTCATTTAGAATGCCATAAACACTTTTACCATGTATTTCTTTGTTAAGAGCATGCTTTTTAATTTTGAGATTTTGTAGGTATTTGCACTATTTCTATACTAGGCCATAAGCAGTTGAGAAAACTATCTGCATTGATGTCTTATGTTCAATAATTACTGAAATCACATTATTTGAAGGAAATAGCCCTTTCTAGTTAAGGGTCCCTCCCTGCTCTCTGCTTCATGTGTCTAGATATTTCTAAGTCTTCCTCACAGACACTGGGTGTTGGCTACAGCTAAGGCTAGGGACTTTGACTAGGGTGTGCCAATGCTCCTTCACGGACCAAAGCTGGAGGTTCCTGCATAGAGGATTCTGCCCCTCCCCCAAGGGTCAGACATATTACCATATTTGGGGTCGGGAAGGAATTTTACCCCATGGTCAGTTTGGTATAGACTGGGGGGCAGGGTTGCCTTCCTCTGTAGTGGGGAGTACACCCCTCTAGCCAGGATCTCTTGAGCATATATTATCAATACTTTATAGAAGCAGGATGTTGGCTGCCATGGTCCCCCTGCTTTACCTGTGGCAGGGGAGACATTGGGGTGTAAAGTCCTTATTGGGTCAGGGTTGATGGTAGTTTTATGTATAGTTTAGTTTATGGATTGTATACAATGGTTTGGATAGGGATGATCCTTCTGCAGGAAGGGAGTTGGACTAAATTACCTCTGGAGGTCCCTCCCAGCCCTACTTCTCTTTGACTGTATGACTCTGAAATAGGTAGGGAATCAGCATAAGTCAGATAAACATTGCATTTTCATGTAATACTATTAATTTTCCTATCAGACTTCTATATTGCTGTCGCATCTTAATGGAAACTATCTTAATGGACATCCCAATACTTTCATGAAACAACAGCCGCTCGGAGCACATCACCAAAACCAAACCAAACAATCAGGCCTTAATCAGGCCTTAATATTTACAATTATACTCATTATCCATAATCCATATGTACCTAAATAATTAGTTGTATTTCCTAAGGGCAAAACTCCAATGCTAGAGGCAGTTGATATTTGGGGGAGGGGGGGGAAATGCAATTTATTTAACTGCCCATTTATGTATAATTGGAATATCTAATTTTAAGGTTTGAATTTGGCTAAGAATTGGAATAACAGTGCATGAATAACCCCATTACCAAGGACTATATTTGGGTCTCCTTATTACTGCAAGCCTACCTGTTAAATATGTACTGCTAGATACATTAGACTAAGAAAGTGCACCATTATGAAGCATAACCTTTTATATTAGAGACATTACTGCTGAATCAGTGATGACACAAGATATTAGCCATGCAGTCTGGCTTGCCGAAGATTATTTTTCAGGTTCTAGAGGAAATTACATTTAGATACCATTTTCTAACTACACAGAACCTTTGGAAGTGAAGAGAGATTGAAAAGATTGGGCAGGTCACTTAATTTCTTTATGTTTCTATTCTGTAATTGTAAAATAGGAATGATACTTCTTTTTCACGTACTGTTATTTCATATTCTTGTGGTTTTTGACAGTGCTGGGTGCTGTTACCAAGATAACAGATATTTTGTTATAATTTTAACAAAAAATATTTCCCACGTTTCTCCCCAACAAAAAATGACAATGAAAATAACAAAAGGTTGAGTTACAAAATGACAAAAACAAAGAAACACCAAGAGATCCCCAAGCACGTGGACTACTTGATGTCTTGTTTTTGGTGTGCACCTGAATTAAATTGATTCTGTTATTCTTCCACAGACAACAGAAGATCCAGGAATGTGGCAAAAGGAAGAAGGGGAGGAGGGGAGGGAAGGGAGCCCTCCCAGGGAAGTCTTCCTTCCATACAGACAGTTTGGCCATGCCATGCATGTGCAGTGACCTATGAGATACTGGCTACGGAGCATGGGCTCCTGCTAGAGTTTGAATGAGTAGTAGCTCTGAGTTCATGAACTGATTGGTGTAGGATTTGGCCCCTACTTTTTTGTGGCTGCAGAACCCAGGGGGTGAATTTTTTCCCCTCCCTCCACCTTTGTATTGTATTTGGCAGGAGAGGAAAGGAAGTGATGAAAAGTGATGGCAGCATTTACCCTCCAGGTTCCTGGGTTCTAAAACATGAAAATGGGAGCTCCAGACAGACGCTATGCCAAGAGCTCACAGGCAGCACAGATAAAGGAGGGTGTGACTACACCACCACACTTCCCCTGGATCTGCCCCTGCCAGCAGATATAATTTGTTCATAAAAAGGTTTAAATTTAATTCATTCATAGATTATTAAGTATATCTTATATGGCTGTGTTACAAATGATTAGCTTAATGGCAAAAAATGAAATGTTATATATGTGTATGTATGTGTACATATATACACACACAAAATTGTGGCCATAAAAACATTTCTGATGGTATGAAGAGCTTGAACAAGTTTAAGCTTGGAGAACTCATGAGGTCCCTGACAATTTTAACAACAAGATCTTGGTTTGGAAAGTGGAAAGTTTCAATACCCTCCCCAAGTCAAACATAAATACTACCTGTTTTTTGTCATAATTTTACATTTTGATGAAAAATCATATACATACTAAATTATATATTTTTGACCAGCTGTAGTAACAACCAAATAACCCCAAACCAATATAGTTTTAGTTAAATATTGTTTTAAATTTATATTTAAGTGATGGATAACAATAAGAAATTATGTGTTATTTGATTGGCATGGTTGCTATTAAGAGTTTGAGCTATAACCTACTCCAAATAATTTTATCAAGACAGCACAAACAAATAAGCACATACGAAAACCAATAGATAGTAGAAGCAATATTCTTACGCATAATTGCTTGTCTAGGTATTGATATTTTTTATTCAAACATTAATGATCTGAACTTCAAATATACTGTACAACATCTTCATTGCTGAGTTGATTACAACTGATACTTTTTTAGAACATCGTGTGGGTCCATGCAACCTTCATACAATATCATTTAATTCTATATTGATTACCAGCAAAAAAACCAGACATGTATGTTCACTCTCAGCTTTCCTTTTACCCATTTTAACTAAGTTAATGTTTCATGGTTATCATCATTTATGTTTTATTTTTGTCCTCTTCAGGTGCAATCTAGCTCCAGTGGTGGAGTTTGCTTCAGATGTGGGAACGAAATCTGATTTTATTACCATGAATCCATCTGTTGTACAAAGAGCATTTGGAGGTTTTCGGAATGAGAGCGACAGAGAAAAATTTGTGCATAGACTATCTATGCTGAATGACAGTGTCCTTTGGATCCCTGCTTTCATGGTCAAAGGCGGAGAGAAGCATGTGGAGTGGGTTAATGCATTAATCCTTAAGAATAAATTGAAAGTGCGAACCGCCTATCCATCACTGAGACTTATTCATGCTGTCAGAGGGTAAGTGTCTGGAAAAGACTGGTCTGTCCTTGGCACAGTGGAACTCGTAACTTAAATTTCCAGTCAAAAGGTAAACACTCTAGTAAACTGTTACAAGTATCATAACATTTATTAATTTTATAATAGATTTGCCTTTTTAATATTTTTTATTAAAAATATAGTTTTAATAAAGGTCATATAATTTGGTAATAAATGCCATCCACTCATTTAGTCTATTTGAAGGCAAACAATCAGAATGCTTTAAATAAGTAAACTTTATCCTCTTCCTCTACAAACAACATGCTTTTATCCTGTTAGGAAGGTATTCTTGGAAAAAGCAAATCAATTCCAAACATTCATGGGAACCTTTGGAACATAATGGGCAATAAAAATCCCATAATACCTCTACCAGGAGAAGATCGAGCAGCTTTGTAGAGGCAAGGAAAACAACTGCATTTTCATATGGAATCATTAAATAATAACCGTGGAAATGATTTATCAGGTCTGGGAGATCTGAAAAGCTGCTCTGTAGTGGTATGAGGAAAAAAAGAAGGGAAGTTTCTCAGGCAGTTTCTCAGAACCCTTTCTTATCCCAAGGGTTTGTCCTCCTGAATGAAGCCTACTTTTTGAGCCAGTCAACTAATCAGAAAAGTAGAAGTTGTGAAAAGTTATGTATATAGTTAATGGCACTCTGCATGGGGAGCTGAGAGATTTTTTTTTCAATCCCATAACTGAATATAGACATGATGTGACTCTTGTAACTGTCATCCATGTGTTGTCATTTCAAGATTAGACTATTGTGATTTATTCCACAGGGGTCTGTCCAGATGGGTACAGCATGTCAACTCATTTGTTAAGTGTTGAGTGAGTATTATGTCAAACACACATTCAATCCATGCTTCAAGAGTAGTAGTAGCTTCCTGTGAGTTGCATAGTATTTTGGATGTCTGTTTTGACCCAAACATAGAATTGCAGGATCACATGAAAATAGGGCTGGGAGGGATCTCAGGAGGTCATAATCCAGCCCACTACTTAAGGTAGGATCATCCCAGACTCAGCCATCCCAGTCAAGTCAACAGTTGTAAACGTCTTGGGGCCTGCCTGAGAAACTGCCCTTCTATTTCTCTCATACCACCACAGAAGAGGTCAGATGGGAAGTGTAAGCAGGTGTGGACAGACATAACAATTGATGTGTTTTCAACTGAAACACACTTGGAAATGCTTCAGCCAAGCAGGTACATATATATCCTTGTGCTGTTCCTGGTTGGAGCATTCTGGCAGATACTGGAGCAGGCTGCAGCCACTTGAACTTCCACTCTCAGCTTCCTCCTCTGCCTTGCAGGGTCAGGTGGTAAAGATGGGGGGAGAGCAGAGAGCCAGAGAAGAAAGGTGAATATGGTGGACAAGTGGCAACAGCTTCCAAAGCCTCTAAACCTTTATTTTTGTCCTCAGAGCAGAGGGGATTTGGGCTCCAACATTAGTGGGGTCCTAGCAGCCTTTCATGGAAGGCTGAGGATCAGTCCAGCTCTAGCCTCAACCGCAACATGGCTCTTATTTTCTGTTCCCGTACATGTGATAAAAAAGTATATGTTTCAAGACAGTACTTAATTTAAAGAGGTACTATTTTGGCATGTTTTGGTGACATTTTAAAGGGCTTGTATGAGTGTATAGCTGGTCTTTGGAAATGTTTAAATTGTTGTGTGCCCACTGATACACATAAGAGGGGTTTCTGTGGATGCCATATGTGGAGGCCATGGATTCAGAATTCAGTCATCTTCCAAGTGATGGGGAACTTTGATGGCATTAAGCAAGTAAACAGCCATTTGAACATGACTGAAGTACTGGTAAGAGGAGAAGTTTAATTTGGTATTGAGTTTTCTGACAGTATGTGTTTGTTTGTTGTGTTTGTTTTAGTTGTGCTGCTGCACTTTAGTTATATTTGGGCTTTGATTTTGTTGAATTTTCAAGTTGTGTTCAGGGTGCCTAGAGCGTATGGATTGGTGTGGTTTGTTTAAGCATGTGTGCATATATCTGAATAAATAAGTTCAGTTTCAATTTCAAAACATCTGTTTCCATTTCCATCTGTAGAAACAGCTTAAATTATCAAAAGTGACTAGTAATTTTGACTGCTTTAACTATCTGGTCTGCATGGGGTTCAGGCTAAGCTACCTCAAAAGGGCAGAATCATAAATTGGGAAGCCAAATTGCTAGTCACTTTTTTGAATTTAGACAACTATCACCAAGTCGCAGTTAGCAACATCCTACGATGAGATCTTGCTTTTAGGAAAGTGTGCTTGGCTGTTTAATTCAGTGCTCTCCTTTTGTATTTTAATTATCTACTTTCTGTCTGACCTACTGGCTGCATTGTGTTGCATGTAAGCAACACAAAATCATCATTATTAAATATTCTTTACAGTTTTCTTGAATAATATGAAAGAACATGAAATGAAAACAAAAGGTTTAAAAATGTTTATGGTCTAACTCCATTGGCTTCTACAGTGAGATGCAAGCAATTTAATTTTATTTCATGTGTCAAATTTAAAACTAGAATAAAGAAAGATTTCATTACTTTTAAAGTAAATATTCTTTTTAATGTCCAGAAGATATACTTTACCTGCTTTGGAAAAAAAGTGCATGTTCATAGTAATCAGGTGTAATATTAAATACAAGTTTAGTCTAGGAAAAGAATACCATCTCTTTCATATTAAACAGAAAATAGTTTGGTGCTAATTTATTATATTTACTTTATGTATATATTTCAAGCAGAACACTATATATTATAGCAGTGGTAGAAGCTGATAGGTAAAGATTATTCTCAAAGTTTGTATTAATATATTTAGTCACATACCACATACAGCCATTCCCCCAAAATCACCCCTTAAGTGGGGAAGCTGATTTTTCTTCACTAAATAGAAGCAGGGAAGAACAGAAGAAAGCAGACACTGTACTCTGGTTGCCAAAAGGGCCCCCATTTCCCTGCATCTCCACCAGGAAAACTGATGGAGTCCTCTGTTAACCCTCTCACAGCTGCAGTAGCTTTTGGCTGAGAGCTGTAGCTTGTGCCTGAAGTAGCAATTGAGCCGACTCTGAGAAGATGAGCTGCTCCTTGTGGTCTGTAGGTGATAAGGCTTGTGGTGTAAAAACAGCTCTTCATTCTTTACAGAACTATATACAATAAAGAAGTAACGTTTTTGCTATTGCTTTTGCAACAATATGGCTCTTGACACATCAGATAGTTTCCTTCCCAACTATCTCCTGGGATGCTACACTTTCTGGACACTCTGTTTCCACTTTCCAGGAGGATTTACTCTGTCACACATTTGGACAGGACTCTGGAAAAATCTATTTTTTCCTTATATTCTGCCTTTGAAAAACAAGATGCATCTCTTATTTGGGAGCATATGACATACAAAGGAAAAGATGATAGTAAATTTAAAAAACTGCCTGAAATAAAGTTTTACATTCTCCTAGTAATAAGCCTGCAACCTAAAAACTGAAGTAAATTTAAATCTACATGATAGGAAGTTTACTAAGTTACCATAAATAAAAACGTTTCTAGCTTCCACTACTAACTCAGATAATACAGTCTTGTTTAACAATGAGGTTTGCTGTTAAACAATAGGCTTGTCTAACAATAAAAACATTGCTGGGGGAGGGCACTAACATTTGTTAATTCTTTTAGTCCATCTTAACTGTTGTGAGTACTCTACTACAGTGGTTTTCAGCCTGTGGTCCACCGACCCTTGGGGATCCTCAGACTATGTCTAAGGTGACTATGATCAATCAAAAGTATGTGAATAGCCACAGTTACAATTCAAAGAGGCCTGCACTTAAAAAAAAAATGTAGGTGTCCACAAATGAAAAAAGGTTGAAAACTACTGCTCTACTATTAGCAGCCCAGAAACTGAATGGGTCCTATTAAGAATGCAATTAGAAGCAAGATACTCTCAATAACAATTTAAGGAGCCTTAATGAGGTGTGAAAAGCTAAGCAGAGGCTAGCTAGGGCAGTCTGTGAGTAAAAAAGGTAAGGAGTCCCAAAGAGGGACAGAAAACCAAGATTTGACAATTCCCACATCAATTAGCAGGCAGGCTTAAATGAGTTTATATTATCCTTTAATATAGGAATCAGTGGGATTTTCCAAATCTCTAGTGCTACTTGTGCAATGTAAATGGCTACATGCCTCTCGCACAGGCTTCTTGAGTAAACTATACTGGCTGAAACAAATGCAAAGCTAACCCTGATTGTCAGTTCAAGTAGCAAGTATAAATTGCATACTGTGACTTAAGAATTCTAAAGACTATTTAGCGCATTACAATTCTACATTTTTTTTGGTTTACTCCTGTTGATTTTTATTTTTTTAAAGTAAAATACATGATGATGTGTGCACACCTGAAAGGCATTTTTCTGATGTAGTATTACCAAAAACTATTTTGTGACGAGGCCGACCTTTTTATTTGTAGAAAATTAGTTTTGGGCGATTGCGAGCACACCCTTATCTTGAGCACAAGTCTGTATGAGTTAGCACATAGTAAACAAACTATGGTAAATAACGGAGCCCTCAGCTGAAGATAAAAGCAAGTGAAGGATACATAGTAGCAAAATGGAAAAAGAAAATGTACCCACAAATGCACTGCAGCAGAGAGCAAGAGAGAGACTTGTCAAAAGATCTAATCTATTATAGATAAAAGCTTTAGTAGTCAGTTAAACATTTTAACATCATACAACATTTGAAATGGAAAGAGGAAATCCTGTTTGAGTTACTGCTGAAATGAAAACAAGCAAGTGTTACCTACAGAAAGTGGTGTCTGTGCAAGTATCTTATTTTATGATGTGATTTTCCTTACTTATTTGCTTGAATTTTTTTTGTTAACACACCAAGATTCTTAGAACTTCCATATCTTTGCCCTGGAACGTAGCTTGATGGTTGTGCATCAAGGACTGCAAAGACCTGAAGTACACAGTGGGACTGTGACATTTAGGATCATTTCCTATTATTACTGTATTTACTTGAATCTAAGACAACCCTGTATTTAAGATGACCCCCCCAACAATAAGATTCTATATATGGAAAATTTATTAATTTGTTATAGTTTACCAGGCATAGAATCTAATTATCAGAGGGTTGTCTTGAATTTGTTCCTCCAACAATTGCTACAGCAGGGAGGCAGTGGCTGGGGGGTGTCAGGTGGCTGGGGGGGTGGTCAGGAAGCCCCTTACTCTCTGCCCCCCACTTCTTCCTGCAGCTTTTCTGTCCTCTGCCACCTGCACAGCCAGCTCCCCACAGCTGCTGCCTCCCCCTTGCTCCCAACAATCTCTGCTACTTCCCCCTCACTCCCTACAGTCTCTGCTCACCCCCCACCTCCTTCAATATATGCCCCTTCCTTCCTTTCTCATCACAGTATCTGCCTCCTCTTGCCTCCCCCATATCTGTCAAATGCTGCTTGGGCTTTATTTCCTCCCAGGTCATGGAGCTCAGTTCATGGAGGCATGGTCCTTGCCAGGCCGCACAGCAGTATCAGCAGGCAGGGGATAGATTTTCTATGTGCTCTGTGCCTGGGAGGGAATCCAGCCTGAGTTGGATCCAAGCTTCACCTGACAGTAAGGGCAGGGGAGAGGGTGCAGAAGATTCATAGATTCATAGATGTAGGGTTGGAAGGGACCTTGTAGATCTTGTAGTCTGATCCCCTGCCCTGGGCAGGAGAGAAAACCAGGCTCAAATGACCCTAGCTAGGTAAACATAGAGCCTCCTCTTAAAGACTCCCAGGGTAGGAGCCATCACCACTTCCCTTGGAAGCTGGTTCCAGATCTTAGCCACCCTGACTGTGGAGTAGTGCCTCCTGATGTCTAGTTTAAACCTACTGTCTAGCAACTTACGGCCATTATTTCTTGTTCCTCCAGGAGGCTCTCGGGGGAACAAGGTCTCTTCCAAACCCCATTGGTCCCCCCCTAGTAAATTTATAGACAGCCACCAGGTCCCCCCTCAGCCTTCTCTTGCGAAGGCTGAACAGATTAAGGTCCCATAGCCTCTCCTTATAGGGTCTGCCCTGCTGTCCCCGGATCATATGAGTGGCCCTCCTTTGGACCCTCTCAATGCTGTCCACATGCCTCCTGAAGTGTGGCACCCAGAACTGGACACAGTACTCCAGCTGCAGCCTGACCAGTGTCGCGTAGAGGGGGAGGATCACCTCCTTGGCCCTTCTTGTGATGCATCTGTGGACGCAGGACATGGTACGGTTAGCCCTACTGACCGTGTTCTCGCATTGTCGGCCCACGTTCATCTTGAGATCAATAATGACTCCAAAATCTCTTTCTGCCACCGTGCTTCTGAGAAGGGAGTTCCCCAGCCTATAGGTATGCTGCTGGTTCCTACTGCCCAAATGAAGCACCCTGCACTTGTCAGTATTGAATCCCATCCTGTTTTCACTTGCCCACCCATGTAACCTGTTCAGGTCCTGCTGTAATCTGTCCTTCCCTTCTAGCATGCCCACCTCACCCCAAATCTTGGTGTCATCTGAGAATTTAAACAGGCTGCTCTTCACCCTGTTGTCCAAGCTGCTAATAAAGAAACTGAATAATGCGGGCCTGAGGACCGAGCCCTGTGGGACCCCACTGCCCACTTCCCTCCAGGTCGAAAATGACCTGTCCACCACCACTCTCTGAGTATGACCCCTGAGCCAATTTACAATCCATCTGACTGTGTAGGCATCAATGCCAAGATGTAGAGGGCAAGTGGAGGTGGGGTGGTGGTAGCTGCTATGAGCCAAATTCTGGCCTTGACTTGGGCTTAGGGTCAGAGTCAGAGCTGAAGCAGCCACCTGCCCTCCCCTCCACTTTGTACATAAATGTAAGATGGGGGGCTTTGTCCCTATGTTGCTTGAGGGACATGCATCTCATCTTAGATTTGAGTAAACATGCTCTTTGTATTTCTACAAATTCTTTTTTAAGGCTCTAAACAGATAAATGTTAACCTCTGCGTCTCCTCTCACTTGAACTAATGCTATTTTATTTGGAATATGCATCTTTTACATTAAACGGGGGGGGGGGGTAATCTTTCCAGCAGCCATGCCACAAATTAAGCCCTACATTCTGCTTGAGTGCCTCTCCATTTCCCTTCTCCTGCCTAGTCTGCTACTCTGCTTTCTGCTACCTGACCTGCCTCTCTGCCACTGTGCTGACTGCCCCTCCCTTACCTGCTGTGTGCCATACACAGAGACTGCCTATGCCAGTTTTTGCACCTGTGTTATAAGTTGTCCACCCCTGCATTAAACAATCATTTGTATGAAAGAAAGTATATTTTCTTAATTAGACTTTAACAGTTAGTGTTAGTCAGCAAAGTCACTAAAACCCTTGCATTAGTGCTTATATCATAACATCCTTCTAAAGTCATATTATCAGAAATTCTGAGAGATTTTAATAAGATAGAGACATAACTTCAGAAAGGTCTTCGAAAGTGGTATCCTAAACTTGAAAGGATAAGCAAACAGGGACAAATAAAAAGCACAATTTTATGTTTAATGGACTAAATGAGTTCATTAAGTTGTTTTGGAAGAAAGGGTTTTCATTTCTGATAGACAAGGGCCCTTGGTAATTTGAACAACCACAGTATTTTTCCTTTTGAGGGACACGGAAGTTTATAGAGTTCTGATAGGTACAATGAGGATCTTCTCTGAGGCTTTACCTGACTTTATTAGATTGACAACTACAAATCCACATAAGTCTACAAAATTGAGCTGTTAGTTATTTGTATGACACTAATGCAGAGGAACCCAAAGTAGTCTTAGGGACTGATTGTGATAAGTGTTTTACAAACAGAAAAAAAAGATGCTCCGTACCTCAAAAAGCTTATAGTCACATTTTAAAATATTCATTCTTTGTCAAACAAGTCTGTACACTGTTTTTCTGCATTTAATTCCAATCCAGAGCACTCTGTTTTGAAAAAAGAAAATTCAGATATAGTGGAAAGCAGGCTAAGTGCTTTCATAACTTATTTTGATATTTGCCATTTTACCAGTTAATTAAGAAGGGAAATTAATTCTTAAAATCCTGATGACTGTGGGAAGAAGTTGCCTTTGCTTTCTTTCCAGTGTGCACATCTACACATGCTGTTAATGCACACATACACACACTCTGGACCTTATTGCTGCAGAGCTTTTTGCTCCTGGGTACACCATTTGAATATACATCCAGAATAAATAAAAGCCCCAGAGCATATTGTTCCAGAGTTTATTCACATGCAGGACATGAAACCTGGTCAGAGCATCTTGGGCTGGCAGGGGAACCCAGTCAGCATGCCAGCCCAGGGTTGTCTGGCCAGGGTCCATGTGCAGCAAGTGGGGCAGGCTATGGCATTAGGGTGCTTCAGCATAGGGACTTCACCCTCATTCCGCAGCCAGCCCCATCACTGTCTACATATGTGCTGCAGGGCATGAAACAATTCTGTTGCAGGGTACTACTTGTGTTTATCTGGGCTAGCCTGTGGCAGTGTTGTCTACTATGGCCTAATAGGGTTGCACATGTAAATGGTGATGTTTTATTCTGGAGCCAGTTAGTCAGCTCTGCAGTAAATATCTCGTGTTGATGCACCCAGTGACCGCCATTGCTAAGTTGTTCAGGTTTATGTGTTTTGCTTTATGTTCATCTTCTCAAAAGCGTCAAGCATAGGTGTCCAGAGACAGGACATTAGTCTTACTAATCTGATCTGGTTTGGTCAAATTATTTGTTTATAAGACCGAATAGTGCATATGATCAGACAGTTTTGTAATAATTTCATGTAGCATTGATTTTTTTTCTTCTTATGAAATTAAAATGGTCTTTTAATAGAGGTTACAGAAAGCCGAATTTAGCCATTAGTCTTATCTAGACTATATCACAGTGTACAACATTATGAGCAAATTTCAAGGAAACTTTTTTCTTTTTCTGGTCATTTGTGCATTTTTTGGGTCATAAAAAAGGTAATGTGGTGTTTGAAAAAGAAATTGCTTTTCTGCAGATTTCATGCCCTATTAAACTTCTCTGAGTGATGGCTACTGCTCAGACATCTCATGAGGATTCAAAGCTTCATGTGCACGTATTATGTAAATACTAGGTTCACTATAATATCTGCATTCTTAAGCAGCTGCATGTCTTAAATGACCTTTAAATTCAGATTTTGGCTTAAGCAGTTCTTAGGCAGATCAAGTGCTTTTTTTGGTGTGATCCATTTTCTGAGGACAAACAATGAAAGTGCTTTTAACTCTTGTATTGCTGAGTCAAATATCAGACTATAGCACTATAATTTGGAGGTACTATAAATTCTTTGGACAATTGCATGATATCCTTATGTATTGTTTTAAAGGTTTTATGGAACATTTTATGTAATTATACATGTATTATTGACAAAATAGTTGAGGTAATCAATATCCAGCAGTGTTTGGGATTGAAGTTGGACCTGCAAATGAGGGGTTTAATTGATTAAAATGATTTCTTTTCTGTCTGTAGCCACTGCCAGGAAGGTTAATTATAAAGCAATTCCAATAAGCCAACCACACAGCTTTTAAAAATCAATTGAATTTAACACAAAAAATCAGAAAGATGAAACCAGGGTTAATTAGTAGGTCTGAGACTCCAAGCTGAGCTATTCTTCTAATGATACTTCCTTTGTGATTGAACGTCTTATGAGGTAAATGCAGGGGTTTTTTTTCAAAGTTAAAATTCCTACAGAACTACATTAAACAGAACACAAGCACAAGTCCAATAATAGTCTTGTTTGCTATGGCTGGTGAGGTTAGGAGCCAAATCCTGCTCTTTCCACTAATGGAAGGCTACTGAAACTGGCAGAGCAATCTGAAGTATCCTCTTCCATGGCATGCTGCACAGCAGATCCATGGAAACCAGAGTAGCAGTTAACACTGCTCCAGAGATCAGAACTCCAGGAAGCCTGCTTTATTGATCTGTTTGATCTCTGTAGCCATTGCCACTAAAGAGCATCACCATGGAGTTTGCCCCATCTATTCAATCCCACTCTGCTTTCATCAGATCCTGGAAATGAGAAACCACGGCTGCTAGGACTGTGCAAAATGGGCATATTTGATTCAGATTTAGATTTGGCCTGAATCGGGCACAATGATTCAATTCGTTGATTCGGATGACTGTCCCCAATTTGATTCAGCCAAATCCGAATCTAAAGATTTAATGCTGATTCAGAGAATCAGTGATTCAGCCATAGACACAGCTTTAAATGTTTTTTATACATACCTCAAGGTACCAGGTGCAGCTTGTGAACACTGTGATGCTGGGGTGGAGGAAGCATCTCACAGGAGCGTGCCCTGCCCCCCTCTCCCCCACCACGTGCTCAGTGGCAAACCCAGAAGTGGACCAGAAGTGCTTCCGGCTCAATTCTGGGTTTGCTGCTGAGTGCACAGGGGGGGCTCCCCCAGCTCAACGATCAGCCACGGGGGGGCCCTGGGTGCCTCTCCAGACCCAGGAGGCACCAGTTGCTGAGCCAGGGGGCTCAGGGCCCACCCCCAATGCGCTCCGTGGCAGACCCAGTGCTTCTGATCCACGGTCAAGCGCCCGGGGGAGCCCCCCGCATTTCTGTGGGATGCTCCATCTGCCCCACCTTCTCGGCATTCATGAGCTGCCTCATACCTTGAGGTATGTAGAAAAAACATTTAAAGCTGTGTCTATGTTCAAATCATTGAATCTCTCCAAATTGATTTGGAGGATTCTGATTTCATTCAGAGAGATTAAAGGGTCTCCTGATTCACTTCGGATTCAGAGATTCAGCCACTAAATCAGGCTGAATCTCTGCCAAATCAAATCCGGGACCAAAGCTTCGCCCAGCCCTAACAGCTACTTATTAGAGCAGCCTGGAATGTACACTAATAAGCACAACTGAGAAAAAGACCATGAGAGGAATGGGCAGGTATGCACTCAGCACAGTTTTACAGTGTCTTTGTTACTTTATTTCCAGGATTTGATGTTTGTAGAGTGGAATCAGGTGGGCATGTATCCTTCACTTCCAGGTACAGCATGGGGTGATGTGTAGGTACATCCCTGTTGAGTTTCTTTTGCTGTTGCTTGGCTGAAAAAAGTAAGTATCTGTTAGTCAGCCTGGCAATATAGAAGTGTTAGACAAAGACATAGATAGCTTCAGGGCTAGAGTGCTGGGACAGAGAGCTCTTTTAATTCATGGGTCTACAGGCTTATTCCCCTGGCTTCTGTACAGTTCTCCCAGTTCTCTTCTTCCTTTCATGACAATATGCAAGGAAAGTTCCTGTGAACGGCAACAAAAAGCCAGGAATATTATCTTATGGTCTTCTTTGTTGTTCATCTATGAAGTGAGCACAGCTGGTCCTAGTCCTCTTCTCTACTTCCTCTTTAAGTAGAAGGCACAAAACAAATTCCTTAGTTGCACTTTATTTTAAATGCAGTGACTTAGTTCTGACTTGTTTAGCTGAAATTGGAATCTTCCCTTGATTTGGTTGTCATTCATCAGCTATGCCACTAGAAATAGTTTTGTGTCTTACTCTTTCTAGCTCTTTAAGTGGGAGAAATCACAGACCTATTTCATGGCGGGGTTGCCATACAAACACAGTTTCTTTTTTGGCTCTGCTTATGCAAGATTGTCTTGTACTCGATGACAGCATTCCCTGGTAAGGCTGGATGTCCATTGAAGTCTTTGAGTTTTACCAAAATAGGGAGCGGATGGTTCCTATTTATGGTTAGTTTTCAGTGCAGAACCTTTTTTTTTAAGATGAGACAAACAGCTATTTTTTTAAGGGAATGATCATTTATATACATTCACAGCCTCAGTATTACTCACAGTGGGTAGTAAAGGAAGAGAATACATTGTGAAACTCAAACATGAAGAAGTCATGTAGTCCTCCATCAGCTCTGTGTTAATAAAAATAATTGGTGGGAGGGATCAATACTGCAAACACTTCATAGTTTGTCTTGCTAATATATTCCCCTGTGCTATTAGAATGTCATCCCCCCTCTTTTTTATTTTTTATTTTTTTGCAAAAATTATCAAATAAGTATACTTTCAGAAAATGCAAAAAATCAAAGGGCCATCTTTAGGCCAAAATGATATATTTTATTTAATAAAAGTGTCATTACCTAAATGTCAAATAATGTAACAAACTGCTCAAATAAAAGGTTTTGGGGTTTGTTTATTTTTTGCTTGTTAGTTGTTGTTGTGTTTTATTTTTTAAATTTCCTAAGTTCTTGTAGTAAAACATTCAGGAACATGACACTGATTAACCTATTTTCCTTGGCACAATGTTTTAATTGTGTCAAGTAAAGTTGGATAATCAGTGTCATGTCTTTTTAAATAACTTCACTGTTAGTTTTAAATTATCTACCTCATTCTTGCAATGTGTCAGTAACAATTAGTTATTTGTATAAAGATTTGTTTTCTTTTTTCTTATTAAGTGGAGATATTTTTTTAATAATATCTACATTTTGGCTCAACTATCAGGGGCTTTTCAATGGTCTGATAGTATCCAGGGCTGTAATGCACCTTACATTGAAAGTTGGGGCCCCGCAGTATTTCTGAGCCCATATGTGCCTGATTCTTAGTTTCCCTACACCAGTTTTACATTTGTGTATTTATGTAAGTATTATTATTCCTGCTGTTCAGTAGTGTAGGCCAGGGATGCTCAACCCCAGGCCCATGGGCCAGATCAGGTCCCTGGCATCCAGCCTGCAGCTCTCTCTGCAGGTCCAAAAATGTGGCAGTGGGGGAGCAGTAACTGGATCAGCCACCCAATCCTGGCATGTGGGGTTGGGCAGGGGCAGTGTTGGGTCCCAGGATCCAGTCCAGCACCTGGGACCAGGAGGGGCAGTCCCAGGCCCCACATGACCCAGTCCTGGCTCATGGAGCTGGGAGGGGGCAGTGCTGTACCCCAGGGCCCAATCTTGGTATGCATGGCAAAGGGGGGACAATGCTGGGCCCCAGGACTTTATCCTGGAGCAAGGGGTTTAGCCAAGGCATCATGGGGTTTGTTTTGGCCTGCAAACTAGCCCCACACCACACATCTGGCCCACAGAATGAAAAGCTTGAGTACCATTGGTGTAGACAAACTCAGTAACGCTCACACCATTACAGGCCTACTTCATTAGAAAAAAGTATTAGCTTTCTATATAAACAAATGCTTATTTGGAAAACTGTCATATTATCCTTCAGGCTTCATTTAGGAAAATTACAGAACTGGGTTTGTAGACAATCTTAAAATGTGATAGGAAATATCAATTATTTTGTGAATCGGCATATTAGGCTTTGAACTCACGCTCCATCTGCTGGCCTCATAGACCTCTTAGTTGTTCTAGTTAAAGTGATGAGAATATCAGTAAATATTGCTTGAAAGGAAGTTGTGGAGATCTAGATGACTAGGAAGAAGAGTACTTAGCAGTGGGGGTTTTGCAGGTCTAGAGGATGGAGCTGGATATACTGCTTCTTTTAGCCTGTAGGACAAACAAGTATAAAGTAGTACCACAGTACTTGTGAGCAGATTGGAGACATTCTCTAGAAAACATTCATCATCTGGGAACTGGAAAAAAGAGGCAATGCATTGGTTTGAGGCCTGTAGTAGAATGATTTGGTCTCTCATTGATCTTTAGAGTTTTTTTCATGAGATCTGCCAACTTTAGAAGGAAAGTTTTCAGTTAGTTCCCTATGGTTGCAAACACTGTCAAATTCCCAGATGACTGCAAAGTAGTCCTTAACTTCTCTACATGGATTATTCAATTATATTTATTATAACAGCAATTTGGCCACTGTCTTTTTTTTTCTTTTTCAGTCTGAGTTATTTCACTTGAATACAAGCTACTAATTTGTATGGCTTTGAATAGCTAAATTATGTGAGTAATTGATTAACACTCTCAATGGGCCAATTTCTGCTTTTGTAATTGAAATTAAAACTATTCACTTGTCAGGTTGGGGCTAGAAGTGGTTGCAATATCTGCCTCAGAATGGCAAAATGAAGCCCTATCATTGCACACCTCTTTCTCATCCCATAATCTATGCCCATGGATGCAGAAAATACTCTTGGGTCTGGTAGATATGATAGTTATCAAACATAGGTTTAAGATAGATACAGAAGCAATACATTGTATAAGCCCACTTATTTTTATATAACATTAATTTATTGGTATGTGTTTTATAATGGCCTTTTGTAGTGGGTTTACCTACAAGTATTAGGAATGTACCCTTATTTTGCCGCAGGGCTTGTTTGGGAGTCTTAGACTCTATATTGTTAAATTTTCCAGATGAAGATAATTCAACCAATAATTTATTTCTCCAAATTGTTAATGCATTATCAAAGGTAAATAGGTATAAAACAAACAAAAATCCTGTTTGCTTTGAACACCTCAGTTTATATTTTGCAGCCTACATTTTTAGTAGAAATCTAAACATTTGAGACCCCGTCACAATGTAATCTTGAAAGAAAATTAACACTGATTTGTTTGTTCCTCAGCTGAAAACAGCAAAAATTCCAATCAGAGGGGCAAAATGAGTTTAAAGATGCCCATAATTCCCACTCGCTTCAGTAGAAGAAATATGCATGTACTATAAGAAAGGAACAATACATATGCATGTACATGTAGAAGAAAGGAAATGGCTCAGTGGTTTTTGTTTTTTCTTTTCTTTTCCTTTTTAACTACACCTAACATAAGAAATCCAACAGTAGAAAATCAATCATCTTCTAAATTCCTTTTTATAACATAATCTAAGGTCTATTTTTGTAGTTTATATGAAATTTTTAAAGGTGATCTTTTAGGGGATTATTTTTACTATAAAACACATTATATTTGAGACAGCAGGAGAGTATTTTAAAGAGCCATGAGATCTGCTGAGACCCAGATCCACAGTGGGATTTAGGTACCTAAAGTGGGATTTAGGTACCTAAAGTCCAGAAATTCAATCCTCAAAACCTCTGGTGAGCTATTGCCCGCCCCTGGACACACCGAAAAACCTGTAACCAACTTAGTTTTGGCCATTAACATTCTCCAGGTACTTGATATCTGTTTCATACCTGAACCTTATGGGTGCATCCAGACAAGTGCACACATGCCTCTTGCAGTGTCCTAAACTAGTTTGAAATGCTGCAAGAGGCACGCTGGGAACAAAAAAATGTTCCAAGTATCAAAAATCAGAGCAGCTTGGAGCTGCTTGGGCTGTTACCTGGGGCCTGACACTGCTCACCTTTAGCAACCTCAAGTTGCCCGACAGTACAAGGCACTGCCTGGTGCCCTGCCAAACCAGGCCACACACCTGTGATGCAGCAGCAGCAGTATGGATGCCAGGTGATCTGGGCCGAGCCCTGCTTCCCCCACTTCCCCATGATGCTTGGGGGACTGTACCCTGAGGCCCTAAGCAGCCCCAATTGCCACTGCTACTGCCAGTGAGTGCAGGGAGCTGGGGCCCGGTGAGGGGCTGGGGCCAGGCGGGGGGCATGTGGGGGCAGCAGTAGCCCCCCCATGGGAGGGTGATGTAACCCCTGTAGGGAGGGGGCAGTCCATGAGCTGTGCAGGGGGGTGTACCCTGCAGGGGGGCAGGTGACCCACCCATCCTGAGCAGCCCCCATATGTACACCCACAGTGCCCCCACAATCCACCCACAAACCCCACACTCCCAAACCATCTGGACAAACCCCTCACCCACATACCTGGCCCTGTGGGTAAAGAATGAGGGGACTGAGGCAGGGGGCAGGCTGTGG
>NW_017729024.1:67173070-67176905 GCF_001723915.1 Gavialis gangeticus | reverse complement strand
TCAGTGCTGCTTAGCACTGCACATCCTGGTGATGAAAGGGGCAGGGCAGCTCTGATTTTTCTATGACAAAAAGCCAAAAGTAAATGCCAAGCTGTATAGATATTTAGAATGTACTTTATTATGATGATAGAGGCACTGGTATGCTTCCAAATTGCCTTAAAATTTTAAATATATCAATAACATATTGCCCAGCTGATTTGATCTCTCTTATATATATATATAAGGGAGTTTGCAGTTTTTGAATAGGGAACACCAGAATTCCTGCTAGTGAGGCAAATGGCAGGACCCAAGCAGAGGAGCCTGCTCAAAGCTGGTACCCAGGACCCAGCTGGAGCTAGCTGACCTGGCCACGTGGGGCCAGGAGGACATGCTTTGACAGTTCAATTATTCCTATTTCTTCACCAGCCTTACATGTCAGGCAAACATCACCAAACAGGGCCCCAACCAGTTTTCCCAGAATGTCTCTGTCACCCACCCTTTCACCCTGTTGCATATGATTAGTGTGGCCCCATCCTCCGTGAGGTGGAGCCAAACCAGTTTGCCCATTGTGTCATCTGTATAAAAATTTTAGTAGGATCCCAGGACTCATGACAGGAACACCAGGTTCCAGTCATGAGTAGGAGGCTAATTAGTACATTGATTCTTGTGGGGTGGAGGAATATCTGGAGTACACACACATACTGAGTAGTGGGGAGCTTTAGGATCACCATGGCTTGAAATACTGTTGACTGTGCTGGGACCAGCCCGATGAACTGTATGGTATATCATGAGCCTTTGGCTTTGGACTAACATTATGTATTGTTTCTGTTGTATATAAGTACGTACAAAAGTGCTGCTTGAAAACATCTTTATGGAGTACCTGTGCAGTTTTAATAATGGCAAAATGCATCAATTCTGGATGAGCTAAGTCTATGGGTACCCATAGTAATTTAACTACATGCAAATGAATACAAGCATGTTTATTTCAAAATCAGTGGGCACGTCTACATGTGTAATTAATATGAAGCAATAAACTCTAGCATTTATTGCTCTGGAGTTTATTGCTTCCAGGCACGCTGTTTGAGCATGCACCTGGGACTGTAGCACATTGATTGAGCCAGGTTGGAGCTGCCCCAGCTAGCAGGGGGATCTGGGGGTCAGCCTGCCAGCTCAGGGCTGCTTCTCCTGGCTTAACATGCTGCAGAGGAGCTGGCTGGGGGATGAGGGTGCTCCAGTGTGGAGCTAGCCAGTGGGTAGCCGCTTCACTGAAGCACCCTCATTCTCTAGCCAGCTGGGACAACATCTACACATGTGCTGCTGTGGAGTAAAATTCTCCGTAGCAGGATAGTACTTGTATTTACTCCTGCTGCAGCGTTAATTAGCTCACTCCAACCTAATAGGAGCACATGTGTAGACTTGTGATATTTACTGCAGGCCTAATTAGTCTCAAGTAGGTTTGCCCCTCACTTCCATATGCTCAGAGAAAGCAGTGTCTTACAATAAGGTGAGGAGGGGGAAGGGGCTGCAGGTGGAAGAAGTTAGGGGAACAGAGGACAATGGGCCACCTGACCCCCCAGACTTATTTTCCCTGCTGTGGCAATTGGAAGGGGACAAATTCAAGGTAAACCTCCAGTAATTAGATTCTATACCTGGAAAATCATGACAAAGAAAACTCCCTTTGCTCTAATCTGTGGATAAAGAACTTCCCTTTGCCTATGTCTTTTTGTAGGTGTGAGCTTTAGTATCTTATCACAGAATTAACTGTGATAACTACAGTTAACTATTCACTATAAAAAGGTAGTAAATACCACCTCCTCCTTTGTAAAATGGAGTAGCTGTTACTTTCATTTTTATTATCTTTCTCAATAGAAATCATACTTGAAAATTTATACAAATTCATATAAGCACTATGGAGACAGCTTATTTATATTTCCATTCTCTTTTGAGGGGGCGCAAGAGTCTATCTAATGTAGTTTGCACTCATGGAAATACGTTTTTACTATAGCAGTAAAAGAAGGTTGAGTGAGAAAAAGTTATTGCTATCACTTTTTTTTACTTTTATATTTGGCTGCTGTTAGTGTGCAAAGGATAAGAGCAGGGGAATTTCCAGAATGGGTAATCATTTTCTCTTTTACTGGCAAACATACCATTTATAAAAAAGGATCTGAGATATGAAGCCACTTATAGCAAATACAGTAACTGGTTTGAGAAATGTTTTGGAGGAGTCTAACTGTGTTTCTCTGTTTTGATCTAAGTATGGAGCCCAGAATCTTTATGAACGGAAGTTGTTGGCGTTTTAGAATTGTACGGAAATCCCAAACTGTCTTGCCTTGCACTTTGTCAAAATCTTTGGCTTCAAATTAACTTTATAACATTCATGTTCTACCGTAACCTGAAAATTAGCAGAATTTCCACAAGGACCTGAAAACTAGTGCAGCTTTCACACGGGTAGTTTTCAGCTTCTTACAGGATTTCTATAACGTACAATTACCCCTGTAGACTTTTAAAACTCTTTGGAAGGTTCATGAGGTTCAAATAAAACATTCAGGAGGAACTTTTTCAGTATGGTCACAGTTTGTTTCTGAGCAGAAGCATCTGTTATAAGGGATTTGTTCAGGGGAAATCCCAGAGGTATGGGAGACTTATGGGGTCTCAAATTCAGCAATAAATAAAGTGATAGCAATAATTTTTTCTCACTCAGCATTCTTTTACTACTATACTAAAAATGCATTTCCATGTGTGCAAACTACATTACATAAGACTCTTGCACCCACTCAAAAGGGAATGGAAAATATAAATAAGCTACCTCCATAGTTTTAGCTCCAGCAGCTTGGTGCACTAGTGGTTAGTAGCCACTGGTTGAAGAGGCAGACCTAAGCACCTAAACCAGTGCTCACTGAAGTCCACAGAGTCACCGAGTCACAGAAGTTTAGGGCTGGAAGGGACTTTGTGAGATCATTGAGTGCAGCCCCCCTGCTCTCAATGAGGTTCTTTATATTTCCTTCAGTGGGAAGTGGATAGGACCTTTAGAAAGGAAAGGTTTTTTTCTGGTGTATCCCTGAATCCCTCAAGTCCTTTCACAGCATGATTGATCAGTGACCTGAGGAGATAATGAACAGGTGGGCAGATTGCATATTCCTGGCTTTGGGTAAAACACGTAAAGGAGGGAAGAAAGCAGGAATTATCCTCTTTTTACAGATTATGGAATACAGATTGAGGGTCCAACACACATTGAGACCAGTGGAAAGACACCCTTTGGCTAGAGTACACTTATGAAAGACTTGACTCAGGAAGTCTGTGACAGAACTAGAAACTGAAGCCAGGTCTCCGTTGTGACTTAAGCACAAGATTTTTTTTCTACAATAAGAGTATGTTGGTAGTATATTTGCCTATTACTGTAATTGAGAAAGGATATAGCAATAGATCATTACATTTCTCTACATAGATGTTATTTTTTTCTGATTTGCTGTTTTGATTTTTCCATTGTGATAAACTTGTTTGCAATCTGTAAGTTAAGTCCTTGGCATGAAGCATCTGGGAAGTCAACCATTATATGGTTCTGTATTACAGCCTTCTATATTACAAACATGTTAAAAAATGGAAAATAAAATCAGCAAAGCAGGAAAATCAACTGTGTAGAAAAATGTAATGCCCTATTTATATGTCCTTTCTCAGTCTCAGCAGCAGGTAAATACATTGCCAAAATACTCACATACTTAATTTCTATAACGCTAATTATTTGAAGTTGACTAGCCTGACTTCAAACTAGTGTTCTCAATTCAAATTAGAATTAATTAAATGGTTGTTTTTAAATAAATAGTGCTATTGGGAATATACCATGGCTTCTAGCTTAATA
>NW_017729024.1:67154389-67168070 GCF_001723915.1 Gavialis gangeticus | reverse complement strand
TTGAATAGCCTGACTTCAAACTAGTGTTCTCAATTCAAATTAGAATTAATTAAATGGTTGTTTTTAAATAAATAGTGCTATTGGGAATATACCATGGCTTCTAGCTTAATATTTATTCATCAAGACAGGTTGAAAGATCCAAGAAAAACAATGAATAGTGTATTAATAT
The DNA here is from genome assembly GCF_001723915.1 of Gavialis gangeticus. Taxonomy (NCBI): domain Eukaryota; kingdom Metazoa; phylum Chordata; order Crocodylia; family Gavialidae; genus Gavialis; species Gavialis gangeticus. The sequence continues at coordinate 67,167,901 of NW_017729024.1, read as the reverse complement.
ACTTTTTAAGTATTTAAAAATACATTTACAGCTTCATTAAAAAAAGTCACTTCCAAGCAGTTCATTAGAACCACTTAGCAAATTTAGTTTAACTTGATAACAATTTCTCTTTATTGATCAGACTTGACAGAGTAGTAACAATGGGTAATTATCTATGTAGATGCCTTTATTATATATTAACAACTTGTAAAATCCAGTTTTAAATTAAAACAAAAGCCATAAACCATATATGCCTAATTAGAAATCAAACTGATGATAAAACCCCTCAGTCATACCCGTGTATGCACCCTTCAGTATGTTCATTGGACAAGATGGGCTGATACAGAAAACTTCAAAATTTGGATTTTCACAGACCAAGGAGGAAGGCAAATCCAAAAGTGTAGGAGCTTCAGAGAGTGTCTGTTGCCAGCAATGCCCTTACTTGAAAACCATAGGATTTCTGTGGAGAACTGTTTGCTGCAGAAATTAATGATGGGATATGGAGGCTTTCACCTCTTAATTATAGGTTTGTTTCGGATCCTAATTTAGAGGCGATCGAAAGTCATTGTCATCAAGTCTGTTAAGAGACATATATGAAGCAGCTGGTGATCTCAGTCCAGTGCTTACTCATATGATGATTGTTGCTGTTTAGCCTCTTTGCAAACATCTGGTGCAACAGTGCCAAGTCCCATTCAATAACAGATGCAGGACATGGGAGACAGTCTCATTTACAGTGGACTTTGGTGTGATGGCATGGCAAGTGCATAGAACCTTGTGTCGTCAGTGAGCTCTGTGTTTTACAGCTAAATAGAGAAATTTCCATGATTGTCAATCTGGAAACATTTTTGGACACCAAAGTAACTACAACCTGATAAATCATTCCTTTTCTATAAGCAGACAAGGTTCATGGGTAAATCTGATATCTTTTATTAGACCAACTCAAATAGTTGGAAAAATTCTCTTTGCAAGCTTTAGGGTATAAATACCCTTCCTCAGGCTGATGAAGCATCTGCAATTGGTCTGTGGAAGAAATAGTAAAGAATCCAGAGGCTGGTATGCATGCAAGAAAGCCAGTTAGTGACAATGTAAATTGAGTCAGTGGGTGGGTGACTGCTTTTCCTTTTCTATAATGCTTTTATACATGTGTTAAATTCAACTATGTGCTTAAGTCCTACTGATGCCTCTGCTAAGTCTGGGTCAAAGACAGTAACTTTTATTTGTTTTGTTTATTTAAGTATTTTATTTTTATTTGTATCCATCACGACTTTTTTGGTAGGCTAATACAAATAAAAATACTTGTGGGTTACTTAAATACAAAATCAATAGCTTTTATAGCTGATTAACCTGCCCTGGTTTATTACACACATCAAATGTAAGTACCTATAATGGATATTTTATATAACAATCTTTAAGAAGGAGGATTCAAGTTGTATTGACTCAAGGAAAATAATCACATTTTCAGCACTATGAAATAATATTAAACATTTTGCTCTACCACATCTATCAGGAACAGATATTGGCTTAATTGACCTCCATGGGCATAGATGATGGGTACAGATTGAGAGAAGTATTAAATTCAGATCTCAACTCCAACTGCTTAGATCATTTTCTAAATGACCTTCCTAGTTTTTTGCAGGTAGCATTGCTTGGAAGTACCCTGAAATTGCATGTACTTTGTATTACCATTACCACTCAGCCAATGAACTTTTCACTGATGAGGACACATAGTTCTAGCCCATAGCCAAATTCATGCAATAAATTAAGCTATTTATTTCAAACCTCATGATATGGAATTTTGTTGTTTTTATGAGATCTAAAAGTAAATGATGCTAACAATATCCTTAAGATATTAGACATGGCCCAATCAATTTCAAATTCCTGAACAATTCCTTTTCATTGATCTGCTGACATTGACAGTGTATTCAAAAGAGAGAAAATCAGGATATATTTGTCTACTGAGAGAGCATATTTCTTGGGCATTAGCATAGGAGTAATTATTTAAGTTAGTGGGAAAGATGAGAGCTTATATTAAGTTAGAATTAGTGCAAATAGTTAACTTTAATTATACCACTCCAGTGGCTTGCTTTTGCAATTTAAGCAGAAAAAAACACATACTTTATAGTAATTTGTGGTAATGTGTTTAGAAAGCAGTAAATACCCAAAGCTTTTATTTTTTGAAATGCTTGTTTTAAAAAGTAAAACAAAAGTACAATGTCTATTATAAAGTCTGATTGGTGGATATATTATCCACCAATCAGACTGTTGTTTTGCCTATTTGAGGCTGAATATTCCTAAAGCTATACTTTTGCAGTTAAAAGTACATCATGGTGTTTCCCCAGCTACTTTTATAGTTGAATTATCTTCCCTCTTCAGAAAAAATGTATTTCTTTGTTCTTCATTTCAGGTGGCTCTTCTGAAGTGAGTGATGTGTGCAATTACATAGTCTTGTTTATTCAACCCAAATATTGTTACAAATCATGTAATACTCCTTTTCCACTCTATATCACAGCTGGCCTATCTCACAAGTGCAGCTTTTCAGTTTGACAAAGTACCTGGGGTCTTATCAGAAAAAGATTTAAGCACTTAAAATAGCATGTAGGCAGACTTTAGGCTCCTACTTCCAGAACTGAAATCCAAAAAACTTGTGCTCGTTGTTGTCCTAACTTTGCAGGCACCTGAAAGTACCATGCTTGACTTGAAAGTTTGTAAGGCATCTAAGACAGAATTCTGCATTGACTCGTGGACTACCAAAGTACAGCTTGAGACTAACTGAGTGTGTCTACACAAGATGTTTACCGTGGAGCTGACTAATTAGCTCTGCAGTAAAACATCAACATCTACACATGCAATGCTATTAGACTGGAATAAATTAATTTACTCCACTGCAGGATAGTACTTGAAAATACTATCCTGTGGTGGAGTGCTTTACTCTGCAGCAGTGGATGTGTGGATGAAAACCAGGCCGGCTGGGGCATTAGGGTGCTTCAGTGTGGGGTATGTCTGCTAGTTAGCCTCACGCTGGAGTACCCTCATGCCTCAGCCAGCACCTTTGCAGCATGTCAAGCTGGGTTGGAGCAGCCCCCAGCTGGCAGGCTAACCCTTCCAACCCGGCTCAATGTGCTGTAGTCCGAGCTGCATGTGTAACCACAGTGCCCATGAGCAATAAATTCCAGTGCAATATGTACTGGAGAATATTGTTTTGCATTAATAGCACATGTAGATACACCCACTCAGAGTTACCCAGCTAAACTGTAAGAGTGATTCTGTTAGTCTTTCTGGGAAAGTATTTGACACATTTAGATGAATAGGGAGACAACTATGTGTCTATGAATAGCAATTCAATTCCTGTATTCCCCTTTGCACACCCAATAGGGTTAATAGAATTGTTTTTACAAAGTAGTCAGGTAATTCAGACTCAGACCCTTGGCAAGTGTTACAATAATGGTGCAATGGGGATCAGGAATTTGATGTACCATCCCAAACATCATATATTCTGCCATGCCAAATGCATGTGGCAAGTTGTACCATGTTTGGATGCGGCAAAAAATTCTTCAGATCCCACATGCACCGCCATGGAGCTGCCCCAGAGATCAGGACCTGGGGCTGGCTGGGCCAATGTTGACAATCAGCTGATTGTCAGCATCCTTCCAGACAGCTCTGGACCCTGTTGGAAACCTGGGCCTGTGCTGGGCTAGTGCCAATAATCAAGTGATTGTCAGCACCAGCCCTGTACAATCCCAGATCTGGTTTGAGAGCAAGGACTGTCCAGGGATCAGGCCAACAAACAGCTGATTGTCAGTCCAAGTCCTGGACAGCCCTGGGCTGGTTTGAAACCTGGGGCTGGGACTGACTAAGAGTGGATCCAGAGAGGGTGTAGTGGTATGGACACTCCTTCGCCTTCTTCTGCTTTCTGCAGCTGCTCCATGACAGTGGGAACCCCAGAGCCATTCCTGCCCTGCTCCAGCTACAAGCTGTAAATGCATAGGTGCCTGGTTCAGCAGGGGGTAGGGACAGCCGCGCACAGATTCCTCTTTTCAGCCCCTGCTCCCTGGCCAGTCCCCCTCCCCTCTCTGTCCACTGGTGGCCAAGATCAGGAGCTGGAAGGAGGAACCTGTGCGCTGCCACTGCTATCCCCAGCTGTCACAGGCATAGGGGAGCCACACCTGCCCCATGCTTCAGAGAGCTGGGCTTGGCACACAGGACTCAAGTTCCAGACCTGATGCTGACATTTAACTGATTGTCAGAATTGAGATGAGGGGGAATGTCACACAGTTCATTTATAGCATCATGCAAATTAGTGACAAGGCTGTTCCACATTTTTGTGGAATATTTTTGTACATAGTTTGCTATTTTATAGTCTCATAAATCTGAGGAATACTTGGCATGTTTCTGTTTATGGCAAAGTTTACATGTCAAGCAATGTAACGTGCCAGGGGTCTTAGTCTCAAGCTGCACTTTTATCATTCCCTCGGCACATCTACACATGCCCCTGACTTCGCAGTTGGGAATGCACAGACATTTAGGACTTCTTTTAGCCAGTACTGTGCAGTTGGTACTGTGAAGTCCTGGCTGTCGCACAGGTTATTTCCAACCCTAATGTACAGTAGCAGTGAGATACTGCAGAGTTGCTTGCTGCTACTGAGCAGTAGCATTGTCCCTAACTCTCATCTAAGCCTGATCAGGATCTTGAAAATAGGTGACTAATAGCACCAAGTTTTGTAATGGGTCTGGTTCAAGAGATTTGCTTGAGTATTTCAGATTTACATGAGGGGGCACCTAAAACTTAGATGTGACACCTAATTTATTGATCTACTCAGTAAGATGAACTGCATGATTAATTTTAACCAAGCGCTTATAGCTCATTGATTTTAATGAGTCTTAAACATACCTATTAAGCCAGAGTACCTTGCCAGGCCCAAATCCATGCTAGCTACATTATTTGTATGAACATTCTCATTTTAAAAATCTTGTTTTAAATTGGTTTTATCATTTATTTTATTTTAATGTATGCTTATAGTTTTTTATAGAAATTTAAATACATTTTGATAAATTTGACAAAAAGCAGTATATCCTAAAACAGGATATTGGTCAGATTCTTGTCCATGCAGCTGTTCCTCTGCTGGTTGAAGCCTGAGGCTTTCTGATGTTTTCTACTCATGGAGAATATGCAGGGGCTTTGTCAAGAGGACAAAGACAGGATAAGGAGGCAGGGTATTTATGTAATGCTTTGTTTGAGATAGATTTCCCTTTGGCAGCTGCAAATTATGATGAGGGAGGGTTCTTATTTAATATATTTGGGACAAGATGAATTTTACAGAAATTTATCAGTAGTTTTAGTCCTGTATGTTATCACACTGCCAGTTCACTTAGTTTATTAATACTTTCCTTTCATTTTACTGGAAGCAACTTCTGGCCTTGATATACATTAACATTTTGTCCACTGCATTTTTTTTTACTCTTACCACTCTATCACACTTTTTCTACTTTTGTGAATATTAATCTGTGAAGGTAACTTTGGCAGGCTTGCCAAAATGAAGACTCATGTCTTAACTAATGGAGAACTAAAGGTTGTGTCTGGCTTGCATAATTGCAAGCATTGGAATATGTAATTAACCAAACACAATAAACTATCTTTTTTAGGGATAATTCATTTACAAGTCTGCTTATGTTAGTTGGGCTCTCCATCTATTTGATTTCTTGCTTTTATCCTGTTGTTATTCCAGTAGTTAGGCTTTTTGTTTTACATTTAATGTTTAGAGTCATTCTGTCATGGTCACCAGTCATGGCCACCAGCCTAGTAAATAAAACCAACTATGAAATGTACAATTATTGTTTTAAATTTAACATGAAAGATTGGACTTTTTGTTGTTTCTATAGCATATCTGATTTAATTTGATAAGTGATAAGGATAATACACTAATAACAGATTAACTACTGTTAACTGTAGCTTGAACTAATCTGCTACTGCTGCTGCTTCTCAGTGCAGTACTTTGCTAGCATACTCCATATAATTTCTCTAATTCATATTTTGACAGTTCTCTCTCCATTCTTCCCTTTGTCATTCCTCCTCTTCCTCAGTCTTGTATTTCTGTGTTCTGATACTGTGATCATGGAAGAAAAAATTAAGTTTTTTTTAGTTATATTAGAGAAAAAAATGAGGAGAGCAGCCTGACAATTAGTGATGGGGCAGTTCCTCTGACAGTATGATAAGTAGCATGAAAAAATTACTATTCATTTGAGAAAGTTATTTTAGGATCAGACTCTGTTTCTTTTAATTGCAGTCATAATCCTCTTGTTGCTGCCAAAACGTCAGGGCAATCGTAATAGTAGTCAGAATGCTTAACTAAATTCCCTGAGCATCGGTTGCCTGTGCTGATTTGGTTCTTTTGGGGAATAGGGGACATAATGTTGTGCTAGCCTTTAATCTCTGGAGAATTGTATTAAAGTCTGATTTAGCTCCACAGTTAGATTGAGTCTAAAGGTTTTGACACAGTCCCTAGTGAGTGTTTTACCATACTGAAAGGAACTGCATGGTTCAATGCCATTTAAAGTCTGTGATCTCAGAGAGCACAGGCCTAGAATAGCAGAGATGTGGCCTAATTGAGGTGCATTAGCAGAGCTGTTTGAGGAAAGCAGCACAGCTTCTTTTTTGTGGTCTGCTTGGCAATAGCTTTAGTTATTAGTTGGTAATCTTCATAAGCATTAGCATTAACCCATGTTTCCTAGATGTATTACTACCTTTTGCTGGTGATTGACAGGCGGTGGATGTTATTATTTATTATTTATACAGTGCCAGAGGAGCATACAAATCATAAAAAAGCAGTTCTGCTTGGAAAATCAAACGTTCTGTCTCAAGCTTCTCCTTCTACATTTTAGAACTGTAGTAGCTAAATCTAGTGATCAATTTTTGTACAGTGTTTTCCTCTTAGATCTGTGGTCCTGATAGCTCTAAGGAAGATTTACATGGGTTCTTTTCCTCCTTATACTCTAGTGTACTTCTTTACTAAACCCCAAGTAGATGCACATGTACAGCTGCACAGAGAGAAGTTGTAGGGAGTAGGGAAGTATTTGGGTTACAGAAGGAAGAGTTTAGCTTGAAAAAGTCATTCTGTTGGTGATGGTATGTCAGAAGGAAAGAACCTACCTAGACTCTTTGAATGAAATTGAGGTATTATTGAAACAAGTGGCAAAGTTCTGATTGACTTCCACATGTTGTTTTCAGCTATTTTAAAAAATGTATTTTTTGCCAATTAAACACTTCACATTTTGTTCTTATTTCTCATAATGCTTTGTGTCTTTACAAGCAAATTGATTTGGATCAGGGTGGGCAAGTTAGGGTCCATGGGCTGGAACCGGCTTGAGGAGCCGTTTTACCCAGGCTGTGTTGTTAGGGAGCTTCTGTGGCATTTCAGCAGTGGCAGGGAAGAGGGAGGGAGAGGGCTTTGACAGTATTTTTGCAGTGGCGGGATTCATCTGTACAGTGGCAGGGCAGTGGGGAAAAATTGGTTGACTGAAGGCAAGGTTGGAAGTGACCAGCACTCTGAGTGAAGCTCAGTTAAACCAGCCCTCTGCTGCCAAATATTGCTATCTTTTGATGCGTATAAATGTTTATTCAATACTATCTTAGACTGCTATGTTGAAGATAAAATTAAAGAGCTCCCATCTTTCCAATCCTGGTGTTTTGACATTCTCATGACCATAGGAATTGATACATGTACCTTTTCATGTCTCTTTTTGAATCCTTAACTAGATTCATTTTTATTTTTCTTTCCCTGCTTTAAACCACCCCATACATTTCCATGTTGTCACTTTAGGCCTTTTTATTATTTTATCCCTTGATCCCACAAAAGTTTAGCATGTTTATCTTTCCTACCAAGAACAGGACCATGGGACTACTCACTGTTGTAAAGTATTAGCCAAAAAAAAAAAAAGGCATGCAAGATCGGGGCAGTTAAAATAAATAAAGAAATAAAAAATAAAATACTGGTGCCAGTAATTTCCAACCAATGTTAGTAAAAATTTTGTACACTATGGAAGTAGAGTCTATGTTAATCAAAAATAGATTCCACTAATCTCTGTGCTTTAAAAAAAACAAACTACATTCTGTATTTAATCAGTATTAAAAAAAGTATGCTTCACAGACAGTTCTTTCAAGATAAGGTTTATAAAAGTGTGTGTGTTCATGAAGGGAAGAAATGAAAACAAGAAAGAAATAATCGGGGCACCTTCTGTAATTTCACAGTAAATCAAATATCAGTTTAGGCCCAAGAATTTGATTAAATGAGTTCCTTTGAACAGCTGTGTGAACTGACTAACCCAAATTAATATGTAGTGTAATTTCCATGAAGTTGTATCAGGCATGAATTTTGCATATTACTTTTATTACAAGATTATTTTCTCACTGTAATACGTCACTAGAGATAAACTAGAAATGTGACATATGGTGATAGTAATATCTAATTCTACCAGACATTTGGGAGGAGTTGTTTTGCTAAAATCCAAAACTCATTCCCCATTAAGTTCTGTATAATATTACATAGTAATTATACAACAGGCCTGTCCCCAAACAAGCCCACTGCACCATTGCTCCCATATATTCATTACAATTCATTACAAAATTCAAAAGGATCTTCTTTTCAATATGAAAAAAATGTTGGCTCTCCAAAGCATTGTGTAGGGGTTGGGGGGTGGGGGGGAGGATATGGCCTTTGCTATAAATTAATACACACTTGGTCCTGTAATGTTGCCTTCAAAATGGCATAAGAAAGAGACTGCAAAGAGAAGATAAGTGTTTTTGGCACCCATGCAACAAAAAAGACAAAATACTTTTACCCTAAGAGGCACTTTACCCCTGTTGGCATGCATGAAAAAAGCAAAGCACTCTTTCATTTTCATTAAATTAGTATTCTCTGCTATTTTAACATAATTTTTACATAAGGAAAAAGCCTCTTTTCCTGCTCACCCTACGGTAATGCAAGTTTATGAGAAATTAGCTAATCACCTGCTACCCTTCAGGATTTCCCAGTTTCTTGAGAGCAGGGCAGAAAAAAACACTCTGAACAAAGTGGGTAAGTCCAGACAGTCAAAAAATCCAAGGCTGAATGGATTTAATTTTTTCAAATTAGTCTAAAGTACAGAGTTTAAGCTGAGAAATAACTGGACACACATTTACTTTTGATTCAGGATGTGCAGCCACATGCCTGCAGTGGCTCAGGCCAGAAGCTTGGGGGTGCTAGAGCACAGCTCTCTGGCACATATCCAGCATGGTCTGTGCTTTTGCTTCCTCCTCCTGCTGCGCTTGGGGTCTCTGGGATTTGCAGTCCACAATCATAGCAGCAGAACTCACCAGGTTTGCTCATCACTTCCTCTTCCTGCTTCCAAGTGCCTCTTGGATTTGTAGTCCACAGTCACAGCTAGCAGTAAGTTTAGCAGCAGGGCAGCTCTTTACTCAGGGGAAGGTGGGTTTAACCCCTTTCTCTGTCTCAGACCCCAGGCAGGGTTTGCCCGGGGGTGGTGGGGGGCAGTCCTGGCCTCCTGTCCTCTGCCTCCCCCCCCCCACAACCCTTCTCTGCTACAGCAGACAGCATAGCCCAGGCCCAGGATGGGGTCTGGTACAGAAGTTTCATAAACTGGTTGTACCCAAATTGGTTAAGTCTGATACTACATTCAACCAAGTTTATCTTAAACCAGTTTGAGCCATTTTGAAACTGGTATATGTGTACTGAGCTTCTGTTTGTTTATAGATTTAAACCAGTTTCTGATTACTTAAACCAGTTTATGCTTAACTTCCATCCCTAGTGAGTTCTTCAGGATAATAGCAAAATCTGAGTGCTGATGGGCGCATACAGAGATATTGCCTTGTTACGAAATTAATAAGAAAAAGAAGAATTTTAGTGGCATGGCTTGAGACTGAGTCAGTCATTCCTTCAGCTCTAAAGTTATATATAGAAAGCAGAAGTGGTTGAAATGACTTTCCATAAACCTAAACACTGAGGAAACAGCAAGAAAACAGGTGATGTGCAAACAGAGGAACTTCATCAAGAGCTTGTACAGAAATACTGAGAGCTGAATCACAACCCCATGATCTGAGACAGTCCTCCATGTGCCAGCAGAAGGTACACCCAACAAATACACTTGAAAATGTTTAGGGACTAGCCCCTGCAATATCAACAGAACAGGATAATCTCATTGAAAATGTGACCTCCATTGCTGTCAGAAACACTTAATATAGAGAATCTGCAAAAGATTAATCAGACTGAAAACCAGATGAGAGATTTGGAAGACGTAGCGACTGTGATAGTCATATGCTGAAAGAAAACATTCTTTTCAGCAAAATAGAGATGGAGACCAGAAATAGACAACTTTTCTGTGCAGATGGGAGTTTGTGAGGGAAAAACTATTAGACCTAAAGTGAAAACCTGAGGCAAGGCTGAAAGCAATTAGATTATAGTTTTCCGATGAACTGACAAAGAAATTTGATAGGAACATTTTTAAAAAGTACTACCAGATTCATATAAATCCCAATGTATACAGTGAAACTACAAACAAGAATTTATGCTTTGGGAATTAATATAAAAGATATTCTGCAAACCATTTGGTATCTAGCACACCTAAGTTTACTACTAATAGGAAGCATCGTATCTTTGGTTTAGCTAATAGCTGGGCCATTTCTTAAGGATGCAGTTATACTACATGATGGAACAGAGCTTGAATTCACTGAAATCTCTACAGGACTCCATTGCTTAATAACTGTTTTATAATCTTGAAAATGACTTATTTTAAGCAAATGTAATTATCCCCTCAGCTTGTAATCATATAAATGATTGTCATTCTGCAGCATTAGTGATGTGATACTCATTGGTTGATTGTTGAAACCTTTGAGATGACTCAGGTTATGTTTGTAGACTGAGAAACAATCACCTAGTAGTTTATAAAGTGAAGGTCTAGTTTCTTCCTGAAAGAGAACAAGATCCTTAATCAGAATAAATGACCTTATTACAAAAACGAAATTGGAACCCAAAAAAGTGATTAGAATGTATACAGATAATCAGAACTATCAAGCTGGTACATTGCAAATGAGAACTGCAATACAATACAGAAATTTCCTGTGAAAGCTTTCCACTTGGAAAGCTTTCCACAAATCTGACAAAATACATAGGAAAGACATAACTCTGTTATCAGGAATTGTATCTCGCCAAGGCATAATAGTATAAACTTGCTGAAATAAATAAATCTGTAGAGTATTATTGAACCCTATTTAGTTTAGAAAAAGGAAATTATCTATCCATGTTCTAATAACGTTGTTCACCACTGCAATACATATTGCAGTGGTTCTAAAATAGCAATATGCCACTGGTTTGATTTCCCTCTCTCCTTGCCCTGAAGCCTTAAGAAACATTTTAAAATGTATTTCTTCTCTTTCTGCTTTCCTTGCCTCCTATTCATTTCTCTCTGGGTAGATGCAAACTTTTGTTGCAACCAATCCAGGATCACATGGCTTACTTTAAGGCCTCATAATCGTAGACCAGGAACAACTCAGGCACTTTTGCCAGTGTTGGGAGCCATGCTAGGAACCTGAACTAAGTAACCCAGGGGAGGGAGAGAGCCAGGTGGGATTGGGTTGGGGTCCCGGTGGGGCTAGCAGGTATTCAGAGGGGCTTGTGGGTCTGCAGGAGGTATTGTCTGTTGGGCAGAGTTGTAAGGTAGGAAGAGACCAAGCTGGGGCTTGGGTAGGCAGCTGGGCTTTCCCAGCCCCAGAGCTGTGCTCCAAACACATGTAGACATTTTGTAGATTGAGATAAACCACTACCTATCTAAATTAGTTCACCTTAAGTCAGGGGTGGGCAATTAGTTTGGGCGGAGGGCCGCTTACTGAGTTTTGGCAAGCCATTGAGGGCTACATGACAGGCAGCCAGGAGCATATTAATATTAATTTTCTAAATTTTTTAGGGCCCCGCGGGCTGGATAGAATGGCCTGGCAGGCCATATTTTGCTGACCCCTGCCTTAAGTGAACTAATTTAGATTGGGTTAGTCACTTCTTGTCCAATTTAACCCTCTGAATGTCTTAGGTCAATCTAAGTATAACATTTACACACACCCTCTGTGTCCACCTCCTCCATTTCTTTTTCTTCCTTCTCTCTTGATTATCTGCATATCTTTTCTTAAAGAGCAGATGAGGTGTGAACATGATAACTGAAATTGTATTTTAGATTTTGTTCTGAGGACCGTGAAATTTGTGGTCATTCTTTCCTAAGAGTGAGCTTCAGACCTGTTGCAATCAAGGCTGGTCTTTTCCTTTCATACAGTCTATCCTTGAGTTTGGCAACCCAAGCTGAAGACTTCCAAGCAGGATCATTGCTATAAAAGAATGATAATTTTGGTAAGTGAGATATGTGGGCCAATTGCAATGAGTATCTTTGAAAGCCTTTTCGATTCAGATTTGGATTCGGCACAAATCAGGGACAGTGATTCAATTAATTGATTCAGAAATGCTTCTGGTTCACTGCCAGATCTGCTGCTGAATGTGCTGGGGAGACCCTCATGCTTCTGTTGGACACTTTTTGCCCCACCATCGCACTATTTATGAGCTGCCTGGTACCTAGAGATATGTAGAAAAAACATTTAAAGCTGTGTCTATGTCTGAATCTCCAAATCTTTCTGAATCTCTCTGAATCTATTTGGAGGGTTCCAGTTTGATTTGGAGAGATTAAAGGGTCCTCTGATTCAATTCAGATTAGGAGATTTGGCCACTGAATTGGGCCAAATCTCCGCCAAATCAAATCAGGGACTGAAGCTTTGCACAGCCCTAGTCACTATGTAATTCTGTTACATACCTTGAAGACATCTTCAAGGTAGCTATGAAAGAGTACCATCTAATTCTTAGAAGTGCATGGCAGCAGGATGCTTTCTCTTGCTTTTCAGACTTTGGTTTTTGTCGGTGGGCGATTTTTTTTTTTAATGTATTCCTACCCTGAGCCCTGAACATGCCCAGAAGAGACAGTGCACTACTTCGATCCAATAACTTATAGTTTTCCAGTGTTTTTGGAAAACAAATTACAGTACAATTTTTAAAAATAATTCATTGTTTATATCATAATAGACCTATCTCCAAGTGTTCACTCTTGCTTTATTTCTAACATTTTTATCAGGGAGAAATACAGTTATTTGCTGCTGCTTGTCCATCTGTCATTTATTTGGGTTTTCTTTTCTTTAATTCTTAATATTTCTTCTCATATTTTTTGTGACTCAACTGCATAATTCTTAGGTTTGGTAGATTGAGCTATTTTTAAGTGTTGACTTCTAATATGAGACACACTGTTAATTTTGATATGCAATTATTTTCCTTTGCCAACTCAGAGATATTAAGAATATAAAGTTTATGGAATGGTTCTGTGGTTTGTATATTTGTACAAATCTGTAAACCTAAGAATTTTGCATATGTATGTGATACTACAGTTTTACTTATGTGATGCTGACTGGCTTCAGTAGTACTCTGCAACTGGGGAACACTTAAGAGATAAATACCTAAGATT
>NW_017729024.1:67148698-67149389 GCF_001723915.1 Gavialis gangeticus | reverse complement strand
GCTGCCTGGCTTCAGTAGTACTCTGCAACTGGGGAACACTTAAGAGATAAATACCTAAGATTTCTAGAAAGCTTCAGAAATTTCTAATAAGAAAACAACCATAACTCAGACTCAGGTCTAGAATTTTCAGAAGGTTGCTGGTACCTAAAACCCACTGATATTCAGTGGAAGTTGGATGCCTAATTTTTTAAGTCCCCTGAAATTTGAGCCTAAATTTATATCCCTTATTCATATGTGTCACGGAGTGGGGCCTAGGAGTGGCCGTGATCCCGCTAGCGCCCCCTACCGTGTCAAGTAAACGATCCAGCGCCTTCTATTCTCGCCTGCCACATCTTTGATAAAATGTACTTTTGTATATGGGAGGCTGCCTTTGACCCCCTTGTACACAGTGTATGCTAATACTGTTCCCTGTTCTATTGGAGTGACCCGGTGCACCCCCAGCCTTATGGGCTACGCGTGCCTCCAACCTCCCCTTTAGCACGTCCCAAGCCTCGCAGCTCTTTCAGACGTTGTCAGGTCCTGTTCCTTTCTGCATCTTGCCTAGCGCCCCTGGGCTTGTCACGCCCCCGGCGCCCCTGGTCTGGTGCCCCTGGGCTTGTCACGCCCCCGGCGCCCCTGGTCTGGCGCCCCTGGGCTTGTCACGCCCCCGGCGCCCCTGGTCTGGCGCCCCTGGGCTTGTCACGCCCCCGGC
>NW_017729024.1:67148334-67148600 GCF_001723915.1 Gavialis gangeticus | reverse complement strand
TGGGCTAGGCTGCCTAAGCCTTGCCTGGCCCTTCTGGGTTCTGTCCTCAATTTATGTCCAATTAGGCTCAGGCAGCCAAAGCCTTACCTGGCCCCTCTGGGTTCCTGTCAACTATCGGTGTCTAGTTAGGCTCAGGCGGCCGGAGCCTTACCTGGTCCCTCTGGCCCCTCGGGGTTCTCAGCACAGTGGGGCCCCCCTGGGACTCTGTCCGGTCTGCACCCCTCTTGGGGTGTCTGTCAAGAATGTGAGTGCCCCCTCCTGGGGCC
>NW_017729024.1:67148047-67148323 GCF_001723915.1 Gavialis gangeticus | reverse complement strand
TCAGGTGGCCTAAGCCTTACCTGGCCCCTCTGGCCCCTCGGGATTCCCAGCACAGTGGAGCCCTCTGGGACTCTGTCCGGTCTACACCCCTCTCGGGGTGTCTGTCCAGAATATGAGTGTCCCCTCCTGGGGCCAGGGTCTGATTAGGCTCAGGCGGCCTAAGCCTCACCTGGCCCGTCTGGATTCCTCGGGGTCCACACCACTGTGGAGCCCCTCTCGGACTCTTCCCCATCCGCACCCCTCTCGGGGTGTCTATTAAACTATGTGTGCCCCCTC
>NW_017729024.1:67126838-67147861 GCF_001723915.1 Gavialis gangeticus | reverse complement strand
CTCAGGTGGCCTAAGCCATGCCTGGCCCTGAAACAACTGTGCCTTCCCTGGCACCCTATTAGCACCCACCTGAGGCTTCCACTTGTGTGGGCCCTCCCCTTGGGGACTGACACGAGCCACCCACAGGCTTCTCACTGGTGTGCCGTCAGTGGGGCTCAGGTGGCCTAAGCTGTGCCTGGCCCCCTGCTCGGGTCTCACAACTTTCACCCATCCAGGGATGGGGTCAATTCCCCCATCTGCTGCTCTGCTTCAGCACCGTACAACTGTGCTGCGCCTGGCACAACTGCCGTGCCCACACAGGGCACTAGGAACCCCCAATCTCCTGGGGAGTTCCCGTGAGGCCTCCTCACACCCCTACAGCCTCACCCAGTCCTCCGGTATTTATGCAATGAACTAAACAGAACCATAAGCACACCGGCTGTAACTCAATAACAAGCTTCCTTGCTCAAACATAGGGTTTAGCGTACTTGCCTCTCTATCAATAGCCTCCCCATCAGGGTTTTTTCCACCCTTACCATGTTGTAGCTGCTTGGGTGGTCAACTGCAGCCATCAGCCCTGCTCAGCTCTACTGCAGAGCTCCCACACATCAAGCTACCAGAAGGGAACTGCTAACTAGGCTCTGGCTGGGGCTGTTTATAAAGGCCCAGCCCTGCCCCCTCCTGGTCATGTGACCAGCCCAGTTGCCCCAGCAACCGCCACCTGGGCTCCCTAGGTGATTGGCAGCTGCCCTTAACCCTTCCTAGGCACAGGGCACCTGCGTGACGCTGTGACAATATGAAAAATCCTTAATTACATATAAAGTTCAATGTAAGTCAGTTCAACTATTCACATAAAAAGGGCTGCAGAATATGCCTTTTTCAACACACACTTTAATGGACATCAGCAATATGACTCTAAAATCCCAAAATGTATTTGTTTACAATTGTTCATAGTATTTTTTAGTTCTTTTGTGAGCTAATTATTCTTGTTTGAAATAATTATCACCATAAGCGCACAAAAATGTTTAAAGATAAACGTATTTGGTCTTTTTTGCTCTCACATTGTCTGCCTTTGGATAGCTCCTGAATATCATTAATAATAATATTTATGAGTATAACCAGAAAGGTTTTCTTGAAAATTTGTTAAAACATTTTTCATACATTAAAACCATGACATTTCCAACCACATCTTAATTTAATTTTAGAAAAAGTCATGGTTTTCTTTTTTGACATGTTTATCATGTTTATCATGCGTGTATATACAGCTGGGGCCGGCAGGTGACTTCACGGATGATCACCAGCCAGCCAGGATAAAAGCCAGCACCAGCTGGGAGCTGGAGAGAGCAGGAAAGGCAGCAAGAGCTGTGAATGCTCTCCACACTGGCGGCAATCAGCACCGGCACAACAGAAGAGACACCGATCAGGCAGGAACACCCAGGCAGCAACGGCTGCTGAAGAACCCCGTGCCGGTCACGGACAGACCCGATGCGTGGGGGGAGACCCCACTCCAGGAAGAGCTGGGAGAAGATTGGGAAGTGGACAACACTCCCCACGCTGGGCACTTATGGATCAGGTCAGGGAAGGATAATCAGCCATGAGACAGAAGCCCAGGAAGCTTTCAAGCAGGGCAGAGAGCCTAACAGCGTCAAGGGATGCCGCTAGACACAGGCTTTAGGCAGAGTCTGTCTAATAAGGCTGTCCAGTTTGATCCTAAGTTTTCCTTTTATGTACCTGCCTTTATTTTTTTTCCAGTATGGTTTTCCCCTTTTGTTTCCTACTAACTTGTGCGTGCTCTTCTGTTGCCTTTTGCCTTTCTTTGTACTTCTTATTTGGTTGGCTACTCATTGGTGAGGGGCCCGGGCAGCTGCCAGATACCAGGAACCATTCATGAGAAGTGGTAGTCACCCAATGGAAAGTAAGAGTGACCTGCAGGAGAGGAAAATATCCAATGGATTCAGAGTCTATCAGGAGAAGAAGAAGAAAACCCGATACCTGGAATGGGTTACGGGTGAGACTCATCAATACTGGAGGGCTGGCTGCCTCAAGTTCAGGTGGCCCGCCAGAGGCTGGTGTGTGGAAGTGGTGTAGGGGAGGTGGAGCCCCATGAATATCCACCAAGAGGAATACCTAACCTTGAGGGACCACCAATAGGGAGTCCCACCACTGAAGGAATACTTAAAGTCATGGCAGGCGAGTTCTAGGGTTCTCCCCAGGGTGATTGGGGTCCCTGTCGGATGTTGCATCACCGGGCACCCACGCCAAGGCGGGCACACTCAGACATGGTTCAAGAAAGGCTTTAGATACCTAAACTGGAATTTAGGTGGGATTTTAAGTGGGATTGCTTGTCAACTCTCCCTCTGCCTTTTAAGTACCACCCAACCCTGGAGGTGTCTAAAATCAAAAGTTTTTGTCATTATGCCTGCCTACAGAAGTTACAGAAGGACACCTTGATCATACAGCATCATCAAAACTAACAGACATGTGGTGTTTGATGGTGGAGGCTGAGTGCCTCCATGCACTGGCCAAGGCCAGGAAGCAGAGGGTGCTGTAGCCTGGTGTGGAAGCCAGCCAGCCTGATAGCTGCCCAGGTGCTCCCCCTGCCTTGCCTGCTGGTTGGCTGCAAAAAGTGAGCAGGGATTCATTCCCCTATGTGAGGGGTGGGGGGCAGTGTGAGGACAGCTCAGGGACTGTGCCTCCTCCCCACTGGTGCCATGGGGCATTGCTGGGGGGGAGGGGTCCTGCTCAGGGTACCTCTACCCCCAGTTCACCACTCAGATGCTTCCCCTTCCCTGCTTGCCTGCATAGCTGGCTGATTGCACAGAGAGGAGACTCTCTGTCTTGTCCCTGTGGTAGACCAAGGCCATGACATGTAACCCTCCTGTGGTAATGTATACAAGTTCCCTAAGGCACTGTAATTTAGAGTACTTTCATTTACTACTTGTTTTAATGTGGGTTACTTTTTTGTGCTATCAGCCATTTTAGAAAGTGCTCTGCAGCCGTGCATGTATGTTATGAGATGGCTGTAGAGCACTTTTAGGAGCCAGTGAAACATGGACAGCATGTGCCCCTGGGGGCTGGGGGGGCATGGCTGCACAGGTGGTGGCAGGAGCCTGGTGGCAGGAGCCCAGTGGTGGGGAGCAGGGAGCTCCTGCAGATGTCACCGACGTTGTCAGCGGTGGAGGGTGGGGTTGGCGAATGCCAACCCTAGGTCAGCAAACACCTTCACACTCCACCGGCAGTGTCCATGGTGGCCAGGGGTGATCAGGGACTGACTGCAAATGCTGCTGGCGGTGCCAGCGGCAGGGTGGTGAGCAGCGACCTCCCAGAGGTGGCAAGCGGTGACCACCTGCATGGTGGTGCACCCCCTGCAAAAAGGCGCCTTTTAGCAGGGGGTGCACCACCATGCGCAGGAGGTGCACGTGCACCCGCATGCACCCCCTACGCGTCGCCCCTGCAGTGAAAAATGTTGCTTTTATCTATGCCCTATAATTTCCCAGCTCATTAAAACCTGTGCAGTGTTGAGTAGCTCATAATCTGATTCACACTTAAATCCTATTGTATCCAAGAATGCCTGTTTTTCTGCCTATCTTGCCAGCAAGCCTTACTGTGATAGGTCTTTGAAAAAAATCTTCCACATCCCAATTGGATAAGGCACTACAGAAAATGTAGTGGGGCCTGCATTCCTTCAAGCTATGGCAAGATATGATGGTATTCCTCTTTTATATGCCAGTTTTGTTGATTTACAGCTTTTACTGAGAATGTGGAAGACATGATTTCAGTTCCCTCCTCTGCCTGAAGGGATTCAAATCAGCATTTACCCTGTCCCAGATGCATATTCAAACACTAGAATATAGTCTGCTCTGGTGAAGTAGTAGGAACTGCTGCTATTCCCTTCTGTTGAAGCTCTTCCATTTTGAATATAATATTCCTTGGACCAGAGAAAAAACATGAATCTACAGCCTAATAATGAGGGCATTTACCCAAGAGGGGGGACTCCTGGGTTCTGTCTCTGGTCCATGGACTTTTGTGTGTTTTAGCCAATGGTTATTTAATATAAAATATATAAACTGTTCTTGGAATGCAGCTTGGAATCCAGGTCTCCTTCCTTCCAGTTAAGTGCCCTCCTTACTAGGCCAGTCTCATGTACATTGCTTGCTTTCTTTATAATATATAAATAATAAATCTTTAAGTCTTTTATGAAAAGTGGAACAGCTTAAACAGAAAGAATTAAAAATCCTCCCCATAATTGTAAAGCAGCCTATAGCCTAATGGTTAGGCCATCCCCATGGTAGATTTATAGGCGTAGCTTTGAAGAAAGGAAGTGAAAGGTATTCAAGAAAAGATTTGGTCCAAATCTTCCAAATCCTGGGTGAGGGTTCTAATTACCAGTATATTAAATGAAAGGTAACACTGGTATCTATGCCTCCTTTTCCTCCAGCCATGTTTTGAAAGAAATGTGTGACATTTTTTCAGGTTTTGGAAGAAAGGGTTTAGATATCTCCCTTTAGGAGTGGACTCAGGGCTGTGAGTGGATACACCAAGTGAAAGGACACATCTTCTTTCAGCCCTAAATTATGCTCCAAAGCCCTTTTGAGGGCCAGGTTTAAGACCCATGTGTACCTTTGGAGTTTCCATTTGGCTAGATTTTTCTGCTCCATGCTCAGCGTATTGAGCTGCCTTATTCTCTTCACACATTACTTACAGAGCTCAGATCTCTAACTCAGGGTTGTGGGTTGCACTTCAAGAGCCAAGCATATGAAAGTTAGGTGAGGTAGTGTCCAAAATACCAGTCCCTAAGTTTCTCTATGGATTTGAACCAAGGACTGATACGGTTTAACTGTATGTTGGCCATGTATGTTTTTCCTTGCTACATTACTGGCAAAGGAAGCATATGGCTTAAGTACCCCTCTATTACCTATTGATCGCTAGAAGATCATCTTTGTATTGATATAATCTTCAGCATATTGGCTAAACCTGCTTGATGACCAGATTACACCAGAACAGTTTTTGAAAAAGTCATATTACAGAAAAGAATTTGACTCTTTATTTTTCAGGTTGTATAGACCGAGATGTAATATATTATTAGATGTTTTGTCATAATAAAGAAAATACTTGAATTGTTTAGCATTCCCCCTAACAGTGATTAGGATGAATGTACAGTTCTCTAAGTACCTTGATACTTACTCATAGCATATCCTGAAATGTGATTGTCTTTTCAGCTATAGTCACTGACTCATTTCTTTGTTGTTTGAAATGTTATAGCCAAAAGTCCAAACTAATTGTTCTTCCATTTTACATTTGCCTCATAAACAGGAACCTGATTGTTCCTGAAAATATTTACCAGAAACCACTTAGCACTGAATAAGGTCAAGGGATGGGGGGACGAAACAGACTTGGCATTGACTCAGTGGGTTGTATTTATTAAAGAGAGATTGACAGTTTGAGCAAGTGCATCTCTCTTTAATAAACTGCATTGTTTCTTTTCATAAGCAGCTGTTTGTCTCCTATGCCAACTGCTTCAGAGTGTTTTAAAGTGAATTTAGTAAACTCAGTAGTGTTTCCTGCCTTGCTATCTTTGTTTGAACATAAGTTCTGATGATTTAACTCTTTCACTCCATGGATTTATTATGGGTGCCTGTACACAAGAGTGGAGACTGCTCTGACACGCTGTAATTATACCAAGTCAGAATAGACTTGATTAATCAGGTCTGCTGAAGCGTGGTAATAGTACACTTCAGCAGCCTCCCACATCTCATGTATCAAAGTACCCCTGTGCTTCAGAATGGTGGCTTGTTCAATGAGCTTTAGTTCAGGTGCCCTCACTGCCATTTTGAAGGACAGGGATGCTGATATATGAGACACTGTGGCGCTTTAGTTAGAGCAGCTCTTAGAGTGGCTCTAATTGAAGCACCACCACCCCCCTACCCATGGAGCACATGGAAAAGTGCTCAAAATGTCCCACTGTCTCTCTCAGAACAATCTCTGAGGTTTTCCCCTGCAGTAAGAGAAAATATTTTGTTATGCCTTTTGAAAAGTAGTTGAGAAAAAGAAATCCAATCTGTTAATTTTCAGTTAATTCTCCCACATGAATATAGAGATAGGAAATCTTGTTCATCTAATTGATGTGATTAATCCCTTTCAAGACAAGATAGTAAGGAAAGGATGATTTGGCTATTAAAGGTTTTTTATATAGTTGTAATGTTTATGTACATTTTATTTGCTAACATTTCTTAAATTATTTAATAAATCAGTTGCACTTTAAGTAAGATTAAGCCCCACTGAAGTAGATGGAAATTTAGTCTTTGACTTTTCCGGACCTTGATCCTGTCATGGATTGCTGGCTTTCTTTGTCTAGGAACAAACAGACTGAGAGGGGATTTAATGGCAGCCTTCAATTACCTGAAGGGTGTTCAAAAGAGGATGGAGCTACACTGTTCTCAGCAATGGCAGATGACAGAGCAAGGAGCAAAGGCCTCAAGTTGCAGGAAGAAAAGGTTAGGTTAGATATTGAGAAGAATCTTCTCATTAGGAGGGTAGTAAAACACTGTAACAGGTTACCCAGAGAGGTTGTGAACTCTCCATCCTTGGAGGTTTTTAAGATCTGGCTAGACAAAGCCTTGGCTGGCATGGTCTAGTTGGATATGGTCCTATTTTGAGCAGGAGGTTAAACTAGGTGACCTCCTGAGGTCCCTTCCATCCCTAATTTTCTATGATTCTATGCAATATGTATGCTAAAATATAGAAACAGGATTAAACTTGGGTTCTGAAGTCCACTGGTGCACTTAATAGTAGGTATAGTATCTAGCCTCTTCTGCCTTTCCTTTGTATTACACTTGCTCTCTTTCTCTTTCTCTGTCTAGATATAACATTTTGGTATCTCATTTAAAATGTAAAAGTTTTGGTGTCTCTCCATTTTCCTTCAGTATATTGTTGGGCATAGAAGTAGGATCATATGACAAGTTAAGGGCATATGAGTTCAAATGGATCTCAGAATTCTTAGTCAATGATCAGTGGGCATGTCTACATGTGTGCTTTAATGCACAGTAAATAGCCTATTTTAGCATCACATAAAAAGCCAAGCAAATATGCTAATGCACAGTAAAATAGGCTACTGTAAATTAAATATCACAAAAAATCATGGGTTTTTTTGCTACTCTATATTAGGGTAGCCTAATGCATATTTCTTTAGTATTAATGCATGTGTACATGCTCTCAGTGTGAATCAATTCATACAGTTTGGCCATGCTATCTATTTCTGCTCTTTGCAGACAGTGAGGTTTTTTCTTATTGTTCCTGATATTCTCCCATGTGATGATCAGGTGATGAAAATCAACTTCAATGCACCAAATAAAATGTTGAGGTCAGTTATATTTACTTAAACCCAGAGTCATTCTAGGGAAGTGGATGAAGTTTCCCTAAGTGCATCAAACTGGCTGAAATCTGAATTTAGTCCATCCACTTCAGCTTTCTTTTGTTTCATATAATACATTTCATGGCCTCAGACAAACTCAGCTTGTAACATATTGTTCTAACCTAGCCAGACTGAATCTATTCAACAATTGGAGCATAAACGGTTGTCCCACTCTTTTACTTGTGTCCATCTGACTTTCTGAATCAGTGCAAATTACAAAAATTTACTACTTGCACCAGGCTTAAGCTTAATTTACAGCACTCTTAATTTAGAATTGTACTGTTTTCATGATTACTGAGATTTCAGGGTCCAGTGCTGGCAAGTTGCATCTTAAATGGTGTGCATGGGATTGAGGGTAATTATTCTGCTGCAAAGGTTTATTTCTTTACCCAAGAAGAAATATTTTATGATATGTTCCATACACATATTTTTCCATGTGATTTCACACTTTATTTTATATGCTTTCCACAGAGGATTGAGTTGCATAGTTTGACTTGACTGATGTCAATGGGAGATTTAGACACTTGGGGACTGAAAGATATAGTGTCATTTAGAAAAAAATAGGAATATATTTAAAAAGGTAGTTGTAGAAAGCCCTTTATATAGCAGAGTGAACATGCTTGCTAAAATTTTCAGAGCTAAACTTCTATTGTAACCTCTAATCAAGTACAAATTATTTAATTTCCACTTTTTTCTTTGGGGGGAGCCTTTCTACAAACTTTATGGAGACAAGAATTCATCCAGGAATCACTCTAACAGAGGTCTATTCCAACATCGTGTGAGCATAGACATAATCACAGTGATAGGGAAAGGGACAGGTTGTTTGCTCTATAATAAAATAAATTCCAGGTCCTTAACAAAAAAAATATTAATAGGCAAATAATTATCTTGGTAAACAAATGGCTCAAAAAAGCCATCTGGAGACATGGAGAGAGAGGTGTGGAAAGGCCAGATCATCTTCCTTAATCAACATGAATTAAGCAGGATTCCTCAACCAAGTCTCTTCTTCAAACACTATTGATAATATTGAGAATAGGACAGTTCTACACAAGGATTAATTCCATTTATTTATTTTAGCCTGGAATGTAGAATGTAAATATTAAACCATATTTTTGACATAAGGATTCAAATTGTAACATTGGCAATCAGTAACTGTTGATTGTCAGTAGTATAAACAAGAGCAACATTCAAAATGATGTCAAGCTATGATGATGATGATTGATGTTGTTGTTTTTATCAGGGCCCTGCACTCTGGAGGTAGGATTTTGTAGTTGGTATAAATAAGTATATTGAAAACAGACAAACATTGATTAAAAAATAATTTTGCATTTTACATATCAGATTTGGTAAAACTGTCTGAATGTGAGAGCTTCCATTCTCATCTCACAGTTTATAACAGAACTATTTGCGTAGGATTGCAAGAAAACCCCCTATTTTTACTCTCTTTCTAGCACAAAAAACTCTTCCCTGCACACAGAGTCTAAACCACAGTGCTTTAAACTAAATGTTTCACTCTAAAAATATATTTTGTGCATTGAGTGTAATGAAACCAATACAGGTCATGAGAGAGAAACTGCAAGTTATTAAAATAGTAACTTTTTTTCTTAAGATGTTCTACTTATAAAAATACGGTTAACTTATTCAAATAATTTTGGCAAGACCATGAATGATAACACCTGTCTCCAGACCAAATATAAACAATTACAGCAGCCTTTCATAGCATACCTATATATTGATACATCACGTATGATATATAGTGAAATAAAAACAATCACTTTGGCCTTTTTAAGTAAGGCTAGGTACAGACATCACACTTCATGTGTGTTAAGCACACAGAAAAGGCTTTAAAACCATAACAGAACAGATGTTCATGGTATGCAAGATGTTTTAAAAATGGTGGATCCTGCTCTGAGTTAATCCTCAATGGATGTGGTATTAGACTAAAGCGCTTTAGGTTAGAATGTTTTCTTGAATATCTGTGTCACATCCATTGCATTTCAATGTGTGTTGCATTCTGCTGCCATCCCAGGGGCCCCTCACTGAGTGATGTGCTAACCTCAGCCAGTGCTTATCTACTCCAGGCAAGCACAGGCCCAGCTCCACCCGGGGCTGTCACAGACAGGAGACAGACAGGCTCTGTCTCCTCCCTGTCCAACTAGGTGTGTGTGTGTGGTGGGGGAGACAGAGCTTCTCTGCTGTGCAAATCCCCTCCTCCCACCCCAAAGCTTGAGGGATCAGGTCTTGGTGGGGGTCAGGCTGGATCTGTGAGGCACAGAGGCTCCATTTGTCCCCCACCCCCCAGTCCCAGTTCCCAGAATAGCAAAAAGCCCCATAATGCAGCTTCTGGTTACCATTGTTAGGAGGCTAGGATGGAGGAGAAGGGTGCACCCCCCCCAGCTTGCCAGCTGCGTTCTTGTGGGAGGCTGGGTCAGGTCTGCATGGCAGGGGGGTTCCCTTTGCCTACCACCATATTTCCCAACACAGTGAAAAGCCAAGCTGGGCATCCCTGTGCTGCAGATCCTGGCTGTAGCTCTCAGGAAGCTGGGGTCAGGGGAAGGGGAGCCCCTCTGCTATGTGGAACCATCCTATTCCCCCCAAAGACCTCAGGCAGCAAGCTGTTGGGGTCCCTCATGGCAGGGGGCTCTCTTCCCCAGCCCTCTTTATCCAAGCCTCCTGACAATGGCATTCAGAGGCTACAGCATGAGACTGTCAAACCTGGCATTTTGCCACCCTGGGAACTGGGGTCAGGGGAACTGAGAAACTATTATGAGCACCCCCTCTCCCCCCCCCAAAAAAAAACTTGCCAGCTGGAGTCTCAGGGGAGGGACCAAGCTGGGTCTGCATGGCAGGGGCTCCATTCTCTCCCACAGCCCCAGTTCCTGGCTCAGCAAAAAGCCAGGCCAGGCAGCCTCATGCTGCAGCTCCTGGATGCAGCTATCAAAAGGCTGGGGTGGGGAAGAAAGGGAGACCCCTACCACACAGACCCAGATGTCCCGTCCCCCCTCCCAGTCCCAGCCAGCAAGCTATGTGGGGGCCCTCACAGCAGGAAGTCCTGTTCCCCCTCCTCCCCCACCAGCCACAACTGACAGTCACTAGTTTGGGGTGGGGGTTGCGGAGAGGGGCTGCTCCAACAGCCTCTTGTGAAATGTGCCCCTGCCTGCTGGCCTTGGCTAGTGCAGGCAGGCACCGAGCCACTTCCCACTGAATGGCAAATGTCTATTTGGTTTTTTTCCCACTCTAACTTATAGCACTTTAAGTAAAGTGTGATAGTTAGAGTGCTTCTGCCAGGGACTTTTTTTACTTAGCCTAAAATTCTAAAACTAGAGGGCAGATCTTAAGCATGGTGTAATAGAATTGCACTTAGGTGCCCAAGTCCACTTCCATGACTAAGAAGTAGACTGGAACTTCTGGAATGGAACTTCTGGAATGGAACTTCTGGAATGGAACTTCTATTCAAAGCAAGGGAAATAATCTGTAGAACGAGGCTTCAAATTTAACTGGATGGACAACTACTGCTGAAAAACTTTTAGCAATAAGAAAGAGGAATGGGAAAAAAAGAAGTAATCTATAAAGAAATCTATGTTTTCATGATCAGGAAGTGCAGTGATAAAATACAAATTATCAATAATTAAGCTGAGAGGAATTAAAACAAATAGTAAAAGTTCTTCAGTCATATGAGAAAAAGAAAACAGGAAAGAAGAATCAGGGGGTCGATATTCACTAGGTGTAGCTGAGAAGTTAAAGCTAGTCTAGGTAGTCTGCCAATACTAAATTAATACCTTGATTAAATTTTCAATGAGGACAATGATATTGAACACAAGAGCAAGTGGGATCAATGAAGGTATGGAAATCACCACATATGAGGCAAAAATATATGATCTTACTTCACTCGAGCCAAAAGGAACCAGATAGTCTCAATCCCAGGATTCTGAAAGAAGTCATCTTGTTTTTGGTAATCCCTCACAGTCAAGGATGATTGTCTTCCATTATTGTCTTATCTATGTGGATGATGAGGCCTATCCAGGATTGACAGAATACTGTAGCTCAAACATGTCCCTCCATGTGGGGTGGATGCCACTGGATTCTTGATTTGTTCATGACCTGCTTCTGCTACTCCCACTTTTCCATCTCCTGTTGTTGTAGTAAGGTGTCAAAGTACTGAGATCCCTGCAGCAGACCGTTCCTCCATTTGGGGCAGTCCTGGATGATAGTCTCCCATGAGCTGACGCTGATGTTGAGAACATCCCTGAAGTGCTTTCTCTGCTCTCCTCTTGAGTGTACAACTTGGCTGAGCTGAAAGAATAAAACTTGCTTCAGGAGTCTGGAGTTGGACATCCAGATGACATGGCTGGCCCAGCAAAATTGATGTTGGATGATCATTACCTCAATACTTGTGATGTTTGCTTGCAGAAGGACACTAACATTAGTGTGTCTGTCTTCCCACTGGATTCAGAGGATCTTTTGCAGGCAGTGTTGATGGTACTTCTCTATCAACTTTAGATGTCTTCTGTACATTGTCCATGTCTCAGTTCCATACAGTAAGGTGAGGATCACAACTATTTGATAAACCATGAGCTAAGTTCAGATCTGACATTGAACACCTATTTCACCAGGCATCCAAAGACTGCACTTGCACAATTGAGGTGATGTTGGATTTCTTGGTCAATGTCAGCCTTCTGCAGGAGATGCCTTCTGGGGTATGGAAAATACTCAGTGTTCTCCAGAGTCTCACCATAGATCTGGATTACCAGCACTGAGGATTATTCATTAGCAGCTTGCTGGAGGACTTAGTTTTCTGAATGTTAGGTGTCTATCCCATTTTCTTGTATGCCTTGGTAAAGATATATCGACGATTGCTTGAAGGTCTGCTTCCAAGTAAGCAAACACTACAGCACCATCAGTGTACTGGAGCTCAATGACTAATGTCAGACTGGTCTTGGTTTGGGCTCAGAGTTGGCTGAGGTTAAACATCTTACCATCTATTTGGTAGATTTGCTCCACTCCAGCTGGAAGGATGTTGGTAGTCAGATGTAGCATTTCATCAAGGAATATTGAGAACGATTTTGGAGTTATGACACAGGCTTGGTTAATTCCTGTTTTAACCTCAAAGGGATCTGTGAGAGATACATCACTGAGAACCACTGCTCACATACCATCATGCAGCAGGCTGAGAATGGTGACAAATTTCGGTGAGCAGCAGTACATTAGAAGGATCTTCCACACTTCTTGGCTAACTGAGTCAAAAGCTTTCATGAAGTCAAAGAAGGCCATGTAGAGAGGCTTATGTTGTTCCTGGCATTTCTTCTGGAGCTGGCAAGCTGTGAAAATTATGTCAGTTGTGCCTCTTGATGCCGTAGACCCTTAAGGAGATGGTTCAGGAGGGTTCTTGTAATTATCTTTTCTGTGGTGGACAAGGCTATCCCTCTGAGTTTCCAAAATTGGACTTGTCTTCTTTGTTGAAGATTGTCACAAGTATGGCATCCCTAAGGTCTTCTGGGATTTCCTCATCATTCCAGATCATTAATATGAGGGCATGAAACTGTTATGTGAGCTCCTTGTCCTCCGCTTGATAGTTTCCATGGGAAGTCCATCACCTCCAGATGCATATGAAAGGACAACCAAGATGTTTAGTAAATCTATCAAGCCCCGGGCATCACTACATGATAGACCAATAACCAATGCAGTACCTACATTTTAAGGGGGGAAAAGGTGACCTGCCTTCATGCCTATCAGTCTGATATCAACAATATACAGCATTATAGAACAAATTTTGAAGGAAAAAATAAAGATATAAAGGAAAAAATATTGGGCTAAAGTGCAAAATAGGTTTACCAACTGTGATGATGCCAGACTAACCAGATACTTTATTTTTGTAATATAATTTTTAGATAAAAGAAACGTCTGATCTGTGTAGACTTCAGAAAAAAACTTGTTATGGTTCCACATGGGAAATTATTAGTTAAAATTATGAAGATGTGGCTTAGTAGAAATGTAAGGTAGGAAAAGAACTGGCTAAAGGGTAGAGAACAGTAGAGAGTGAAGAAAGAAATATCAGAATGAGGGAATATCACTAACAGAGTTACTTAAGGATTGATTTTGGGATTGTTCAGATGTAATATTTTCATTAATGATTTTGGCACAAAATGTAATACAGCAATTGATGAGACTACATTAAAAACAGGAGGATCAGAATAGTATGATGTAGAGGAGTGAAATAATAAAATGGAATAAAATAGTGCAAAGTACAAGATCTTGAATTTAGGGACTGCTGCCAAAAATTTTGGCAGCATTATCTGGGAGCCTATTAGGAAACAAAAATAAGCCAGAACTGTGATACAGTAAAGAATAGGCAAATATGATCCTAGGATGTTTCAGGCTAGATAGTATCTCTATATCCTCTATTCTCATTACCCCACTCCATTTAAAAAAAAAATCAAACTAGAACCGGTTCAGAGATGGACTACTAGTCCATGTCCCCACATGTAGGCATGTGCAGTGTGTGGCTCCACAAACCACATGCATGAAATGTTAAAACATGCCCCATGCTGCAGATTTGCAGTGTGGGGGCAAAATTTGCTACCAGGATTTCCCAGTAGCAAAAAAACGTTCTGGAAAGAAATTGGCATAACACATGCAACAATAGCATACACTGGAAAAAAATGGAAGATTGGTCCTCCAGTGAGATGCTTTTGACAACTGGCCAGAGCATCCCTACTGCTCTATTTGGGCCCTGACTGCTCCAAGCATACCAGGAGCCAAGAGGAGCTGGGCAAGGGCAGCTTTGTTGTCCCACAACAAAGCACACATACAGGGGCATGTGCTCAAACTCAGAGTAGTAGAACAAATTTGTGCCAGTACTATTTATACCGCTGGAAGCAAACATCTGGATGCAGCCCTAGGGTGATCAGGGGGATGAAAACTCTCTCTTACAAGGTGTGGCTAAATGAACAAGCTACTAATAAGCAGACTATTGGAATAATTACCTATCACTCAAGTCACCTAATGCTGTCCATTTTAAGAATCTGTTTTTGCTTGCTTTTAACATTACCAAACAATAAGAATTTGCACTAAAATTTTATATGCTCCAGCCCCTGCCCCTGCCAGTGACTCTCAGTGCCTACTGCTCCAGCCCAGCCCCTTACAGCAACAACCTGTGCCCCACACTCCTGCTGGCCACGGTGCTTGTTCTACTGGCCCCAACAGGCCACCCCCTGCCAGGCCCCAGACCAGGCACACTCACCCCAGTGGGGGCCAGGGCATCAGCTGCAGGAGGCCTTGGCTGACCCCCTCTTCCTGCACTCCCTGCTCCATCTTCCCTTCCCCACTGTTCACATACCCCCTACCCCCTGCCCAGTCCCAGCACCACTTTCAGGACACAAACATGGGTGAAACAAAAAAAGCTTGATTACCCTCACAACACCCATCCCCATCCCTCTCCCCTCCCCCCTCAACAAACAGAACCCCTCCTTCCCCTGCTCTTTACTTATGCCTCTGAGCACGGGGTGGGGAGAACTGCCTGCCACTGCTGCCATCCCTAGCTGACCCAGGGAGGAGGCTGGGGGGTCCCTAGAGCAGCTCCAGCCAGGATCACAGGGAGCAGCTGTGCAGGGAGCCAGGCTCAGCTAGGGAGAGCAATGGCGGGGGGCAGGGTCCCTCTCTGTGCCTGGTGCCTCTGGGTATTCTCTGACAGCCTGGGAACCTGCCCACCACTGCTGCTGTCCTAGCCAAGCCTGACTCCACATAAAGCCACTCCCCACAGCCCCAGCTTGAGTGGGGCCAGAGTGACTGAGACGATGGTGGGTCTTCCCTTCCTGTACAGAGAAACATAAGTAAAAAGAGCAAGGGGCAAAGGTGGGAGGGTGAGACACTGACCATGAACTGGGACTTCTGAATCCCAGATAAAGACTGCTTCCCCAGGTCTGTCCAGAAAACTCAGAGGAAGGAGGGGAGATTCTTACCTGATTCAGAAACTTAAAGACAGTATCTGGTTTCTGTTCTTTCAGTGTGGTCTACCCATCTCTGGTGGATGAGAAAGCTTGGAAATTGTGGGGTGTAGACAACCCTGCAGCACTGGGTACCACTTCCACTCCCCCTTTTCGAAATCCTGGATATGCTTATACAAGAGGCCACTAGGGACATGGTACATGTGATAGTCCTGGTGGCTTATGAGGAGAGAGAGAGATAAAATTAAGAGCTGGGAAAGGAACCAGGAATTGGGATTAGGTAATCAAGAAAACAAGGATTGAAAGTTTGCTAGAAGTCAGAGTCCAAATAAGTGAAACTAGGATCTAGTAGACAGGAGCTGTCACTGGGATGAGAACTTTAAGAATTGGGCTGTGACTTCATTGACAGAGATGGGGAATGGAACAAGGATCTAGGCTGGTGAAGACATATGACAGAAGCAAGGGCATGTTGTGAGGCACAGTTCAGAAGGTGCTACATTTGTAGAGAGGAACACACTTCTTTGTAGAGCATGTTTCTTCCTTGGAGTGAAGTAAAAGATTCCTGAGTCTTAGTATTCCCCTAGTATGGATAATACCTATCAGACTCATTGGCAAAGGGTTCAATCTGCATTTCCATACTCACTGTAATTTTAGTCTGTAGCAGTGCTGACTGTAATTCATCCTAGTTTCACAATACTACAGGACATGTGCCAAGAAAACAAATACACCATTCTCCAACAGCAATCATGTAATGCTTTTGCATTTTTTTTAATATAATGTCACTTTGGTTATGCAATAAAATTGCGTGAAAAATGTGAAATTAAACCTACCCTCACCTCAGTTTTGCAGTCCATATCAATTCAGATTTATAGTTGTTTTGCTTCTTATTCACAATTGTAGTGTAATGATTTTTACAATATAATGTTTTTTGGTCTTAGTATCTACATAAGCATTTCCTCTTGGGGAGGAGCAGAGGGGGGAAAGACTTCCATACCAAAAGACTGGTGTCATAATTTTGCCACTACCTGAATAATGCAAGAACTTTAGGACAAGTATTGTTAGACAAATCCATCCTCTCCTTGCTATCACAATATTTTTTTTTCAGAAGTTAATATAAACATTGTTCTAAAACTGCAAAATGTCTTACTCCTTTTCTACACTGATATACTTCTGCTCCAGAAATTCAGTGCAAATTATGCAGTTAAATATTTTGTAACTTTCTAAAGGAGTTATTCTTAATGTTGCACAGTGAAAATGAAAACACACCAGTTTGCATAATTTTTTTTACATTATATTATTTTTGCAGCACATAAATAAATTACCTAAAAATATTAATGTACTATGTAATGTAATTAATATTGCATAATGCAAGATTTAATGACTAAGTCAACTTTAAATGTAGATAATTCTCTGTATGGTAATTATTGTTTAATGCCACTAACCAAACAGCATTTTGCTAATGACATCCATTTTTACATGACTAATCAGGAAGGTTTTAAATTGGCAAATTACTGCTATGCACTTCTATTGTGAGCAGCTTTGCTTGTGGATATTGCTTCTGGGAGCCAGAAGAGAGTTTGGATGAGGGAGGGAAATAGTTCAGTTCTTTGATGTCTGTTCAAACCTTAGGCAGGGGTGAGAATGGGAAATTCAGGGTGAAGGTGACATTTTCCTAGGCCTGTGCCAGTTGTAGACTTACATTGTGATGTTGGATAACTTTTCTCTGAGAAGCCCTTAGATCCCTACTGAAGTGGTGCATGGGACCACATCCATGGCCCCCTTCCCTACTGCTCCATGCATACAAGCAGCCTCCCTCCCCTCTCCCCAGCTCTGCTCTCCTGACTCACTGGCTGCAGCAGGCTCCTCTGCTGAACTGGAATAGGCACAGGAAGCATAACGTGGAGGGGAAGCCCAGAGACCCCAGCTATAAGGTATGCATTCTATGAAATAATCATAGAATCATAGAAAATTAGAGTAGTAAGCAACCTCAGGAGGCCATCTAGTCCAACCCTCTGCTCAAAGCAGGACTACCCCAAATAGATCATCTCAGCCAAGGTTTTGTCTATCCATTAAAAACCTCCAAGGATAGAGATTCCACAACCTCTCTGGGTAACCTGCCCCAGTGTTTTACTACCCTCCTAATGAGAGAGTTTTTCCGAATATCTAACCTAAACTTCTTTTGCTGCAACTTGCGATCATTGCTCCTTGTTCGGTCATCTACCACCAGTGAGAACAGTCCAGGTCCATCCTCTTTGGAACCCCCCTTCAGGTAGTTGAAGGCTGCTATTAAATCCACCCTCAGTCTTCTCTTCTCCAGACTTAAATAAGCTAAGTTCCCTCAGCCTCTTCTTATAAGTCATATGCCCCAGACCTCTAACCATTTTAGTTGCCCTCTGCTGGACTCTCTCCAGTTTGTACACAGCCTTTCTGTAGTGGGAACCCAAAACTGGATACAGGACTCCAGATGTGGCCTCACCAGTGCTGAATAGAAAGGAAGAATCACTTCCCTCACTCTGCAGCATTGTCGATGTGTGGGGAGTGCATATCGGCCTGAGATCTGCTGTGCACCCCCTGGAAGTGCCAGCCACTGGCTCTACAATTGGCCACTGGGGGACCCCTCTCTCAGTAGGCAATGGGCCACTGAGGGACCCCCTCCCCTCCCCGGTCAGCAATCTGGTGCCCCTTCAGACTCGGGAGGCATCAATTGCCCATGCTCTGCAGGCAGGGCTCCTACTAATGCAGCCCAGCATTCTATTAGCCTTCTTTACAACAAGAGCACACTGTTGGCTCATATCCATTACTATTCGCTGTAACCCTCAGGTCCTAACCTTGCTTCCATTTTTCTTGGACCATTTATGCATTTTGCATTATCAATGGTGGTGGGGGCCAAAACCCAGATTCTCCATCCAGATGACTGTTCTAACTAATAGGTTGCAAACACATTCTTCTTCTTGCTTGCTTGCTCTTCTGCCCACGCAAAGAATGAATCTTGCATGTAGGCAGGTACCCTTCGATTTCCAATGCATAGAGGCACCTAAACCTTAGAGAGGGAAATTCAGTGCTAAGTGTTTCCTATTGGTTGGCTCCCAGCTTAGCTGAGGAGTTTTGGGATCTACTTTCTGAGAATGATAGGCACATTCTAACATTGATAGCCACTTAACTCAGGACTTTGGATTCAATTTCAGGTACCAGAGACATAGAAGTTAGGTGCTGTGGTCTAGGTCCTTGTTTGGACCTGGCAAATGAAATCACCTTTGTGCTTGGCTTAGTCTGATCAGACAGCTGTAGTTAGCCATGTTAGTCTGAAATCAAATAGTAGGCAGGATAGCTTCTAAAAATATCGTCTGATCAAGTGAACGTTTGTGCTGTGCTCATGAAAGTTTGTGCTGTGTGTGTGTTTGTATGCACATATGCATGCACACACACATGTACATACACACACACACACACACACACTTTGGTTAGCTTATAAGGTGCAAATCTACACTACCTTCTGCTTGTTCTGCTCAGACCTGAAGAAGAATGTCTTGCAATTTGAAAGTCTGTCTAACTCTATCCTAAATATACAGTTAACCCAATAAAAGATATCACCCTAAGAAATCCTTGCCCCTCACGTTTGGAAAGGAATAGGTACACTATGCTAATCAATCACTGCACTTATTTACAGAATTTAGGATTTCCAAAAAATCAGTTTAGGGACATAACTCAAAACAAGGTAAGAAAAAAGGGCAAGTCTATTCATTCAAACAGAGATTTGAGTTAGGGTGTTGCAAAGGTGAGATGTATTTATTCTTGACTGATGACAGATATGGTTTCTGTAGAAGGTTTTGCTTCTGACTTTTTATTCCTTTCATCATTGTACCTATATTCTTATGATCTGAGTAGTAGAGTTGATCTCAAGTTATGAAGTCCAGCTATAAATTTCAGTCAATACTAGTATGTTCAGTGTGCAGTGTTCATTTGAACGCCTTCCTTTTTTGTGTGAGAGATCCAAGAATTGTATTTGTTTAGTATGATTTGGGAAAGAGTTTTGACAGGTAACAAAAAAAAATCATTATAGGGTTTTAATACCTGTTGTGAATTCTACTGACAATAGACTATGGTATGGCTGATAGGCTCAGATATGCTTCTTTTTCATCACTTCCAAAACTACTTTCTTTCACTTGGAGGTAATTTGCACTAATTCGTTCTGCCAAAAATATGTAACTACTTTTGTGTTGTAGATTTACTTCTGTAAGGCTTGATCTTGTTATACCACCATATGTAGAGGTGCATGGATACATTGGTCCGATATCGGTTTGGTACCAATGTAAAGAAAACTGGCTGTATTGGATATCGGCCCAATGGGGCCAATAATCTGGCCAATAAATGCCCATGCTGTGCGCAGCCATAGTGCAGCACTTAGGCAGCGAGGAGCAGACCTGGCAACATGAAGAGCTGCCTCCAGCTGGTAGGTCTGGTGTGGTAGAAGGGGAGA
Source organism: Gavialis gangeticus (assembly GCF_001723915.1). Taxonomy (NCBI): domain Eukaryota; kingdom Metazoa; phylum Chordata; order Crocodylia; family Gavialidae; genus Gavialis; species Gavialis gangeticus. Next base: position 67,128,051 of record NW_017729024.1, on the reverse strand, counting down.
AGGAAGGGAAGGGAAGGGGCATGGGGGGGCGGAGCTGCAGCTCTTTGGTGGGGCATCTTCTGCCTCTCTTTGCACCCTGGAGGGGGAGGGGGTGCCTGCAGATCTACGCAGGACGGGGCGGGGCAGGCTGGAGCTGGGGCCGCATGGGGCTCTTCTTGGTGGGGGCTGGGCTTGAAATGGTCACCAAAGGGAGCTGAGAGGATGCTGCATCCACCCCAAATTTTGCCGCCGCTCCACTCCCAGTGCTGCCACCACCAGCTCCCTGGCACAGCCTTGGCTGTTCCCGGCACGTGGGTGGATGCGGGGCATTCATCCAGGGCTGTGCCAGGTGACTGGCAGTGGTGGCGCTGGGAGTGGAGTGGCAGCAAAATTTAGGGTGGATGTAGCATCCTCCCATCACCTCCAGCGCCCACTTTGAGCCCAGCCCCCGCAGAGAAGAGCCCCATGCAGCCCCCCCCCCACTCCGTCCCACCATGTGCAGATCTGAGGGCACCCCCCAGGGTGCAAGCAGTGGCAGAAGCCCCATGGGGGGCATTGATCTGCCCCCCCATACCCCTTCCCTCCTCCCTCCCCTTTCACCACACCAGACTTACCAGATGGAGGCAGCTGTGTTGGAAATTGGATTGGTATCAGCCGATATGCCTCCTTAAATATCAGCTACTGGTATTGGCCCCAGAAATTTCTATCAGTGCACTCCTTATCATAAGTATAATTTACATAAGGTTGTAACGATTCATAAAGGACCAGCATGGTGAAACACCAAGATTCTACTCTTTGGTTCAAAGCAGCTATGTATTAGACTGGTTGGTTGACTTTGTAACCACTTGCTTGTAGTTGGATTGGAGTTGACAACAATTCTGCATAGGCTAATACCAGTCTTTGCTGAGGTAAAATACCTGTATTTTGATTTGAGCCTATACTTTTGTATCTGTATCTACAACCTGAAGTTCAACAAGTTTCTCAAACTGTGACTTAAGGGGTGCATATACATGAGATGTTTACTGCGGAGCTGCCTAACTTGCTCCACAGTGAAGTCTCTGCATCCACACATGTGGCCCTATTAGGTCACAGTAAACTAATTAACTCTGCTGTAGGTTAGTACTTGTAAACACAAGTACTATCCTATGGTGGCGTATTTTAGTGTGCAGCAATGCGCGTGTAGGCGTTGATGGGGGTGGTTGGGGCACAAGGGTGCTTTAGTGTGGCGGCTGCC
>NW_017729024.1:67125590-67126827 GCF_001723915.1 Gavialis gangeticus | reverse complement strand
TAACTCTGCTGTAGGTTAGTACTTGTAAACACAAGTACTATCCTATGGTGGCGTATTTTAGTGTGCAGCAATGCGCGTGTAGGCGTTGATGGGGGTGGTTGGGGCACAAGGGTGCTTTAGTGTGGCGGCTGCCTGCCAGCTAGCCCACACTGGATCACCCTTGTACCCCAGCCAGCTCCTCCACAGCACACAGAGCTAGTTTGGAGCAGTCCTGAGCTGTCAGGCTGACCCCGAGAGCCCCCTGTCAGCTGAGGCTGCTGCAGTCCTAAGCACCTGTGTAAATGAGGCACCTGGGAGCAATTCCAGTGATATCCACCAGAGTTTATTGCATTGCCTTAATTTCACGTGTAGATGTGCCCAGGGAGTCTAATCAGACATTGCTTTCAGCTAAGGAACCTGGTATTTGTTTGAAAAATGTCCCAAATACCCTCTATGTCTTCTGTTCATGCAGCTTTAGAAGATTGGGGTTAATTTCTCTGAGGAGGAAGCAGATGATTGTGGGAATATTTTAAGAGGTCTCTCCTGCCTAAAAATGAAGGTTAATGAAAACAAGAACAGTATGCAATTGTCATACCTGCACATATATTCATATATATGGTATTTGCTTTCTTAATTTGTTCTCATTAACATTTTTTTAAGGCCAAATATCTGAGTTACATCTTTCAATATCTTTGAAGTATCCGTGACTGGAGTAACAAGGCCAGAGCAGCTTTCAGCTCACAGAATCAGGCAACTTTTTTAAATAATATGAGTATCTTGCAAAAGACATATTTATACATTGTGGGCATGTCTACACATGTATCTACATGCGCCTAAATGCAATGCACCTTTGCTTAAGGTACATTTAGGTGATTTACGTGTGTGTCTACACATGGACACACTAATGCACATTAAGACATATTGCATTTAGGTGTGAATAGCTAAGTTGCATTAGCACACATGCAGAGGCACTAATGCGCCTTAACATGGTGTCTATCCACTGATGCACACCATGTTAATGAGCATTAGCACATCTACAAATGCTCCAATGTGACTTAGCTGTTCACACCTAAATTTGATACCTGCTTTGTGCCGGTATCAAATTTAGGCTCACATAGTTTTAAAGTGCCATTGTTAAGGTGCATTAAGGGCATACACATGCAAATGCATGCCTTTAATGTGTCTTAAAAATGGTGATTTCAGGTTAAACCCACTTGAGAGACATGCCTGGTGTGTGTGTGTGTGTGTGTGTGTGTGT
>NW_017729024.1:67120289-67125579 GCF_001723915.1 Gavialis gangeticus | reverse complement strand
AGATTGGGGTTAATTTCTCTGAGGAGGAAGCAGATGATTGTGGGAATATTTTAAGAGGTCTCTCCTGCCTAAAAATGAAGGTTAATGAAAACAAGAACAGTATGCAATTGTCATACCTGCACATATATTCATATATATGGTATTTGCTTTCTTAATTTGTTCTCATTAACATTTTTTTAAGGCCAAATATCTGAGTTACATCTTTCAATATCTTTGAAGTATCCGTGACTGGAGTAACAAGGCCAGAGCAGCTTTCAGCTCACAGAATCAGGCAACTTTTTTAAATAATATGAGTATCTTGCAAAAGACATATTTATACATTGTGGGCATGTCTACACATGTATCTACATGCGCCTAAATGCAATGCACCTTTGCTTAAGGTACATTTAGGTGATTTACGTGTGTGTCTACACATGGACACACTAATGCACATTAAGACATATTGCATTTAGGTGTGAATAGCTAAGTTGCATTAGCACACATGCAGAGGCACTAATGCGCCTTAACATGGTGTCTATCCACTGATGCACACCATGTTAATGAGCATTAGCACATCTACAAATGCTCCAATGTGACTTAGCTGTTCACACCTAAATTTGATACCTGCTTTGTGCCGGTATCAAATTTAGGCTCACATAGTTTTAAAGTGCCATTGTTAAGGTGCATTAAGGGCATACACATGCAAATGCATGCCTTTAATGTGTCTTAAAAATGGTGATTTCAGGTTAAACCCACTTGAGAGACATGCCTGGTGTGTGTGTGTGTGTGTGTGTGTGTGTGTGTGTGTGTGTGTGTGTGTATATGTGTATGTAGATACACACAGTGTCCTTTATTTTTATTTTTTTTATGAATCTGTTTAAAGCAGATACCTTTTTTCTTTTTATGAAAAAACATGTATATTTAGTACTGTGTTGCTGTACTGCTGAGGAACATTTTTTTCTGGGTATTATTATTTACTGTAATGATGTGTGTGTGTTTATATGTGTGCGTGTTTCTTTAGTAAGTGTGTAGACAACAATCAAAGGTAGAATGATTTATTAGTAAGTTTATAAAATAGTTATTGACTGGTCATTGGTAAAAGAAATACGTTTATCACAAAAATGCAAACAAATTAAACAGTTAAAGTATTACTTTAAATTGTTAATTTTTATGCTACAACAAGAAATGAATAATGAATTGCATGTTAACTATAAAATTTGAACGGAATATAATGAGACAATTTTATTTTCAAAGGGAAACTGAAGATCATCGCACAAAAATATTTATAATTGAGCACCTACTTTTGCATAAGCAATTAATCTGTGTATTTGAGGGTCTATAAAATTGGCTAATTGGCTAATGATTTAACAAGTACAAATTGAAGAGAGAAGAGTTAGAGGCCAGATTGTCAACCCCTTATATACAAAAATGTGTACCTACACAAGTCATACCATTGAACAACAATGGGATTGCTTGAGTAAGTCAGGGATCATCAGCAGTTAAGAAGGATATTACAGTCAAGTCCTAAAGAGGAAGAAACCACCCATTGTATGTATACCCATGCCAAGGAAGTGAATAAAACCAATAAAAACATGAATGAAAGAAAATATGTATAATAAAATAGAAACAAGCTTATTTCACATTCTGTTTTCATCAGATGGATGATTCACGGATGGATGATTCATGCTGTGTCTTTTTCTTGTTTGCTGTGCAGGTACTGGCTGACAAACAAAGTCCATATCAAAAGACCCAGCACCGGTCTCCTTATGTACACCCTGGCTACCAGATTTTGTGATGAAATTCATCTGTATGGATTCTGGCCATTCCCAAAGGATTTAAATGGAAAACCAGTCAAATATCATTACTACGATGATTTAAAGTATCGGTATTTTTCTAATGCCAGCCCTCATAGAATGCCATTAGAGTTTAAAACTTTATATATGTTACATAACAGAGGAGCACTTAAACTAACAACAGGGAAATGTGTACAGCAATAAAGCACCTGTACAGTACAATAAAAATACTGAATATGCACTTCATCATAAAGGTGTTGTGAAATGGCAGTGGGATACCACAGAGGATATATTTCAATACCCAATAAGCCATTGGGAAAAGGAAGTTTATCAGAAGTCCATTACCAGCTATTATACCTGTAAAGTGCTATAAAACGAAAGTTATCTTGACTGCAAGGGTTCAAGTAAGTGCCACTTTTCACTAAGAACAAAACTTGAATGTATAATCAGTACTGTTTACAAGATCCAATGATACATTCTTCATGAAAAAAAGAAGCAGCAAATAGCCCTTTTTTACTGCTGACTTGCTACTGTAGTCTGACAGCTTATAGAAGAAATACCCAGTGGATGGAATCTGCCCATGGGGAAATAAAACAGCCTTTGGCAGAAGAATTCTTGGTTGAATTAGTAGAGAAGTGAAGTCTGTAAGATCAAGCAGATCAAGTAAATGCCTTCAGTCAGGGGACTGTCTGACCTTGTATTATAACCTCATCTTTTGTTGCTGGTTCCTTGTTGTTGTTGTTTGGTTTTTTCTTGCATTTGGGTATTGTAACCCTAAAGGGATTTTATAAGGATGATATGAACAGTTTAAAGAAGTCATCAAATAGTTGTCTTAGAAGAAAAAGTTATTATTGGGTTATTATTGGGGGAAAAAATCAAATACTTTAACAATCTTAATTGTGTTGTATCCAGTTGTTACACAATTCCAAACCTTCATATTGTTGGGTTTTTTAAATTTTTGTTTGTTTTTTAGCTGTAGTTGTCAGTAACAGCTAAACAGAACCACTCAGAGATCAGTATTTTTGAGCCATTTTTAAAGAAAGTTTTGTCTGTTATGTGTCAATTAGGGAAGACATGTGTAACAAGAAGGTGCCCTTATTTTTGGTACCAAAGATACACTGATTTTTGTATACAGCTACCTTTTTTCTTTTTATGAAAAAAACATGTACATTAAGTACCATGTTGCTGTACTGCTGAGGGGAAAAAAAATGTTTCTGGGTATTATTATTTACTGTAATTTATATTGATTGACTTGTTTGAATGAAGAAGCTTCAAACAGATTTTCTAAGCTAACTTTGCCAGGAAAGGTTTGTTCTTTTGAAAAATCTAATACTGTTTATTGCAAGCATTCAGCTATATTTGAATTTGATTTTTATTTCCATTTAGGCAAAAGGAATTTTTCAGTTTCATAATTCTTGTATTAAAACACACTGTAGTTTACTAAATAGAAATAATTATTTTGGGGGGATCTCTAATTTCTTTAAACCAAGGTGGTAAAAAAAATAGGTTCCTGAAATGTTGTCCAATTTTGAGGGAAAAAAGGCCCTGCAACATCCAGCTACCATTTTAAAATAGGTTTTAAAAAACTGAATAGACAATAAAGACACTGTTAGTCAAACACAGTTCTTTTATATTAAAAATTTTATCTAGTGTTGGACAATAAACCTCTCTTGTATTAGTTCAATAGTCTAATAAGTAAATGATTAAAATAACATCATTCTACCATATTCTTACATCAGTTCTTCTGAAATCCTTTTTTTTTTTAATCACACAGAATAACTGTTCTCTTCTTCTATTATTTCTGGGAAGACAGTTACAAATGGCATGAGGAACAGGAAATGGGCTCTGCAGGTTGTGAAATACCAAACCATTTCTTATTCCCTTCATAGCACAAACATGTAATTAGAGTGCCTGAATGCATTTGAATTTAAGAAAAATCTGAACACTTTCCTTTCGGAATTTGGTGTGCATCTCAGGAAACTTAACAGCAGGCAGTGAGCATCACTGCAGTAGCATGAAGAGTAAAGAACTAGTTTTAAAGAACAAATGCAGTCTTTATGCTCTCTGGTTGCACATTAATATAAAAATTATCTTGGCCACATGAGGGTTCCCTAATCCCAGCTGCTGGAATTGGACAAGATGATTCTGGGAGAATGTGTTTTCTGCCACTATGTTTCTGATTGCATCTTACTTGAGGATGGCTCTGGAGCTGTACCAAGCCTCCAATAATGCCCATTGTGTTCCCACAACCAGCTCACAAAAAAAATACTTGGAACATGTCATTCATATGTTGCTTAGGTCTCTTCCTGCCCACAACATCTGTGCAATGTGGGTTTTGTCTAGAAAAGAGAAATGTAAATGAAGTAAGAACCACCATGTTTGCACTGTACTGAACAGGATGGTAGATCACAAAAAACCCTTACAGATATACTAGACAGTATATGTGCTTGTTAAGTTTTCAGCTTTGGCACAGTTCTTTCTCCTCCTCTCTCTACCCTTATGGTATATTTCAGGTCTTGAATTGATCTGGTAAAATGCGTGTGCATTTCAGAACCAAACCACACTTCATGAACGCCACTCCTTACTTACCATGGCTTGGAAATGCAGATGGATCCATCATCCAGATCCAATCGCCAAATCTCTCACAGAGGAGGCTAAAGTGCTCCCTATTACAGTCAACAAACTGAGACTAAAGGTTGTGCACAATTGGCACAACCTTTAGACACAATTGGCTTTTCTTTCTTCTCTCACAAAGCTTTTGTTTTGGTTTTGTTTTAGGATTTAGAATTTGGCTCTCTGCATTTGGGGATTTACACTTTTTTAAATTAAGGTGATAGAGAGGTCATTTGAAGTTGCTTGTTCTTGATTAACTGAAAACCCCTATAGGACTATTTCTAAAGGGCAACAATTTAAAACAAGTATGGGAGATATACTTATTATTATAAAGGAATGCCTCTTGTTCCACATAGTTTTATGGAGGGATTATTTTTCTGTTTCTTGAGATATGAATTCCTTGAGCTCCATAGACCAGTGGTCCCCAGTTCATGGCACATGGGCAACATGTTGCCTGCAAGACCTTCTAATTAAGGTTGACAGGGAAAGCAAAATATAGTGTTGCACACAGTATATTTCTAGCTAGGTAGCATTGCTCATGGGCCAGTGAAGTTAGGGATCACTGCTCTAGCAGCTTAGAAAAGTGTCTGTTTGGCTTATTCACATATCTTTCATGCTTTTTACTTTATGTTCTCTGAATTTTCTCTCGCCTTTGCTCCCAAATGTCAATCATAGTCAGAAAAGGATGTCATCACTGGCTAAAACTTCTTTTTTCCATTTAAAGGATTTTTTAATACTCTAACGTAGGGAGCAGGAGAGCACACAAGCCTCCACGGCTCACCAAAAGCATCCGGGATTGTCTCCTTGCTGAAAAGGAGGCTTACACCCAAGGGAAAGAAGGGGTCATTACCAGGGAGGACTATTCTGCAGTTGCTCGGGGATGTAGGGGGGTAGTTAGGAAGGCC
>NW_017729024.1:67105799-67115289 GCF_001723915.1 Gavialis gangeticus | reverse complement strand
GGGCAGCTAAGGTCTGGAACCAACTTCCAAGAGAAGTGGTGCAGGCTCCGACCCTGGGGGTTTTTAAGAAGAGGTTAGATGAACACCTTGCTGGGGTCGTTTGACGCCAGTACTCTTTCCTGCCATGGCAGGGGGTCGGACTAGATGATCTGCTCAGGTCTCTTCCGACCCTAGAAACTATGAAACTATGAAACGTCTATTAAAGAAGAGCGACAAACAGATGAAAACATTTTAATTCCTATCGCATCAAAATATTGGCTTCTTTTGTGATACAAGTGCAACCAATGGGACAAAAATGGAATGATAGGTGAAGGAGTTTGGGTTTAAATAGTGGAAATTAAAGGAGAGAGGAAGGAAACAGAACATCACTGGGTGCATCTACACAAGACGCTACTGCGCAGTCATTACTGTATGTTTATTTAGTACTTGTATTAGCAAGTAATAAATGCACAGTAGCCGGAATTACTGAGCAGTAGCACCAGTGAACATCTTTTAGGTGCCACTACTGTGTAGTAGCCTAATAATATTGCACAGTAGCATATTAGCAGCATCCATGCTGTGATGTGCTAATGCGTGGTATATCTTGATCAGCATCCCATTGAGTAGGACTTATGTTCCAGGGTTCCACGGTGCCTCTACCCCCCTGTTAAGCTCCTTTCTTAAGCTCCTTTCTTACTGCAGTTAAACAATTGTACATCTACCCTGTACCTAATCCCCAGGGCTTTAACCGGACTAGGGGCTGTAGGATGAGGTGAACTTCACTGTGTAGGTCTTAACGCACAACAATAACTGTCTTACCGTAACAGGGGTCATGTTTTTACATCTCCATACCACCTACAGCACAATGAGCATGGACAATCTGCGTGAAAAATAATATTATCATCCAACTTCATCACTGAGTTAAGCAAAAAGACAAGAAATCCACCTGCTGTTAACATGAGATTTGGTGAGGCTATGAGGCTAGGGATGATCTCAAATGACTGACTTCTTTCCACATAAGATGTTAAAATGTCTAGTAGTAATTTCTTGCTAATATCCTGACCTTAAGCTAAATTCCAGAAATGGGTTATTATGTTTTCATGCAGTTCTACAAAGATGCAAATTTGGCAAAAGAATTTGTTTTCATTCAGATAAATGTGTTGTAAGTGGTTAATAAACTAGTATTGTAATGTTTCTGTGGTGAGGACTATATCTCTCTTAGTTTAATGGACAATAACGGATAAAAATGTCTGTGAAATTTTCAGCTTTGAGCCTATTCTTCCTTCCCCCTGAACTCCCAATGTAACATCTGCTGAATTAGTTGGGACAACATGATGTGCATTGCAATATCAAACCACAATTAACAAATACCACATGGAACTAATCTTTTACTTGAGAATAAAATCAACACACTCAAGGTTGCAACATGTTTATATGGACTGTATTTGGCAGAAAAAAAAACATTTGTGGGTTCAATATCTGTTTCTTTGAGGTCTGATCCTGTGATGTGCTAAACATTCCTTATTCCCATTGACTAATTTGAGGCGTGGCAGTATTCAGAACCTACCTACATACGTGTTCAGCATTTTGCAGGATCAGTTTTTTAGTCCCCTTAGATTGCACACATTTTTTTAAGAGCACTGTTACTTAGTGTAGGAAAAAGCACAATTGTTCTAAATGTATATTAAACAGGAAGAGAGTTTACAGAGAACAGCATTCCTGCACAGTACTATTGCTACTGAGTATACACTATGTCATTTGTGTGGTTTGAACTATTAAGGTGTATTCTGTCAGGATTGTCCTGTTTGACACTGTTTAATATTATTTTGTGTACAGCATTTGGGTATCGTTTTATTATTTGTACAAATGTAAAATAAATTAAACAATTTTTTTCATTTTTTCTGCTACACTTGTTACCATATTCCTTTGAACTTCAAATGAAGCTTGAGTTTATTTTTTTCCTTTTTTTTTTTACATTTTTAAATGTGTTTTTTTAACATCATGTGATGCAAAAATGCTTTAAAATATGTATCAATATCTGAGAGCTGGAAAGCTTATCTGAATTGGGCTCAATTTGATATTCATATACACTTGCGAAATTAAGAGGGCAGAATTAAACATAGTATTACAGAATTACTCTAAAACATATAGCGTTAATAGCACAATTTATGGACTTGTAACCTACACTATGGAATCAAATACAGAATCGTATCCCCCCATAGAACTCTGTATGTTACTTTTACAAATATATATATAAATAGTTTGCCACTCTGTAATGACTTTGATACAATTGTTCCACAACGGTAAGTTCAGTTTCCACACACAGCTGAAGTCTGTTTAAAAAAATCATGAAAGTCAATATTTTGTAGAGCTTTGCTGTTTTGTACTACATGGAAGCAAGGCATCATATTTTATTGAATACAGCCTGTAGTTCAACAATGTTAATGAGATTGTTTCAAACAACTATTATGTTTTAGTGGGGCAGTGGTTTTTCTTTAATTATCTTCCACTATGAAGATGTGTGCTTCCCCATGATATATAACAATACCCATGAACTATCCTTGTACTGTTATGATGAGCCACTTAAACTAAAAGTATTATAGTATACAGCCCTCAGTTATGGCCTTGCCACCCTTGTTTTTCTCTGGTCATTGTGTTCCTTCTTATCCTCCATTATAACCTTTCTTGTTCCAGAAGAAATATATATGAACTAACTGAAGCCTGCAAAACAATTATGATTAAATTTTTATTGCAAAAGTATTCTTTAAATACAGGATTTGTAGTTATCTTTTGACTGAATAGTTTAATGGAATCAAAACTTCTCACCCTTGAAAAGGCTACATAAGGCTTTCCACGTGTAACACAGGCTTAGGAATACAAATACATATTTTGTCAAAAGTCTGACTTTGTGACGTGTTTATAGTCACAGAATAAGAGGGCCCTTCTACACGTGATTAAGGGCCCTTGTACACGTGAGACAATTGACCCATTTAGTGGTTTACTTTCCCTTTTTTATGATTTAATCGTGTAACAGTGTACACATTTGTCATCATGTTATGATTAAATTTCATAACAGCGTACACATTCGGCCATGTATTGTGATTTAAATGACTTTTTTTTACATAACAAACTAAAACACATCACAGGTATTTTAGTTTCCTACATAAATTACAGTGATAATCCTCACGTGTACAAGAGCCCTATCCAGAGAAGGTGGTGGGGATGGTGCACAGGGCACTGGAAGTCCGGGCATACTCAGGGAAGCCCGGGCATACTCAGGGGATGCCTCAACGCTTCCCTCAGTGGTGGCAGTGCCCCCCAGGCAGCAGCCACCCAGTGGCACCCTTCCTGGGTGGTCCTGGGGGGCGCCACCACCTCAGAGGAAAGCACCAGGGCCCTCTGGCAGCTCACCCCCTGCCCACCTGACCATGGGAGAGGCAGGCAGGCTCCAGGGAAAAAAGGGATTGGGCCCCTCACTCTTTTTATTTTTTTCCTTCGGCAGAGCCTGTCTGCTCTGCGGTGGGAGGCCCCAGTGCTTCATTCTAGCCCTGACTTGCCTGTTTCAAATGCCTGGGATCTATAATAATAGCACGTTTATTCTGTCTGTCCAGAGCACTCTGGTTGTTTCAGTAAGCATTGTGATTGGCTGACGAGACGACCAGTTAGAGTGCTCCAGACAGACGGAATAAACTTTTTATTATTATAGATAATAATTCACTGGCATGTTTTTAGCACTATTTCTTTAGCATGCTTCAAAGACTCTTAAAACATTGTTCAAATATTTATCCTGAATCCTAAGAAAACACCTGATAAACAATTTGATAAATTAAAAATTAACTTAATTTTCACTTCAACTTTCATTTATGGCACTCAGATAATAAAGCACATATTCAAATATGTAGATAGCTCAATAACAAGATGGTGTGGGGGGTTGGGGTTAACAGGAAAATATTTGTTTTCAGGCTGGCTAACATATATTTAAGAAAAATGGTGATGGGGATAAACACAATGTCAAAGAAATAGTATCTATATTTAAATACATTCTCCTGTATAATTCACTGCTACTTTATTCTTTGGATCATATAGAAACTGATCAGACTTTCACCGAAATCAGTGATGCTTTTCCATGAAGATTAATGGTAGAATATTGTCTTACTGGCCAGATTCTTCTCACAACACCAGCAGTGTAAATCTGAAGAAAGTCTATTGTATTAAAATCCATTGATTTAAATTCATTGATATTATTGTAACAGACCAGAATATGCTCCAGATGATTAGTAAAATGTATTAATGCCCATTATAATAATGAGACTACCTCTTCCATGGCTCCCTTCATTATCTAGCATAATATGGTCTAAAGATTATTGGACCAACTTCTGAGCTACATCCACCAGTTTTGCACAAGCACACTGAAGGCAAGGAAGTTGCCCCTGATATTTGCTTGTGTGATTATCAGCATAAGAGATTATGTTGGCCTTGAGAAAGTAAGGAGTCAGAGGACAATGGCTTGGTTAAGACTAGCTATATAACACAGATCCTTGGGGACAAATCTATGCCTACTACAGTTCTCTTGACATTAACAGAACTGAGTGGGAATTTTCAGCTAACTCAGGTGTCATTCTCCTTTATGAGCTGGGCCGCTTGGCCTGATGACATCTATGGCTGGGTCCACACAAGCAGGGGCGTGCATTTACAGCAGCACAAATCCTAGCAGCACAAATATATGCTGCTACTTTGTGCCCCACTGCACACCCCTGCCTGTGTTCTTTGCAGTGGGACACATTGTCTTGCTGCTTCATGTGCCCGGGGGGTGTAAGCCAGGCATCCCTTGTACACCCTGTGCCCTAGCCAGCTGGGGAGCAGCACACGGAGCTCCACACGCTGCAGAGCCCTCACACTGACACACCCTGCACCCTAGCCAGCTGCTCCCTACCCAGCTGGGGCACAGCGTGCCTTGAGATGGGGGAGCAGCCAGTGCTCCCCTGTCTCCATGTACCTCAGTGCAGGCGATACAATGCAGAGCCCCTGCACAAGGGCATGTGCAGCCCCCACAAAGAGGCACACTGTACCCCAGCCAGCTGTGTAGCAGCTAGCTGAGCCTCAGTCTGGCTCAAGATGGGGGAGCAGGCTGCCTGCTCCCCTGTCTTAAAGTATACTGTGCCCTAGCACGCGGGGTCCAGTGGAGCCTCTATACTGAGGCATGTGGACATAGGGGAGCAGCCAGCTCAGGACTGCCTACTCCCCTGTCTTGAGGCACCCTGCACCCAAGCCAACCAGGAACCAGGTGGCTGGAGCACATGTGCCTCAGCATGGGAGCTCCAAAATGTGCAGAGATGGGAAAGCAAAGCAGCCCTGAGCTGCTTGCTCCCCTGTCTCTCCATTTGTCCTGGCGTTCGCCACTTTGGCGTGGTTTGTGCCACAGTTTTTTCAGGGATTTTTTTTGTTTTTTGCTACCAGGAAATACCAGTAGCAAATTTTGCCCCGGTGCTACAAATGAGGAGTGCCAAGCACTGATTAATATGCAACTCATGCAGTTTGTGGTGCTGCAAAGAGGTTTGCAGCTCCATAGACCACACATGCCTGCACATCTGGATCCAGCCTATGAGGCCATCCAAACCCTAGTTCCAAACCCCAAAGTTCATTGCACTCCCCTACCCTCCTCTTGCCCTCTCCACTTCTCCACTGGCCCTCCAGCTGCACTCCTGAATGATGTTTCCTTGGCATATTCTAGCTAATCCTGAAAGCTGTGACTGCAAAGAGGAGGACTACCTGAGAGGAAAATAATCCTTACTCGCAAAAGCAAGTAATGTCACATAGTGAGTTACTTAGCTAATTCTGTTAATGAAAAAAAAGACTGTATTCAGGGAGAGGATGGAGGTATAGGGCTGAAGCCAGCATTGGAAAAGAGAGGTGTTAAAAGGTTCCCACACTCTAATTCTACACCCCGAATTTGTAAAGTCCACATTGGTTGCCTCAGCTATGCAACAAAGCTAGGTAAGTATCTATCAAGCTCATTCTTCCTTTCCCTTCCCTTTTCTTCCTGCTCAGAGCTTTTATACATTGAGCTTATGATTTTATACATTGAGTTTATGAAAAGGGCTGGAAGGACTGTGATGGATGCATCCTGATAGCAAGAAATAAATGAGCTAGTTAAATTTCAGCTGTTCCCAGTCCTCTGTAGATCACTAGCGCGTTCCTGTGTAGTTTTACAAAAGTTTCAGGTTAGAGCGGCCTTAAATGACCAAGTTAGTTGTGGCATGTGAATAGAAGAAGGACATTGCATTGCTTATTTTCTTAAAAGGGGAAGGAATTTATGGAACTAATAAACATGCGCCTCTGAGTCTGATTTCTTTTTTTTTCAGAAGTAAACAGACAATTAAATCTGAGAATTTGTTTTCAGTACAAAGAGTCCATGTAAATGGGTAGTGGTGGTATTGGGTGAGCACTCCCTCCCATCCATCCCCTTCTTATGTATGATTTTGGGGGAAATGATGAGCTATCTGGTTTCAAAACTTGCAAGTGGCTCAAGATGGTAAAGGTTGTTCATTTTATATGTGGTAATGTTGTTTAAGTTCAACTGAAAAGAACAGAGAAACAATGTATGTATATAATATTTTAGTAAGGAAACAACTTTCATAAAACATTTCATAGCTAAAAACTTTGACTCTATACAGAATATAAACTAAAGTGGCAGTGCTCCAGCTGTAGTTCATTTACTACTACGAACAAATAGTCCTTGCCTAATTAACAACTGGTTACAACTAAGGAGACAGACCCTCATCTTGTTTTGCATTAGTGCAGAAAAATGTAATCATGGTCTATGACTAGGACACAATAGTAATTCAGATATTTTTTCATGAGTTTGATATTTTTAAATAGGATTCAAAATCACTGAAGGGAAAAAGAAAAAAAAGTCCATAACAATTTGAGAAATGGCAGGATAGAAAAACTGGGGAAAAAATGCATGTATGCATTTTATTGTCTTTTATGTATCATTTCCCACATGAACACTTCCAGGAGTCTTGGCCAGGAGGTATAACCATAGGGAAAGAATCTTACAACAATTACAAGATTCAGTATGAATCCCAAGGCAAAAAAAAAAAAGAGGAATGATGAACAATTCATCTGCTGTCCTATACTCTGCTGTCATCTGCAGAAATAGCTCCCTTCTGCAGGTTAGGATCATGGAGAGGAAGGTTAGGCAGACAGCTGGCAGGTTGGTGGGAAAGAATTGCTGAGAGGCAGAGATCTAGGGAAATTGATCCTGTGGTTCCTAGAGATGGCCACAGAAACTGACAGCACGTCCTCTTCCGCCCATCCTACCTGACAGGAAAGAATATGGCAGTAGCAGCTCCAGAAATGTGCTCTTGTGCTGGCTGGCAGAAGTTTAACAGGTGAAGGGGAGCAGATAAGTCCTAGTTACAATATCAGCTCTTCTGTTTTGTTTTGGTTAAAGGAACATAGGTCTGTCTTGCAGCAGAGGACTTTTAAGTCATTATGTCCACATTTTTTTTCTTAATGTTTCATTGTATAGAAATAATGCTGACTGTCAGAATCAGGCACCATTCATTTAAAGCCATGGAGCTAATCAATATGTTTAGAAAACAGATGCCTAGTTTGTACTTTAACATGTTACTTTTAAGCACTGTTTGTGCCTGCAGAATGCACTGTAAATCAAGAAAAAGGTGATAAATGTGACTTCAGACAGGCTCAATAATAATAGTATATTTCAGAACCATATATTTTGCTAATCCTATTTGTGCCTGATCACAGTGATGCAACAGATAGAGACAACTCTATCTACTGCTGTTGTTGCCAAGGCAGTTCTGTGCTCAGGACAGTAGTGATGCACAAGGCAGTGGCAATAGCCAGGTTCCTATCAGCAGTAAGTGAGGAGGGGTGGCAACAGCCATTTTCATACACTACTCAAATATTCATTTCCCCCCCACCCGCTTTAGTTACACAGATGTAACAAGGAATGCACCTTAATCCCTTTCTGATTCCTTCCCTCATAAGAAGGGAAACCCCAAAGAAGAAAAAGGAGCTGAAAGTAGCAGAAACATAAACTAGTTGTGTATCAGCCTGGGTTAGGATATGAAAAACTGTCCTCTCAGATAGCCCCATTATAGTATATTTAATATCTGAATGATGCTAACATTATGTTAGGCATTTGCCAGATGTTACATAGTGTAAGATGACAAATACTATGCTTCAAGTGCAGAGGAACATGATTATATTATATTCCCCATTGGGAGGGGGAGGTGAATGGGGACTGAGAAAAGCGGAGTGGCCAAGCACTGATATTTATCATATGTCAAAGTAGGTCCATAATTTTTGCATGGAATTTTTTTATTAACAAGCAGAGATTTTCAGATGCTTACTTTGACATAACTTGCCTAAGGAGAGAGGGATTATTTTAGAAAAAGAACTAAAACCACCAATGTAGCTCTGAGTTAAATAAAAGGAAAATTTAGGGCAGGATACCTACCAGTATTAACCAGGCACAGACCACATGCAGGTTTTTTGAGAGAGGCAAGTGAGCACTGAATGTACAGCAGTGAAGTGGGAAATCAGTTATGTCTGTATACAACTGGTTTCAATGGTGTATCCCCATATCTACACAGGTTTAATTAAGAGTAGAGTCTGCAATTTTACAGGGCGTCTCTTGAGTTCATTCTAAAGCTACAGGTGGTTCTTCCAAAAAAGCATAGTCTTTGAAGAGCTGTTAAGGACATCCGCTCATGACTGTAGATTTTAGTCAGAAGTACTTTTGTCAGAAGTACTTTTAACAAGGGCCATCTGGTATGAGTGATTCTTGGAGTAGTAGCATGATGCTGTCATTATCATTATTTATTTGATTAGTGCTTATATTCCATGACATCTCCTAACTGTGGAAATTTGCTCCACTAAGGATATAAAGGAAGAAAAACTCACATACATGGTGGGTAAGAAAGACAACTTTAAAAAAATTAAGAGGAGTATAATGCAATATTTCTAACTTGGGTTTCTAAGGGAGGCACCAGAATAAATGGGTATCCAGTTAAATGTGGCCTGGAGACTAGAGATAGTGAGTGCATCTAGTAGTTAGTACATGTAATTGGTACACAGCAATAAACTATGGCACAGTTCGCACCCAGGTTTATTTCTCCTGGGTGCAGTGTTTACATGTGTACTTGGGACTGCAACATTTTGAGCCCAGGCAGAGCAGCCCCAGCCTGGCAGGAGGTACGAGGTGTCAGCCTGCCAGCCTGGGGCAACTCTGCCCTGGCTCAACATGCTGCAGAGGGGCTGGCTGGAGCATGAGGTGCAACAGTGCGAGGCTTGCCAGCAGGCAGCCTCTGCACTGTAGCAGCCTTGGGCCCCAGTCAGCCACAGTCACCGTATACATGTGCATTTTGGTGCACATAATTACTCTGCTGTAGGATAGTACTTGTCGTGGATAGTACTATCTATGCATGTGGAGATGCTGTGCTGGAGTTTATTCAGGTGCATTAATAGCATATGTAGATGC
>NW_017729024.1:67094163-67100799 GCF_001723915.1 Gavialis gangeticus | reverse complement strand
TGGCAGGAAGTACGAGGTGTCAGCCTGCCAGCCTGGGGCTACTCTGCCCTGGCTCAACATGCTGCAGAGGGGCTGGCTGGAGCATGAGGTGCAACAGTGCGAGGCTTGCCAGCAGGCAGCCTCTGCACTGTAGCAGCCTTGGGCCCCAGTCAGCCACAGTCACCGTATACATGTGCATTTTGGTGCACATAATTACTCTGCTGTAGGATAGTACTTGTCGTGGATAGTACTATCTATGCATGTGGAGATGCTGTGCTGGAGTTTATTCAGGTGCATTAATAGCATATGTAGATGCACCCAATGGGTGCATCTACACATCCACTTTACTGCAGAGCTGACTAATTAGCTCCACAGGAAAGCATCACCATTTACATGGGCACCCATATTAAGACTCAGTAAATTAATTAACTTCACTGTAGGATAGTACTAACCAGGACAAGTACTATCCTACAGTGGAGTTAATTCATTTCCTGAGCCTTAATATGGGTGCACATGTAAATGGTGATGCTTTACTTTGGAGCTAATTAGGCAGCGCTGCAGTAAAGTGCATGTATAAATGCACCCACTGGGTGCATCTACATGTGCTATTAATGCACCTGAATAAACTCTGGTGCAGTGTCTTCTCGTGCACCCAGAACTGGAGCCATTCAAGCCAGGCTGGAGCAGCCCCAGGCTGGCAGGGGAGCTGAGGGTCAGCCCCAGGCTCTGGGTGGCAGCATCAAGTGGTAGAGGAGCTGGATGGGGCACAAGGACACTACAGTGCATGGCTGGCCAGCAAGCAGCCCCTACATGTAGCATCCTTGTATCTCAGGCAGCCACGGTCACAGTCTACACCTGCTCTTGAGTGCATGTAATTACTCCATTGTAAGACCGTCCTTGTTCCAGACAGCACTATCCTACAGCAGAGTTATTTAGTTTACTGTGCCCTAATACAGGTGCATGTGTAGACTGTGATGCTTTACTGCAGAGCTAATTAGTCAATTAAAGCAGTAAAGTGTATGTGTAGATGTACCCACTGAGTTCTCATAGCTTCCACTGAGGCAGAGTTGTGGGTACCTCTGAGTCACAAACCATTTAAATTTAGGTTTATAATTAAGAGAGACACACTTACCTTTCTGTTAATTGATGGTTTTAATTTCTGGTTCTTGGGCATTAGCACTAGTGTAGATGTGAATGCTACAAAGATATATTAAAGTAAGAACAGAAGAAAACCCTCTTTTGTGAAATAACAGTTTTAAATAAATAATGGCAACAATTCAATTCATAGAGTAGTAGATTTTTATCAATCACCCCTTTGTATTCTTGGATTTTAACACACCTATATTTGGGGCGTAAACAGAAATGCGGAATTAAAGGCAGTACTATGCTGTAGTCCAAAGCCCACTCCTTATACCAGGGGGAATTCTCCTGCAACTTATTGCTAAATTAGGGATCTTCCTGCAGCGACTTGAAACCAGAGCCCAAGCCAAAATGATCATTGGCTCTTAAATGGCCTGCAGGCCAGATCTGGTACTCAAAGGGATTGCATCTGGCCCACAAATGCTTGACCTGGTTCACATTTTATTAAGGGCTTATTGATTCCCCAGCTATTTAATCTGATCTATGTTTTGCTAAGGCCGGGACTTCAGGCAGCTATTCCAACCCACATGGGAGAGATGCTTTTCTTTGCTACAGTGTCTACTCACTGTTGCTGAGGCAGCCAGAGGGGAATGATGTTCCATGGTGCCAGCCAGGTTGCAAGCTGCAGCCTGTGTTTGCATAAGGTTGCTGACCCCTGCTATATGTGAAATTATGAATAAATCCAGTTCATGGCAGAAAGGCTGGTGTCTAAGTAATGATGAGATGAAAAGTGATGAGAGATCATGAGCAGTCAGGGAATGTTGCAGCACTTAAAGATGTCATCTTCCTTTAAAAAAAAAAAGATTATTCAGAATAGAATGAAGAAAACACTGTGATCCATCAGGGATCTATGTGAGATAGGACTGTTGCTGTTCAACATATTCCAAAATTACCTGCAAGGAGGTGGGGGAGGGAGGTCACTAGTGAAATGGCCAAGTTTCCAGATGAGTGGTAAAGATCAAGATAGACTGTGAAGAATTAGAGAAGGATATCACAGAATTGAATGAATGGGCAATAATATTGAAAATGAAATTCAATGTTGGTAAGTGCAAAGTGATGTGCATGCCCTCCCCCCCACAAAAAAAAATGTAAGTACATCAGGGCTCTCCAGCTGGTGGCCTGCACATCACATGCAGCCCATGAGATGTTTCTTTGCAGTTTCGACCCAGCTACTGCTGTCCCCTTTTCTCCAGCAGTAGTAGCAGGGTGGGGGCTCTGGGCTCCTTTGGTTTCTGCTTCCTGTCTCTGCCCCAAGGAGGTGGGGGCAGCATGGCACAGCCTATGGCACTTTGGAGAAGTCCACAGCCCAGGGTAGCTACACAGAACAGTACAGAGGAGGAGAGCATGAAGCTGGCAAACTGAAGGTGGGTCTGGGAGGCCCAAGCACAGTCACAGTGCAGCAGGTAAGAACACACATAGTGGGGAGAAGCATCCCTGCACATCCAAACAGTACAGCAACGGGAAATGTCCTCACATGAGTGGTGCACAGGCATGGAAGTGCCTGTATGTCTGAGAAGGCCATAGCTCATGCTGATGTAGCCATTGTGGTATGGGCCCCGCTGGTGCAGCCTGCAGTGTGCACGCCTCCTGGATGCTTAGAAGTTGGGCAGCCCTGACATAAGTGTTACCACACAGGAAACACATTTTGGTGTGCTTATGAACAGTTCACTAAAAATATCAGCTCACTGTTACCGGGCTGATAGACCTACAGCTTAACCCAATAACCAGCATTTCTTATGTTCTTAACATGAAAGATTTAAAATGAGAGTGGGAGGTAAGATATCATGGAGTTAAAAAGGGGGATGATCTTATCTCTTATCGCTACCATCTCCAAGGGAGTGGGATTGGTGGAAGAGAGAGGCAGAAACCTTGGTAGTTGGTGGACCAATAATAATGATCATCCATTAATCATATTAGAGAGAAAAGATATGATGGTAACAGAAAGGGCAAGGGTGTTTGTTTTGTAGAGGAGAGGGACATATGGAATCTCAGGGCATAAAAGACACTTATGCAGAGGCAGATGATTGGTGTGAAGGGTTTTGTAGGTGGATTAGGAAAGGTTTATATTTTAATAATGCCTTTTACAGCCAGCACTTGAGGACATTGGAACTGGGAGAACTTGGAGAACGTCTGTTAAGCAGAGCACCCCAAGGGGAGAGAAGATCTAATGGTCACAAACTGCTGGAAGACCATTTTCAACTGGACATAAGGAAAAACTTCTTTACCTTCTCAGTCTCCAGAGACTGGAATAGATGCCCCCCAGAAGTGGTGCAAGCACCTACTCTGGATACCTTTAAGAAATGCTTGGATGCTTATCTTGCTGGGGTGATCTGACCCCAGCTGACTTCCTGTCCCTTGGGCAGGGGCTGGATCCATTGACCTCACGAGGTCTCTTCCAGCCCTAATGTCTATAAAATTTATGAAATCTATGACATTCTTGGGATATCCAGCTGTGAAGGTCATTTTCAGGATTCTCTTCATAGTTCTTTTGATGACTGATATCAGGTGGCCAACAGACTGGCTGGAATGTGCCAAAGTGTTGGGAAAGGTTTGTCTTTATGGATTTGAATCACATAATCTCTATAATAATAGCCAAGACACCTCAAATCTAAATATTTATAAAAAATACGGGATACTCTCAGTCCTATTAGATTTAAAAACTGTTATTCTTCAATAGGTTGACTTGCTGGGAAACAAGGATCTTGGCCCTTGGCTCATACTATTTAGTGCTTAGTTGTTGCAAAATAAAGCATCAGCCATTTGTGATTTGTTAAAGTGCGTTTTAGTGGTATTATAAACATCCTCTTGGATGACACTGCTGAATGAAGTAGAAGTTTGGGGGAAAGCTGAGGATATGTTCCCAATTAGGATTAGTTTGCTACTTTGATTTCTTTACTGGCTGAATAAATGTATTATTTTTGTAATTGTATTTTATATTAAGTAGTTACCGTGTGATTATAACTCCAATGAATCATCAGGATACTTAGAGACTTTTAGATGATTTTTTTTCATTTAGTTTAAATCTAAATAAATACCATAACGGACAATGTCCTTTAAAATATAAGATTAATTCTAATGATATACTCTAGAAATTAATCCATTTAATTACCTGGATTTCATGGAATTATTAAACAAAAGGAACTGATGGTTCTGGGACTATGTAAAAGTATTGTTGTTATGCATTCACATTCTTTTTGTCCATACACTGATACTTGCATCTTAATCTTAATAGCAAGATGCTGTTTCTAAGAGTATACACAGATGTCTAATGCTTGTGTTCTTGTACTGTAATTTTGTTAAATTAATTGGAGGGGGAAAAGGGTTTTTTTTTTAATTTTAAAGTGTCACTGTAAATGCTGACAAGTTCCATATTCAACCTACTTTAAAAATTCGAGGCTCAGATCTTCTTTAAACTAGCACTAATTTACACTGTGCTAGCAGGGCAAAGGACCTTAATATGGGAAGAAGCAATATTTAATTTTATTTTAACAGAGATTTACACTGATTGAACAGTGTGCTGTGACCTCAATGTAAATAGGAACCGGGTCCTCTATTTTTTCAAATGTCCAACAGATTATGAAATATTAAGGGTATGTCTACACATTGTAATTCAGTGCCAAGTAGAAATACTCAAGATAACTCTGATCAAGCTAGTACAGGTACTGGAAGCAATATAAGTGTATTAACAGGTCACTTGCACAAGTTAATTAGCTCTGCTAAGAAGTAGATTATATTACCTTGGACACTAGTAGCTACTGATAGACATGAAAAAACCCCAAAACATTTTACCAGAGAAGGCAGTGCATTAGTTTGACCTGGCTCCACAGCGTCTATATAGATCATATGCTTCACTGGGGCTTTATTGCTTTTATCTAATCTCTGGTTCAATCAAGCACCAAAAAAGCTCGACTGATGTGCCCAATCTATACAGATGTTGGGTAAGCCAGGTCCAACTAATGCAATGCCTGTTCTGGGCATGCATTGGGTTTAGCTGGAGGGGCAGTTGGAATTTAAAGTTGCCAGGTTTTTTGGGTTTTGTTTTATGTCTGTAAACAGCCAGTGATACAATAACATGACCATACTGCTTCTGATACCTGAGCTAACTTGTTACTTCAATTTGAGCTGACTGTCCCTGAACAATGAAGACCAAATATTAAAACAAAAGCTACATGAGTGGATGTAGTTATGAAGATCTACACAATAGATAATTTTCTCTAAGAAAAGCAGAACATTTTGTCCAAGGTGGAAAAGATCATCAAAAGATTCATCAGTCCTCTAAATATTAGTCTTGAATGATCTGGTCAAAGATATTTTTCATTTTTCATTTTTCATGCTCCTTGCATTCAGAATAAAGCATGTTTACTCAAAAGACTTGTTCAGTACAAGAACAATATGTTAAACAATCCATTCAGCTGACAAGTGCCTATGTAGTATGAAATGGTGCCTAACTTCAGCTATCTCTTAATTTCACCAAATTAAAAAATAGAGTAATCTTTTCTCACAGTCTCCACAATGTATTTTCACTCATGATTTTTTTTGGTTTCTAATGCTTTTAAAACAAATTATCTCTTGTAGCTGGCTACTATATAGAAAAAAATTACAGTGTCAACCATCACTCCTGAGACTCAGATAACTGTATCTCAGGTGAAACCTATTTATCTTCATTGAGGTATAAAATTACAATAATTTCAACATTAATACTGACATTCCTGCATTTTATTTTCTCACAAGTGTTATCAGTGCCAATGTGAACTACTGCAGTGGTAAATCATAACATTTATTTTCTTCACAATTAAGTGTACATCACAACAAGTCCTCCATTTCTTTGAGAAAATACTAAGAGACCTTAGTAAACTGATGAAGTGAGCTTCAGCTCCCAAAAGTTTGTGATTGGAAGGCAGCTTATAGACCTAGATATATTACAAACACACACATGCACACACACACACACGTGCGCGCGCGCGCACACACACACACACACACTTTGGTTAGTACATAAGATCCATAAACAGCCTTCCTATTCACTCTTAGAATATAAAGCGTTTTGTACCAGATAGTGTTTACTGATTTGTTCATTAAAATGATATTATTCTTATGGTTTCATAGTTTCTAGGGTCGGAAGGGACCTGAGCAGATCATCTAGTCCGACCCCCTGCCATGGCAGGAAAGAGTACTGGGGTCAAATGACCCCAGCAAGATGTTCATCTAACCTCCTCTTAAAGACCCCCAGGGTAGGAGCCTGCACCACCTCTCTTGGAAGTTGGTTCCAGACCCTAGCCTCCTTCTCTTTTGGAGGCTGAACAGGTTCAGGTCCCATAGCCTCTCCTCATAGGGCCTGCCCTGCTGTCCCCTGATCATGCAAGTGGCCCTCCTCTGGACCCTCTCAATGCTGTCCGCATCCCTCTTGAAGTGCGGTGCCCAGAACTGGACGCAGTACTCCAACTGCGGCCTGACCAGCGCCGGATAGAGGGGAAGGATCACCTCTTTGGACCTGCTCGAGATGCATCTGTGGATGCA
>NW_017729024.1:67092980-67094028 GCF_001723915.1 Gavialis gangeticus | reverse complement strand
CCTTCTTTCCATTGGGTGTAAGCCTCCTTTTTAGCAAGGAGATATTCCCGGATGCTTTTGGTGTGCCATGGAGGTTTGTGTGCTCTCCTGCTCCCTTTGATCCTCGTTGGGATTACCTTCCTTTGGGTTTGGGGGATCATCTCCTTAAGGAGCGACCACTCTCCTTGGACACCTGTCTCCCCTCCCCTCCGGGACCTCAGCGCTTCTCCAACTATCCTCCTTAGCTCGTTGAAGTTTGCCCTCCTAAAATCTAGGGCCGCTGCCTTACTGCATGCCTTTGCCACCTTGTGCTGGATGAAGAATTCCAGCAGATGATGATCGCTGTCGCCCAGGTGGTTGAGCACCCGCAGCCCCCTCACCAGGTCATCACCCGTGACCAGCACTAGGTCCAACATGGCGTCTCCCCTCGTGGGGCTGTGCACCTCCTGGGTTAGATGGAGGTCCTGCACTCTGTCTAAGAACCTACGTGAGCATTCTGACCTGGCTGATGCTCAGTTAATAATATAGTTGTCCAAATATTCAATAGATGGGATTTTCAAAACTGGATATTGATATTGCGATGCTTTGCTTTTGGGAAGCCCAAAGTGAGCTAGCTAATGCAATCTGATTTTCAGAAACCTGTTGTCACAAGGCACCTACGTGACTTTGTGCCTAGAAAAGAGTAAAGAACAGCTGCCAATCACCAGGGCAGCTCAGCTGCTGGTTGCTGGAGCAACCAGGGTGGTCAGGTGACCAGAAGGGGGCAGGGCCGAGCCCTTATAAACAGTCAGGCCGGAGCCTAGCTAGGAGTTCCATTCTGGCAGCCTGAGGGGTGAGAGCTCTGCAGGAGAGCTAAGCCGAGCAGTGCAGTCTGAGCACCCAGAGGGCTGCATTATGGTGAAGGGGGAGAGAAGCCTGACCGGGAGGCTGTGGCCAGAGAGCCAGGAGGGCCTGGACTTTATGTTACAGCCGGTAGGCTTATTGTTTTGTTACAGCTGGTAGGCTTATGGTTCCATTGTGTATCTAACCGGAGGACCGGGTGAGGCTGTAGGGGTGTGAGAAGGCCTCA
>NW_017729024.1:67087771-67087980 GCF_001723915.1 Gavialis gangeticus | reverse complement strand
TGTACATTACTGGAGGACTGGGTGAGGCTGTAGGGGTGTGAGGAGGCCTCACGGGAGCTCTCCAGTAGTCTGGGAGTTCCTGGGTGCCCTGTTCGGGCACCGAGCAGCGCCGGGAAGGCGCGGCAGCTTGGCACCGGTGTGGTGCGGTGAGTGGGGTGAGACGCCAGCCTGTGAGGGCGGTACTTGGCCCAGTGAGGGCATAGGACCCC
>NW_017729024.1:67071692-67082771 GCF_001723915.1 Gavialis gangeticus | reverse complement strand
GAGCCACGGGCGCGAGTAGCGCGGACGCAGGCCCGGAGAGAGCCACGGGCGCGAGTAGCGCGGACGCAGGCCCGGAGAGAGCCACGGGCGCGAGTAGCGCGGACGCAGGCCCGGAGAGAGCCACGGGCGCGAGTAGCGCGGACGCAGGCCCGGAGAGAGCCACGGGCGCGAGTAGCGCGGACGCAGGCCCGGAGAGAGCCACGGGCGCGAGTAGCGCGGACGCAGGCCCGGAGAGAGCCACGGGCGCGAGTAGCGCGGACGCAGGCCCGGAGAGAGCCACGGGCGCGAGTAGCGCGGACGCAGGCCCGGAGAGAGCCACGGGCGCGAGTAGCGCGGACGCAGGCCCGGAGAGAGCCACGGGCGCGAGTAGCGCGGACGCAGGCCCGGAGAGAGCCACGGGCGCGAGTAGCGCGGACGCAGGCCCGGAGAGAGCCACGGGCGCGAGTAGCGCGGACGCAGGCCCGGAGAGAGCCACGGGCGCGAGTAGCGCGGACGCAGGCCCCAGCGAGGCCAAGCACGCGAGAGGCGCGTGGCATAAGGACCCCGAGAAGGGTCAGGGGGCCAGGCACAGCTGGGTGCTACCTGAGCCCCGGGTGCGGTTTTGGCACGGGATACAGGCCCCAGCAAGGGCAAGAGCGTGAGAAGCGCGGACACAGGAACCCTGCGAGGGCGATAGAGCCAGGGGCGCAGGACAGAGCCCACAGCAAGGCAATAGCGCCAGGGGCGCAGGAAGCGCGGACACAGGAGCCCTGCGAGGGCGATAGCGCTAGGGGCGCGGGAAGCGCGGATAACGCCCGTAGAAGGGCAAGTACACCCGGGAGCCCTGAGAAGGGCAGGGGCCAGCGGTGGAGCCGAAGTAGGGTGGGCGCCGGTGAAGGCCCAAGACAGGGCTGGCACCACTAATCAGCTGAAGAGGGCAGGGTGTGTGAGAGAGAGCCCAGAGAGGGCAGGACGAGCCCGGAGAGGACGAGGGACCATCTTAGGTCTTACGGATATGAGAACGTCCGGAATAACTGCGAGGCTTGGGGCGTGCTAAAGGGGAGGTAGGAGGCACGCATAGCCTATAAGGCTGAGGGTGCACCAAGTCACCCATAGATATCAGGAAATCAAAGGCAGCCTCCCATATTAAATTATAAAAGATCAAAGACGTGGCGGGCGAGAATAAGAGGGTGCTGGATCTCCTAATTGGCATGGCAGGGGGCGCTAGTGGGATCACGGCCGCTCCTAGGCCCCACTCCGTGACACCTGTTGATTAAAGCTCTCTGAAAGTTTGGTTCTTTTAAGGTGTCTCCAGTTCCATACATCAGAATTGAAGCAGCCAAAATCACTAATAGTTTTGAACTAGCTTGGCCCTAAGTGTGCAGACTTTGACTAGAAGTTCTGCAAGAAAATGTGAGGATGAAGAATGTTCTCCCACTCCCCACACCCAAACATACCAAGCATCTTGAGGTCTTCCAGGTCCTGGTAGTAATGCTTCCCTTAAGCATCAGAATATTATGGATTTAACACTGCACTGATCTTCAGTTCACACTGGCCTTAGTGGGAGGTGAGAGTGCTCAGAGTAGCATCAGAAAGAAAAGCTCTATGAAAAGTCCAAAGAACTATAGTAGCAGAGAGAAAGGTGGCAAGCAATAATTAAGTGATCTTCCAGACGTGCCTATGTTGTGTAGGGGAAGAGCAGAAAGGTTTCTGATGAAAGAAGCTGTCCATAAAGAAGAAATTTATGAAATCCATTAGTGTTTATGTTGCTCCCATACCTCATGATGTAGATGGGCAGAAGGTTTATACTGTTATAAAATAGAATGGGGACTTATGATGGTTCATCTGCATATGGTGTAACTGTTTTGCATGTCCACTCTATCCAACACTAAGGGGAAATTAAACCACAATAACTTACTACCTGTTTCATTCAAGGGCTAATTATTGTTGTTTAGTCTCTTTTACTGCAGACAAATAAAACAGATACAGCAGATCAGTGTGCCCACTCAGCAGCAGTATATCCTTCTCCCTCGGCTTTTTAAAGCAGTGTAATTGTTTCATCTGTCTTCGGCCTCAGCTTCCTTAATAAAATGAAATAACGTCTGCCTGAAAAGTGGGAGGTCTAGGGTTCAGAGGAATTACTTCCGTGTTTTGAGAACATGGAAAGAGCAGAGCTATACCTGATTATATATAAAAGATAATGTACAAGTACAAATAGTGCAGTTTTCTAATGGGAAGGTGCCATTTGGAAACAGTGCTAAAGGGAGGTTAATGGTGTTTTTATTAACAGTGATAGAGAAGGGGAGAGCCTGGGATGAAAGACAAGGATTTCAGGCTTTGCCAAGTTTAAGTCTGATGGTGACTGTGATGGTTTGGCAATCTGGTCACATGGAAGTGCTAACTCTGTATGAGGTTATGAAATCTGTATGTATGCCTAGCAAGCTGAAAACTCCATTTTGAATGGGTAGCTTGTTTGCTTTCTCTGTTATATCTTCACCTATGCTTGGCACCTTAGAGACTAGCTCATTCAGAGAAACTAACTTTTTCAGAGAGACATAAGCTTTCATAGGCAAGTCAACTTTGTCAGAAGTTATGAATGCATATCCATCCAACAGGGTCCATTCATAGCATCAGATGAAGTAGGCTGTCACCTATGAAAACTTCCACAACTCTGAATAAGTTAATGTCTTAGGTACCACCCTGCTCTGTCTTCTGCTTCACTTCAGACTAACAGCTCTTAGTCTGCTTTTGACTAACTACCTCTCTATATTTTGGACTGCAATTTTAAAGGCTAGTGGCACTGGGTTAGAAATACAGAGATGTTATACTCGATCACTGAAATCCATCATGCCAAACAATAGGGTAGCTTCTATCCAGGGGTATTAGTTTATTAAGGGAGAGGTCACCTAGCAATAAGTTCACCTGCTGAGGTCTCTCACACCTCTTAGAGCTGGTTAGGGGCTTTCATGGCAGAGGTGACTGGAAGGCTATAAAAGGACAGGAGCCCCTCTACTCAGGGAGCTATTTTAATCATCATAAGATGAGAGAAGCTGTTGCAGGAGCCTGCTTTCTTGAACATCAAGGGACCCCAACAAACTCCCAGAGGAACAGTAAGTGAACAACACTTATTTGTTGTTTCTCAGTGTTCTGGAATACACTGTAATAAATCTTTTAAATATGGACCAATGGTGTTCAGCAACCCTGTGTGAAACCTGCCTGTGCGTATGTTTTATGCTGTATCTGTTACATTCCTTGAAAAGGCAAAATCTAATTTGAGGAATGCCCGGAGTGTATTTAGGTTATTAATGTATCTTGAGGGTTGGTACTGGCTCGGGGGGGCCAAAGGAAGTTGGACTGAACTGAGTAAGAAACAGACGCTATGTCTCAGAAATCTGCCGGAAAAGACTGAGAACAAAAGCAGCAACTTACTAAGCCCACTAGAAACTTAAAACACATGGATCTACCAACTAGATTCTACCATAATACTCTGTTGAGTGTGCCCAATAGCAGGAGCTTGACTAGATCAGTTATGGATAGATATGTAGGAGGGGTTGCCTGACAGACAATCATATAGTTGGATGGAGAGAAATAGATTTGTGATTCGTTGGCGTAAAAATGAAAGTCCAAGCTTCTTTCTGTACATGACCTCATCTACAAATAGTTCTCAAAGGATGGAGATCTGTGGGAAATAGAAGACTGTAGGAGAAGATTTCTCCAAAGAGATACTGAAGGACTAATCTGAGAAATAGCAGGAGATCTAAGAGTGGCTGTGGTCATGAAAGCCAAAAGAGTATAACATTTTAAGAAGGATATGATCAGTATGTCAACCTGTCAAGACTTTGTAACAGAGTTCCTAAGATATAACATGACATACTTTTGGTGGCTACAGAATCATTGAAATGGAAAAGCTAAAAACTAGACTCAAGTGGATCAAGGATTAATCTGAAAAGATACAAAATGTATATATATAACAGTCCTGAGTGGCACATGCATAACAGTCCTGCATAGCCCACTAATAAATTTAGAGAAGAAGGGCAAAAATAGAGGGAGATGAGACATAGGAGTGAGAAGCTGTGACGGAGTGGGAGACTCTATACCATGAGGGGAGAAGAAACCTTTAAAAAATTAGATGTTAAGGAGAAAGAAGAAAGTGAGCATGAAATCAAGGGCATTTTTACACGTGCTCCAGAGGTGGGGGGTAGGGTGTTTTACTATTTACTAATTAAAACACACCCAGTATCTCATGAATCAGCAGCCCCATGCTTCAAAATGGCAGTGGGAGCACTTTAACTAAAGCTGGTCAAATGAGCTTCAATTAAAGCACCCCTGCTGCCATTTCAAAGCATGAGGATTCTAATACATGAGATGCGGAGGCTGGCTGCAGCGTACTAATTAGTACACTCCACCAGACTCAGCCAAGTCTGCTCTGACCTTCAGTAATTACAGCGTATTAAGCAGACTCCCAAAATGTGGACAGGCACTGAAAGATACAGAGAACATGAAACTGAGACCCCTCCCCACCCCACCCCCACACACTTGACCCTCCCCCTCTATTTATTACATTGGCTTAACAGTTTCTATTCTAGAAAATGAGCAAAACTTGACTATAAGAAACCTGTTTGGGCTTTTTTTAAAACAATTTGACTTTAAAAAATAATGATTTTTAAAAGCATTGATGAAAACCTTACAAGATGTCAAGAATATTCGTAACTTCATATCAAGCATAATAATTCAAGATATGTATCACCTTGAAAGTTAGCATTATGTTTATAAGTTATTTTGTGGGGTATGAAAGTAGTCATTTTGTATTTGGAAAAGCTAATGACAGTTTATTTACGTGATAAAAACAAGGCACACATCTCTTCATTACATTATGCAAACTTCTCTGAAATGTTGTGTATAAATTTAAATTATATTCTTGTCTTCCTTTATGCTATATAGGAAAATATGTTTTTTGAGTGTCACACTGTGATTTCAGAATGTTTCTACACTCGTTATTCTTGCTGTAAGGCTCTACTTTGTTTTTTTTTAAATAATCACTTAAAAAGCTTTAGAAACATGCAGATCTCTTGCATACAACTAAAGTTTGATGCTGAAGTACAACACAGGGTGATTTGAGCAGTATTGTGTCATACATAATTTAAAATATGCGGTGGCATTATCTGCTTGACATCTTGTGGCAATGAAAGCATAAAATATTGTAACTATGTAAGATCTGGATTGCAGTAGCGATTTCTGCAGTCCCTTTACAGATCAAACTTCCAGTTTAAGTCACTTGGAGTTGTTGTGCAAATAACACTTTGCACCCACTGATGGCATTAGTTGTCTAGAATGCTTGATTGGTCTTAGTGGGCATGTCCAGACAAGCATGCATGTGCACTGCGTGGTGCCACAGACCCATCTGCAGCACTGCAAACCACATACGCTGCGCTCACAGGCATTCATCACACTGCTAATTATCAGTGCAGTGTGTGTGTGTGGGGGGGGGGTTGACACCAGGAGATTGTTTTAAAAAAAAAAAAAAATCCAAATAAACTGAGCCCGAAAAAAGCTCTGTCTGCAAACCAGTTTCTTCATGCCAGTTTACTGGAGCCCTAGAAAGCCCCCAGCCCAAGTGCTGGACCCTTCCCTGCCTGGGGCAACTTTCCCCATGCCACAGCATGCATGCAAAAGTGTTCCCTGGGAACAACTAGCAGCACCACAACTATGTGCTGCTACTGTTTGTCTCCAGGGAAATACACATACACGCTCCTCTAAGTGCACCCAATAGTTCCACAACCATAGTGGCCTCAAGAGAATTGTACTTATTTGCATCACCTGAAAACCAGGCTCTCATATGAAAGAGAGCTGGGATGTCATACTTTGGGACGGACAGAGGTAGTTAGCTGTGTTAGTCTGAAATGAGTTAGATGGCAGAGTGCACCTTTTATAGACTAACTAAATAAGTTATGTACACAAAGTACAAGCTTTCACAAACCGAAACTCACTTCATCATATACTTTGGAATATCAATAATATAAAAACATAGCACTGTCCTCTGAATATAACTAAAAAGTAGATAAATTATCAGAGCACTTTTGATTTATTAGTCTGTGTTTGAAAGAGCCTAATGCCTAGAAAAAAATAGATAGTTACTAAAAATAAATAATCAATTAGCCCTAGCTTGTTCTCATGGTTCATTCTTTTAATCCATTACCATTTTATGGGAATTCCATGACTTTATTGTCAAACTGGAATCAGGCTAGAAAAATGTAATGTACTACAGTGTATTTCAGTTTATGTATTTAGACTTAAACGATGTTAAAAGCTTGCGGGTTGTAATTAACGAGACTTACTATAGCATCCTAATGATTGCCCAAATCTATGAAATGCTCATAAACAAGAAGCAAATAACCTCAGTGGAGCAAACAAAAAGGACAGCTAAATGTTTTATTATCAACTGATCTATACTTGGCTAAGTACAATTTTTGTCTCTATTGAAACATTAATTTAAATGAAGAAAACTGAAACATTAATTTCAAGGGCCACTTGGTTATCTAATCTAAGAGCCATATTGGATTTCCTAAAACACCTAAACATCTAACTTTCATTGATTTCAAGATGTTAAGTTTCTCTTTCCAGGAGGCTCACCACTATATATGTCCCTATCCAATGGGCCTGGTGTGCTTTCAACCTACAAAGTCTAAAAAAGTTTCTTGTACTGCTTCTGGCATGGAGACTGCAGACACCCTTTGGGTCCCCTGGCAGCTGGGGCTGCTCCAACCCAACTCAACATGCTGCATGTGAAAACATGGTACCCAGGAGCAATAAATTCCAGTGTGATATGCACTGAAGTTAATTGCTCCATGCTAATTGCATGAGTAGATGTGTCCTGTGTATTTTACATGCTTACTCATAGCACGTGCCCTGGAAGAATTAAAAAGTCACACAAAGAGCTGGAAGTTCTATGGGAGAGTATGTTTAAGGTATGAAAAATCCTAAGGGCCCAGAACTACAGTCAGGAGGCATGTAGTTGGAGTAAATCCCAGCTCCAGCTTTCAAGAGAAGGTACTGCATAGGTTATCTATGATCTGAAGGCTAGCCCAGGGCTGCTCCAACTTGGCTCAGTGTGCTCTGGAGGGGCTGGCTGGGGCATGAGGGTGCTATAGTGTGAGGCTAGCCAGTACGCAGGCCCTGCAGTAAAGCACCCTCATGCCCCAGCCAGCCCTGTCAGGGTCTACATGTGCATTGCTGCACACTAAAGAATTTCACTGCTGTATAGTACTTGTACCAACCCGCAGTGGAGTCAATTACTTTCTGATGGCTTAATTGTGCCACGTGTGTAGGTGCTGAGACTTTACTGCAGACCTAATTAGACTGCTCTGCAGTAAATGTCTTGTGTAGATGCACCCACAGGCCTCTGCCCTGCCACCTCTGCTCCTGCCACCACCACTCCTTACCCTTATGGCTCTGGCTCAAGTTCCAGCCTGGGACACAGAGCACATAGTGACACCAGCTCTGCCTGCCCAGGCAGCTTGCAGTGGTAGCAACTTTGATCCTGGCCAGGGTTGGGGCTGGGGATATAACTGCTGCTACCACTGCCACTGCAACTGCTGCTGCTTGGCTGGGTGATGGATGGAGCCACCATGTACTCCCTGCCCTGGGCTAGAATGGGGCTACGGCCAAGGCTAGAGCCAAAGGTGGAGCTGCAACTAAGGGAGGAATGGCGGGGCAAGTGGTAGGGGAGACAAGTTAGACTAGAGGGAGAAACAGGCAATAGGTGTGGTATACGTAACATACCTTTAAGGGGCCAGCAGTGGGATGACCCAGGAAAAACCCTGTCTTTGCAAGGTATCAGTCTTGGCAACTTAGATACAATGAGGCTGCAGGCATAGATGATTTTGTTACAGAGCTCGGAAGTAGAGCACAGTATTGTTAGTTTGGATCTGCTGAGAATGTTATGTTAAGGGGCAAAATTGTCTTCAGCATAACTGTGAACTCAAAGAAAGACTGCTGGAAAATCCCTCCCTCACCCTGGCACAGGCTGTGGATATCTGCAGGGCAAAGACTCTCACAAGTGCTCAGGTTTTGAGTTATGTCTGCAGAAGCAAGCTTGCATGCAACTGAGCAACAGGAAAACAAGCCATCAGTGAAGTTTGCTCTACAGGAGGGCAATCAAGCTAACAAAGGCAGAGCTTGTAGAAGATGTGGAAACACACACAAGCCTGGGTCCTGCCCAGCTTTTAAAGAAACTTGTTACAAATGCTCTGGAGTGAATCACTTTGCAAAAGTGTGCGTGTCAAAGGGAGAGGCTCCAATGTCTGCAAAAGGAGTCAGCACCTGTATGTCGGCACAATGTTTGCTAGGCAGTATTCACAGACCTTTCATAACCAGAATGCCTGGCATAGCACAGTCATGATTGCTGACTTGCCAGTTCATTTTAAGTTAGATACTAGAGCAGAAGCAAACACTATCCCAGCAGATGTAGCAAAGGCTTTGCAAGGCAAAGTATGCAAGACTCCGGCTCATGTTACATTGGTTTCATTTGGCAGTGCACACATCAAACCACAAGATGCAATCATTGCACACTGCAAATCTGGTGCTGATGAATCTGATTAAACTTTTTATATAACAGACAATAGTGACCCACCAGTACTTGGTAGGGTGGCATGCACCACCTTAAGGCCTTATCACAAGAGTCTGTGAAATGGCCCTGACAATACCTACAACCAAGGCACACCTTCTCAAACTATATCCCAATGTTTTTGGAAGCTTGGGCCAATTTCCCAGTACCCATCACATCTAGTTGACCTGGCAGTACTGCCAGTTGTGCGTGGGTGTAGAAAAATTCCCTTTGCAACCCTAGCCATACTGAAGACCACCCTCAAAACACTGGAAGATATAAGTCATTACAAAAGTGACTAAGCCAACACCCCTAGGACAATAGCCTTGTGATCACACAAAAGGATGGTTCACTACAACTTTGTCTAGACCAGGCTTGTCCAACATACAGCCCATGGGCCACCATGCGGCCCGCCAAGGCATTTTCTATGGCCCACACTGCTGTGACAGGAAACAAAAGTAAACATGGTTTACTTTTGTTCCCGCCCCTTGTCCCTCCCCCAGCCCCTCAGCAGCTTCCTAATGGCTGCTGAAGGGCTGGGGAAGGGACAAGGTTCCCACACACACCGCATTAGCTTGATGTTGCCAATGTGGTGTGTTCGGGAAGAGGAGTACAGACCCAGCCCGCCTCCTCCCATCCCCAGCACCACGTGGGGAAGCCACCGCTTCCTGGCCCAAGCGACTTGCCACTCCCTGCCTGCAGGCGAGAGGCAGCCCGGCTTGGCAGCCCGGCCCCGGGTTGCTGGTGGAGGCAGAGTGGCGCGGGCAGGTGCCTCCTCTTGCCAGGCTGTCAGCATTGGCTGCACCATGCGGGGTGCCCCCGGGCTCAGGTGAAGCCTGCGCTCATTGCACCCTGAGGTGCCGCACAGCCCCAGCCCTGGATCCCTCCAGCCCTGCAGAGCGCTGCGATGCGGACCCGTGGAGGTGGCGTGGTGACCAGGCTTGCCCTCGTTGTCTGCCTCTGCCACCTCCTGCCCGGCCAGGGTGCCACAGGTAGGGCCGGGCTGGGACTGGGTTCAGGGCGGGAAGATGGCGCCTCCCCTGGGGCCGGGCTGGTGACTGTGGGCTCCCGGCACCTATGTGTGTGTAGAGGGTCCCTGCCTTTCACAGGGGAGGGAGGCTCAGCTCTGACCCCCATCTCCTGGGGCCGAGGTTTTAACCTCAAAGCCTGGTCTTCCCTCCTGGGAGCTGGCTGTGCCCACGTCCCAGAAGCCGGGTGCCAGAGCATTACAAAGGAAGGCAAAAACCTCCACAGTCTGCTGTAATCTGACCATGGGGTAAAATTACTTCCTGACCCCAAATTTGGTGATCAGTGGGACCCCGAGCAGAGAGGCAAGACCAGGGCTCAGCAGCGTTTTTTGGGCAGTGCCAAAAACAGCCGCAACCTTGACCTGTAAAATGTTGGTGTGCCAGTGGCAGACAGCAGGAGAACCATGAGGGGCTCTATCCTTGTTGCGGCAGCACAGCCCTGGCTCTTCCTCTGAAGTCTTCCCTGAGGCACACGTGCCAAGCAAAATGTCTTTGTGTTCTATGCTCTGGCACCCATGGAAGGGGTTGCCTACCTCTGGACATAACCCTCTAGCCAAAAACCTCTGGATTTGGTCCCAGAAAGAGCATTGGCACACCCCAGTCGAAGTCCCTAGCCTCGGCTGTAGCCAACACCAAGTATCTCTGAGGAAGACTTAAAAACACCCTGGCACATATAGTGGGAAGGGTGGTGGTGGGGGCAACCAGCAAAGCCCAGAAGCATGAGAAGTACCCATAGTAGAACATAGGCATAGCTATGCCTAGATCAGGGGTAGGCAAAATATGGCCCACGAGCTGTATCCAGCCTAACAATGATCCTATCTGGCTCACCACCGGGAGCCTGAGGAGCAAGGGTTGTGTCCTGTGTTGCTCCGCTCTGCCTCAAATAATTGCCCACCCTGGTCTAGATCAGTGGTTCTCAACCTTTCTTGTACCAGGACCCATTTGTAAACATAGATGGTCAGTCCCGACCCAGTGTCCCTCACTGCACCTACCTCCAGACCCCAGTGCCCCAGTGCCCCAGTGTGTGGGGCATGGGGGGCCCCAAGTAGCCCCTTGCAGGCTGGAACTGTGCCAGCCCACAAGAGAAAAGCCACAGTTATAAGTTTTTCTCCTTTAAAGGAGAACCCATTTTTAAAGTTTGCTCGTGACCCTTTCATATATTCTTGAGACGTACTTTTGGGTCGCGACCCATGTTTTGAGAAATGCTGGCCTAGATCATGCCCGACCAGTGCTGTCCAACATCTTTTTGAACACCTCAGATGATGGAGAGTCCACAACTTCCCTAGGCAGTTCCACTCCCTCGCTGTTCTAATCTCTGTGAACAGAGGACTGGTACTGGAAATACAGCGAGGTTTTCAGGCTCTGTTCTGTGCCTTGTCAGTTAACACATGGACAAAAAGAAAAGGGGAAGAGGTTCTCTCTTTAATTTCTACCTCCTCCCATTGGCAAGAAGCTGTTGGAAATTTCTTC
>NW_017729024.1:67060703-67066692 GCF_001723915.1 Gavialis gangeticus | reverse complement strand
TCAATGCCTGGTCTGCTACTTTGCAGCTGGGTATGCCGATGAAAGTTCACCCGACTAGTCCAGCCTTGAGCACAGCAAGCCAAGCACAAAGCAGAGTGGTAAAGACCATAAGGGGTATACCAGCTTCAGGGCAATGATACCCTTTTCTTGGAGGCCCTCTGCCTCTTTAATCAGCATATAGTGTATTGCTGATAAAAGGGATAAGATGGGGTAACTCTAGATATGATAGCGGTGAATGAAGAGGCATGTAAGCATCTTTCACTGGGCCAGGTAAATCTAAATTCTACCTCTGCTCGTCATTGAGGTCCCACCACCTTCATCCAGACGATGCTTCTGTTTCTCTTTGTGCAAAATTGGGGGTTTAACTTGTTACTACTTGTTAAAGATGTGTTACTAACAAGTTATTAATTCAATAAAAGTAAATCTTCTTGAAGATTATTCTCAAAAATGCCCATATTTTGTTGCTTTGATTAGTTTCCACTCTGGCTGATATCTTTTCCACATTTGATCTGTTGACTAGCATTATGCTACTTTCATTCATTGAGAAGTGAGTAGAAGTGAAAGTGTTGATTTTAGTCAAGTTTTGGTATTATTTCTTTGTTGCTTTTTTTATTGTTTTTATTTTGGATTTTAAACCACATTTCCAGACCCATTTCATTGTCACTTCCTGCAAGTTCATTGGTGTCAAAGGTCATGTGACATCACTTCCTGATGTGATACCACTTCCTCTGAGGTCTCTGAATATGGCTCGCCGGCCCACTGGGTAATAAAGAGTTTGTGATCTGGCCCCACATTCAAAAAAGTTGGACACCCCGGTCTAGACCCACGAGACCTCAACAAGAAAGTGTTGAGCACTTTTCAATCCCCACTGTAGAGGATGTGCAGAAGAGCTTGTCAGGTAAAAGGCTGTTCACCATTCATGAAGAAAAGACATGTTAGTGGCTGACACACATGCCAGAGTCACACCACTTGCTCCTTCTCCTGACCCTGATCTTTTCCACTCAGAAAAAGTGATTCATGGTCTGACTGAAACAGAGCCACTCAGTGACCAGTTGCTCCAGCAGTTACAGGAGCACACAAAGTCTGACAAGGAACTACAAGCCCTTAGAGCTCAGCATCTTAATGGATGGCCAAGGAGGCAAAAACATTTAGACTTGAACCAAAGCCTTACTGGCCTCTCAGAGACCAAATCCAGATTTAGGATGATTTGCTCATGATCGGGCTGAAGATTATCATTCCACGTGGTGCGAGGACCAACATGTTGACATTGCTTCTCTCGCCTCATCAAGGCATACGAAGGTCAAAAACACAAGATCGACAAATCATGTATTGGCCCAAGATGAATGACCACATCGAGCAATGGATTGCAAATTGCACCCCTTGTCAAGAGCCCCAACCCAGTGTTCAGAAAGAGCCCATGATTTCATATGAGGTCCCAGACCTGCTTTGGCTAAAACTGGCAGTGGACATTTTTGACCTATGTGGACAGTCTTATTGGATCATAATCGATTACTACTCCAAGTACCCTGAAGTTTTGCACTTGCCAGGCAAGACAGCTGGTATGGTAGTGGCCAAAATTAAGTCTGTGTTTGTTCGCCATGGCATACCTAAAGAAATTGTCTGCGATCATGTGCCATTTGCAAGTCACATGATGAAACAATTTGCAACTGACTGGGGCATAACCATCACCCATTCTAGCCCAGGATACCCACAATCCAATGGTGAGGCTGAATGCACAACTCAGACCATCAGGTCAATGTTTAAGAAGACTTTGCAGGACAGCTCTGATCTATATCTGGCTTTACTCAATCTGAGGAATATGCCCATTACCGGTCTTGTATATGCTCCAGTGCAGCTTCTGATGGGGAGACTTTTGTGCAGTACCCTCCCTGCTACAATGGTGGTGCTAACTCTTAGTCTACCGTCAAATGCCTCCCACAAGTTGCAGAACCTTCAAAGGCACCAAAAGGAGGAGTATGACTACACGCTGCATTCCTGCCCCTACGAGAGGTGGAGAAAGTAAGGATGCAAACAAATAAAGGCTAGATACCAGCATCTGTTTTGGAAAAAGGAATAAGCTGCATTCCTGCATGGTAAAACCCCCAGCAGTAATGTCTACAGGAGGAACAGAAGACACTTAAGAAAGGATTACTCACCAGGACCAGAAGAGCCGTTGATGTAGCTCAAGAGACGGCAGCAGAACAAACTTCAGAAGAACCAGACCACCATGAGCAAGAGTTTCTATTCTCACCATATATTTTATCTATAGCTTTATGCATTTAACTATAAACACTGAGTACGTTCCATTCCATATGGAGTATATGCGATTATTACTATACAACTCTTGTAAATATAATCAGTTCATTAAAATGTTTTGAACTCTATTAAAAAGTATTCAAAATTGTATTAATGTATTATTTAAAATACAACCCAGTTTTCAGGTCCTGTAGAAATAACATCCTATACCTATCAGTGTTCCTCTTAAATGTTAAAAAGAACAAATTGTAAAGCAGGGTTCATTTCTTCCTGGTCTTAATTATAGACAAGAGGAAGAATATCTCCCTCATTGAAAAACGCAGGTGCTAAACTTAACCAGCGTACTATTTTATTCTTGAAAAGCAATCTATATACCGATTAGAAAAAGGGAAAGCATATGCCTACCATGCATTACACACAGTTTAACACTCACGATTATAAAAACTGTAACTACTTTTTATCTTGAAGACATAAAAATAAGAAAAGATAGTTAGTACTTCTCTTATCTTAAATGGCATGTGCCTTCTTTGATATGTTTTGCAAGCTTTATCCTCGAGCAACAGGCAGTTTTTTCTCAACTCATTCACTTGTACCGGTATGTAAAAGTTAACATCTTTTTTTCACAGCAAACATTCAATAGCTTCATACCTCCATTCTCGCTATGTATTCTGTCAGTTTTGTTATAAAACAAAACATACATGGAAGATTCATTTCAATATACAGCTGTTGACAGCTATAAAGTGCTCTAACTTTCAAATATGGGTAAATATACTGCATCAGGCTTTCCCCACCCACTGCTACTTTAACCATGGTAGGAAAACTAGGAGTGTAAAGGCAGCTTTAAGCACCCTTGGCCATGTCCAGACGAGTGTGGATGTGCAGTACGTGGTTTGCGCCACACACTGCACATGGATATGTTCCCCAGACTGCTATCCTGCAGCGCTGTGGCAGGGGGTTGACCCCAGGACATCCTGAAGTAAAAAAAACCCACACTGAAGAAAAGTGGGGTAGCGCATGTGGCAGCGGTGCATGCCACACAAAACTAGAGCCTGGCCAGCCAGAGCCATGCTCCGGCTGCCAGTCAAGCTTCCTGTCATGGCTTCAGACCCAGGAGGCCCCCCAGGTAAGGCTGCTAGAGCCATTGTAGTTGCTGGCCCCAGTCTTCCCTATGCAACCCAGGGTAGAGATCCCATGCCTAAAAAAAAAATGGGACAGTGACCATAGAAGCAGCATGCACCACCTGAAACTGGAGTCTGGCTGGCCAGAACCACACTCTGGCTGCTGGCCAGGCTCCCTGCTGCAGGATGACCATGGCTGCAGCCCCTGGAGGTGCCTAGGACCTCCGGTAAAGCTGCTAGGGCCAGCTCAGGTACTGAACCCAGCTTCTGCCACCCCACCCGAAATGCATGGGCATGGGTATTCCCCAGGGACAAGTAGCACTGGCACATATCTGCTGTTTGTCACCAGGGAAATGCACATTCCTGCTTGTGGGAATATGCCCACACAAACCAAAAGCCAGGAGAACCACCATTCACACAATAGAAACTACAAGATGCATGCATTCATTGAATGTATCCCAAAGGAAACATGTCCTGTCTCGGAGAATGATATTCCAGGTTGACACCTGGAAGATCTCCCCTGTAAGTGTTTCTCTCATAAAAGTAAATGAACAATAACATATGTACGCTGCTCCACTCTCCTCTCTCCCTGCCTCTTTACTAGACTAGAAACTCCCCTGTTTGGGGACCCAGCAGGGACCCAGCAGGGAGCTTTGCCCTGCTTCTCCCTCAGCTTTGTTCCCAGAGACTCAGAGCAGAGCAGGGGACACTACTCCCCTCCTCTTCCCCAAACCAGGGATTCCCAAGCTGGGGAAGGCAGGGGAGTCTTTTGCCACTTCTCTATTTCTGTCTGAGAGACCATGGGAATTTCTCAGAAACTTCCACCACCAGCTAGGAATGCTTGTTCATACCCTATAACAGCATTTGAGCTACATTTGCATGTCCTTTTTATGGCCCCATGAAGCTATAATAATAGCAGGCTGTCTCCAAAGCCTCTGAGCATACTGACTTCAGAAAATGATAGAAGAGCTTCTGCTAAGGATCTTCATAGGGGCATAAGATAGGATTTCAAATCTTCCTAAGTCTGAGATCTTGCTAGAGACATCAGGAGGGATTTACAGAAGTTTTCTGCACGTGGCACACCTGTACTTCCCAAGTGGAGGACCTGACTCTTTCTATAAATTTGTGGGGACCTAATGTCTACTATATTCTACTTAATGAGGAGCGTACAATACAGTGCATAGTAGCACTGAGCACTGATATTGGCACAATGTTTGGCATACAGTTTTACACAGTTAAGGCATTTTCTTTAATTTTTTAAATAGATAATTTTTTCAGCAAGAGCTACATGATAGCACTAATACTGCTTTTGTGATTTGATCCAAAATTGCCCCCTTTCACTGATTTGCAAATAAATGGTTTGAAAAATTCACAATGCTCTTGAATAGAAATTTGGCTCAACGAACATTAAAAATGGAGGTTCATCTCCTCAGACTCTCTGTGTTTGTTTGTACACTGCTCAAACTCACTCTACTGATCAGTATGGGAGGAAGTCCAGGTAGCTAGCTGTCATGGGAATATGTCCAAACTGGGATGGGAATATTGGAGAATGTTCAAGCTACAATAATGAGCCTTTCTTAAGAGACATAGGCAGGGGCCAGCAACCTACAGCCCGTGGAAACTCTGGGGCTTCAGTGGCATGGACTTTGGTTGTGGCTGGGCAGCTGGTGTCTTCACCCATGTTGAGCTGTGGCCAGGTTGCACACAGAAGTGGCAGCCAGGTCCTAGTGCTTTGGACCTGAGCTGGGTCATTCTGGTCTGACACCATAAAATGTTACCAAAGGCTGACTGACATAGGGGATGAGGCATTTAAAGTAGTGTAATACTGGCAATTTTTAACTAAATAATGACCTTTATAACTGGAGGAAGAGAGAACAGTCTGAAGTGGGCTGGATACTTTGAAGGGGTACCAAAGTGCCAGACAGCTGCTTTTTCTCTTCACGTATGCACATCTTTCATTTTTACAGTAACAGACTTACTCTTTACTTTCCAGGGAAACTCTTAACAAAGGATCCATCAATCCTGGTAATAAAAAATCTTGTACATACTGGAAACAGCAGGATCACCGTTCTCTCTCTCTTTCATATGGCATCAGATATCAACTTTCAAATCTGCAAGCTCCTGTCTGGTATTATGACTTAATGTGCATATTCTTTCTGCCCCATCTGGGCATTTAAAGATTGCAACTTTCAGTTAAGAGCTGTGCTGTTGTTTTGGACACCATATTCACTCAGATGTTCATCTTATGAAGCATTGTTTTGAAGTGTCGATATCTAGATCTCAGTCTGTTCATCTTGACCCAGCTTGACTCTTGGGTAGGCTGATCGTAAGGTAATTCAAGACAACTGGGACATTCACTCAGGACACCAGTGGTGACGTATAAGGGGTGCACGGGGTTGCATGTGCACCCCCGAGAGTGCTGGTGCACCCCCTGATAGGTCGTGCTTTCCACTTAGGCCCCCCCAACTAAAGTGGCAGCAGTCGCCCATGCAGGACACTGCCCCCTCCGCCCCGCATTCACACAATTTGGCAATGGTGGGGTGGTGTAACAGGCAGGCAGTGGTGCCTGTCTGCCTGCCTGTAACGTGCTCTGCTCCCAGTGAAGCTGAGTCCTT
>NW_017729024.1:67055261-67055703 GCF_001723915.1 Gavialis gangeticus | reverse complement strand
GCCCCCTCCGCCCCGCATTCACACAATTTGGCAATGGTGGGGTGGTGTAACAGGCAGGCAGTGGTGCCTGTCTGCCTGCCTGTAACGTGCTCTGCTCCCAGTGAAGCTGAGTCCTTATGTCCCTGTGTTTCTAGGATGCCTATTATAATTCTCAGAGCTGGCTGAGACCAGCTTCTGAAATCTGGGACTGTCCCAGCTAAACCAGGACATCTGGTCATCCTACCAATGGGGGACTCATTTGGTATTGATATAAAACACTATAGGAATAGATCTGACCTTTCCCAGTGGTCTGCCCACTTGTTGCTGTCCATAAGTTTGCTTCAGCATCCCCAATCTCTTCCAGGAGCTTGTGGGCTTCAAATATAAATAGGCTATGACTTTTGAGCCTCCATCTGTTCAGTTTTTCAGTTAACAGTTGATGGAGCAGGTGATTTTCATCATC
>NW_017729024.1:67055042-67055250 GCF_001723915.1 Gavialis gangeticus | reverse complement strand
ATGGGGAAACAATAAAATATCTATAACTTTGCTGTTTTTTGCCTGATTTGGATGAAGTTTTCAGGAATGGTAGACTCCATAGAGGGCATGAAGCCTGCCAAGTTGCAAGAAGATCAGTGCAGGGGGGTGGGGGGAACTGCACCCCAAATTCCTGAAAGCAAAACTCATGTCACGTCTAGGCATTACAACATAGGGGGGTGAAAACTGC
>NW_017729024.1:67041732-67050042 GCF_001723915.1 Gavialis gangeticus | reverse complement strand
TTAGGAGAGGCTGAGGGAGCGGGGCTTATTTAGTCTAGAGAAGTGAAAGCACAGAGGATTTAATAGCAGACTTAAACTATGAAGGGGGGTTCAAAAGAGGGGGGTTCACTAGACTGTTCTCAGTGGTGACAGATGACAGAACAAAGAGCAACAATCTCAAGTTGAAAGGGAAGGTTAGGTTAGATATTAGGAAGAATTTTCTCACTAGGAGGGTAGGAAAACCCTGGAACAGGTTACCCAGAGAGGTGGTGGAATCTCCACCCTGGGTGGTTTTTAAGACCTGGCTAGATAAATCCTTGGCTGTGATGATCTAGCTGAGGGTGGTCCTGCTTTGAGCAGGGGGTTGGACTGGATGACCTCCTGAGGTCCCTTCCAACTCTAATTTTCTATGTTCCTATGATTCTTCTATCACTTGGTCTAATGCCTAAGAGTACAGGGAGTACTGCTCTATGTGTGTAAATTGTACAGCCTTTTATGAGTCTCGGTGCACTGTTAAGTGCAGTGTTGAGTGTGACAGCTTCTGGACCATGCAGGAGCACAATATTCTGCTGGAGCACGTACCATTACAAGTGCGATGGTTCTGAGCACTTACAAGTTGGAACCCCATGTTGTGCTGTCTCAACATCTTAAGACAACTACCTATTCAGAGACTTTACTGCTGACTTCCTGAATGTAATGTTTATAGTTGAGGGAATGGTCTAATATAACTCCTAGGTAAGTTGGGGTAGGCTCATGGGGACAGAGGTGGTTACCTACTCTGATATTCAGCATGCTCTTGGCTTGACAATTGTCCAGGTGGAAAAGAGATGATACTGATGTATTAATTGTCAGCTTTACATGCCATTTGTGGAGATAGTCAGCAATGATTTCCATGTCAGTACTAAGCATCTTTTCCAATTCTGTCATATTTAATCCTTGGGCATCTAGGGTGACATTGTTAGTGTACATGTATTGCTTAGATGCTGTTTGTGAAAAGTCTTGAGGTATATACATTGAAAAGTGTTGGTGCAAGGACTGACTTTTGGGGGACTCCACTATTCAGAGTCTGTACTCTGCTTTTTCTCCTTGGTT
Source organism: Gavialis gangeticus (assembly GCF_001723915.1). Lineage (NCBI taxonomy): Eukaryota > Metazoa > Chordata > Crocodylia > Gavialidae > Gavialis > Gavialis gangeticus. The sequence continues at coordinate 67,048,971 of NW_017729024.1, read as the reverse complement.
GGTAGTGAGCTTGAACGTTCTTCTGGAGATCATGTCAATGATGAAAGAACATAGCTTGTGGTTAGGTATCATAGAGTGCAGTTTATAGTTGAGGCTTTGATGCCATACAGTGTCATAGACGGCTGAAAAGTCAATAAAGACTATCCCTGTTTTATGTCTCACTGCAAATTCATTTTCTATGCCAGATGTAAGTAATGTAAATTGGTTAGTGGTACACTGCTTCTTCCAAAAGTCAGCTTGTTCTTTTGGGAGCTGGGGATCAATGACATGTTTTCTCTTCTATTCAGGATTATGCAGTCCAGGAGTTGTGTATAATGCAGAGTAATAAGATGGGTTGGTGGATCTTTGGATCCTCTGGTGCTCAGGAGAGCTTTTCTTCAGATTTTTGGAAGTCTGTTATTTTTTAGGTTCTGAGCTTGGCTATGAATTCTGGGAATATTGGATCTGGTCCATCAGGCTTGCTGTCTTGATTGCTTTAAAGACTGTGTCAAACTTTTTGTCAGAGATGGGAGTGGTTAAATTAAGGTTGATGTTGGGTGATTTAGGTTGTTCACACATCAGGTGTCTAGTAATTTCTGTCTGTTGCTTACTTGGGTTACTGGACTGGTAGTTGTTGAGCAGTATTTTCATGATGGAATTTGCTGACACAGGACAATGCCATTTTTGGTGCCTTTGCCTATAAGGCAGTTAATGATGCACCATGCTTTTCCACTCAGGTAAGTTGTATCCAATCCTTCGATGATAGTGAGCTGTCTCTCCTTTTTGACAGTGTTCAGTTTGGTAGCCAGCTGTTCTGTAGGTCATTTTACAGCTTCATTGTCATTACGTTGCTTGATGTTAAAGAGCGGTTTGCACTGCCCATTCCAGCAGGGCAAATAATGGCTTCTATAGCCTCTATGTACACAGTTTGGCTATTTTAATTAGGCAGTTTGTAAATGTAGTGTAGCCTTGATCAGTGTTGGCTTCTGATGGATCTTCTAATTGGTTCAGTCTCTTGTTGGTCAGCTTTTGGTATTTCTGCCAACCTGCCTTCTGCAACTTCCATCTTGGAGCTGGTCTACATGGTGTGAGCTGAAAAATCATATTGTCATTGCTGATCAGGGAGGTTCTGTGCTGAGACGATGGAGACGTGTCAAGAACTTTTCTTATCAGTATTTTACTCAAGTTGCCTTTCCACCAGGTAAGATCTGGGTTTGTCCAAGAGTTCCAGGTGTGTAGCTCCTTCGGATTATATATGAGGGCATGGGCAACTGGTACCACCCAAGTCAGCGACCGGGGAGGGGTCGGGGTCGCATAATGACCAATCACATCCCCCTACAGCTGATCGTGCCAACCGGGAAGTGGCTGCAGCACTCCTGAAAGTGGCCATGGTGTTCCCGGAAGCGGCTGCAGTGCTTCTGGAAGTGCCAGCAGTGGTTCATCCAGCACCCCAACTTCCCGGCTGGTGCTCATGTGGTGGGCATCAGCCCCCCCACCCCACTGGTTGCCTAAACGGGAAGCACTGCCTGTCAGGAGATGCACCAGCTCTCTCAGGGGGTGCACGTGTACCTCCTATGGATCATCACCGTATGAGCGTTATATCATTCATGCTTGTCCAGAGACAAAGATTGTTAATGAAGTGTCCCTGCTGTTGATTATGACATTTGAAGTCACCTGCATATTAGGTCATCTAGTTGTAAATAGGCAGGGATAAGATTAACAACACAGCAGAAAGTGGCTTGTATATATTGACAAGGATTATATAATTGACCTGGACAGTCCTCCATTCTGTTGCACTCTGGGAGGTTTTATGGCCCTTGGTAGTACATGGCAGGTTGTTTCTGATGAAGGTAGCAAGGCCTTGGATCCTCCTGGCTATGGAGTCTGCAAGGCTGTAGTGCGTAAGCTTCATCTTCTCCAGCTTTTCTATATGTGTTTCTTACAGAAGGACTGCATGTGGCTTCATTTCCCTGGTGATGCGTTCCAGTACTGATTGCATGAGTGAGGTATAGCCTTCAATGTTAAGTTGACAAACTGTCAAGCTTTCCCCTTGTAAGTAGGAGAGGTTTCTCTGCCTCATCCTGTAGTTACTATATCAAAAACGGAAAGTATATTGTATCAAAACTGGAAAAACCAAAAGTCTGATTGCCTTAGTAGTGACTTTTAGTTTTGCTCATTGTAGGCACCATGAAGAGGAAGTCACTGTCATCTCCAGGGTCGCCGGTTCAGGCCTAGTGACAGCCCAGCACATATCCTTCTCCATAACGTTACTCACTTGTGGCTAGTTTTACAGTTCTGGCAGTTTAAGCTGGCTGAGTTGTTTTGGCAAGTCTTTTAATTCCATTCTGAGCACATTTTACATGTTTGCTTTCATATTACTCCACGTTGTCTGCTGCAAGGCTCCATCAGGAATGAATTTGTTCTGCTTGCAATCCTTAGTTAGTATTCCAGAAAGATGTCTGTGATTAGCCAAATCAAAACCTTTCAGAGGCAGCAGCCATAGCCCAGCTGAAGTGCTGCAGCTGATGCCTCCCTAGCAAATGTTATCTTCTTTTTAATCAGTGGCTAGAACACATGATTTTATTTCTTGCACACAGTACATAACTGCGCTGTCTGCTGCAGACTGAATTTCTGGGAGCTGTGAACAAGCCGCAGCCTTTTTTTTCCCTCCCGGCAAGTTGTTTCTGTATTCCAGCTCAGCTCACAATAAAACTGCTGATTTTTCTCATTCTAGTTTAGTACTGAGTGATCCTGAAATGCAGTTTGACACAAATACGACTTCTGAGCTTAGCATAACACTGTGTGTAAAGTAGCAGAACCCAAACAAACTGTTTGCAAATTCACACACAGTATGGAGAGCACCACTCATGCATTTCCCATTCTGACCATTTCACAGTGTAAGGTGTGACAAAGAGATTAAGCTCCATGTCTCACTTGGATTCCCTGACCTGCTTACTGCTAGAATTTCATTTTCAGAGCAATATGGTGTCCTATACCTTTCTAGTACTCTTCCAATCCAGTAACAGTCCCTAAATAGACTTAGCTGTCTTGACAGGAAGTGTGCAGTGGTAATTGGGCTATGAATACAGCTGTGAGAAAAGGTCTGGCTTTGCAATGGTTTAAAGAAAACGATAATCATGCACACAATAGTCTGTCTTAAGTTCACTTTTCATCAGAAAAGTGCTCCCTAGCTGTCATAAAATTTAAGAAAGAAAAACACCACATACATGTTTTTTGGGAAATACTAATTTATATTGTATTACTAAATCACTTGGTTTTATATACCTTATGTACATACACACATGCATGTCTTGCAACAGGGACAATTACTTGTCCTATTTAAAATAAAAACTAGCCTTAACCCATAGGTTTTGACTGGAAATCACAACTAGCAAATATACTGCATCAGCTATGGTAAAATTAAATGTAATTTTAATTGAGACTGGAATGCATTAAATGATATGAAATACTGATTTTGGATTTTATGCACCACTATTCATTTTCATTTACTCATTTGTTACTATTTTGAATGTGAAGCCAAGTATCTTGCTCTTGCAGTTGAAGACAGCAGCTAAGATTAAACTGTTTGGTTAGCAACTTTTTTTTGCATATTTGTTGCTAGACGTGTGGGGATCTGACTTCTGCTTCCTGACATCCAGTAAACTGAGAAATTTGGAAACCACTATTTCTAGGCTTGGCTTTCCTATGTTCCTGAGTGAAATGCATTCGTTCAATCATTTGATAGAAGATTCTTTTTTAAATGTATACATGCAATTTAGTGTTTTATTCCAGTTTGTTAACAGTTTAATAGAGGTGTCAAATAATTTTAAAAAATCATGTGAAACAATGTGTACCAATTGTCTCGTGTCTTCAAGATGAAAGCATTCTAAGCAGCTAATGCAAAAGCAATAAAAGGATAATCTAATAAAATTGCTTTTGTTCTTCCTCAATTTAAGATCTACCATATTTATAAAGTAATTGGTTTGGGCTTCACACCGCTCTTTGTTGGAACTAATGGGTTCCTTTTTCTGGAGAATAATTGCCAGCAAAACTATTTTTGAATAATAGGGTGGGTAAAATGAAATGATGCTATACATCTTTTCTGAATAATAGGGAGAGTAAAAAAAAAAAAAAGACTTCCACAAACGACAGCTTTTAAAGTCTTGCTTTTATGGTCACCTGGTGTGTGCCAGGAATTTAAGAAAACACAGTGTGCCAGAATAAATAAAATAATTACTTTTCCATTTATAAGTTTTTTGCTTAACTGCTGACTCATTCAGAAGAGCTACAGTTGTTTCTTGTCTAGCTAGACATACAGATGATGTCATGGAAGGATACAAGTTATGTCTTTGCTTTCGGCTTCCATTGTCTCATCTCTCCTTTTTCTGCTGCCTTTCTCCCAAAATAAATACAGTTATTATAAAATTTCCTGGTACAGAGGTATGGTCTAGATTTTTTTTAAATGTAAAAATCCTTTTTTCTTTTGCAATGTTTACAGCAGTCTCTAAGTTTGTGTATAATTTATTTCTCGTTCCTACTTTGCCCATCACCTGGCTAATGGGTGAGTAATTAAGACTTTCAGTTTTATGCTACTCAGTGCTGTCTTCCAGTATGTGATATAAAAAACCCCCAAAAACAGACTTACACAAATCCAGTTCTCACAAAAATAGTAGTACATCAGTAAAGAAAAGTAGGATGTGACTATGAAGCTCATAAAGGGGAATAGAAAGATTGTTTTTCTCATAGGGAAAGGCAGATCCTGAATACTGTTACTGAATGTGAGTTTGCATTTCAATCTGATTCCTTTTAAAGCTGATGGAAAGGCCTGCAACAGTAGCTGGACTTCCAGTGCAGAGGACAATTTCTCCCTTCTGTGTCTTCATTCTAACAGAGATGACAACTGGGACTCCTATCTGCATAGGACTGGCCCACTGGATAGTAACTTTGTGTCAGATATGATCCAGAAGTATTATAGATTTAGTTCTGAATTATGTAATTCTGTGGTGCTGTAAAATGATTAGCCTGTTTAAAATATGGGATTTGGCAGTGATGTTTATGCCTAAGGAAACTTAGGGTCTTAGGCCGTTTGTATATGCCACGGGGGTTTACTGCGGTTTAATTCTCCCTAAATTGAAGCGGTGGGTTTTTAAAAACAGCACTTCAATTTAGGGTGAAGTAAAACCCCGTGGTGTGTATGCAAGGGTCGGGCCCGATCCTTATCTGCCTCTCCAGCGGCAGGGAGGGGAGGGCGAGGTGCAAGCAGGCTGAGCGGTCCCTGAGCGGGGCAGGGGGAGCTGGTGCTTCCCTCCAGGGCAGCAGTGGCGTTCCCCAGGTAGCACCTGTGGACAGGCAGCCAGCTCAGGCGGTCCCACGGGACACTGCAGCCGCAGAGGGAAGTAGTGGGTCCCCAGGCAGGCAGGCAAGCTCCGGGGAGGGAAAAAAGATTAGGGTTGCCACTTCTTTTTTTTTTCCCCCCTTCTGTGGAGCCTGCCTGCACAGCCCCTAAGCTGCATGGGACCTGGTGCTTCCCTCCATGGCTGTAAGGTAGCAAACTAAAACACTTTGGACACGTTTTATTTTGCTGCATCCCAAAGTCCTTTAACACACATTATGCCACCAACATGTGTAAACAGCTGCACCATTAAAGCAGTGCAAAAGGGCATTGAGCTGCTTTAAAGGCCAATTTTGTGGTGTGTACAAATGGCCATAGATAAGGATCAGTGTATTTCTTAAGTCCCAGCACTGAGTTCAGGGGCGGACAGTTATTTTGGGCAGAGGGCCACTTATTGAGTTTTGGCAAGCCATTGAGGGCTGCATGACAGGCAGCCCAGGGCAGATAAATATTAATTTACTAAATTTTTTAGGGGCCCTGTGGGCCAGATAGAATGGCCTGGTGGGCCGCCCGCATTTTGCCCACCCCTGGTTTAGATCCTTACAGCTGTGGGCTGCTGACTTATGGGAGCAGCAGTGTGCAAAACTCTACATACTCATGCACTGTCTCTCTAATGGTGGAAGGAAATGTGATTTACTTGAGAGAAAGCTTCATCAAAAATGAAAGAGAAAGGGTGAAAAACAGCAGGTACTGTAAGAAGGCACAAGAGTCAATAAAGACCAATGAATGAAGAAAGCCCATTGCGTTCCTATTAGGTTAACTTATATATTGGGAACTACTGCAAACAGGTGTTGAGATGCCTTTTTTTATCTGAAAAAGCATAAGCAGATGGAAAAAGGAAGGGCCTAGGAACCTTGGTATACATATTAATCAGAGAAGAAATGTGCTTGGGTTAAAAACCTTCTTTTAAAGATCTCCCTGAAAATTCAGATATATCCACAGCCTCTCCAAACTCAAAAATGAAAACAGAAAAGGTCACTATCACCTTGACCTAAGATTTGTTTCCAAAGAGAAACAAGGCTTCAAAAAGCTTCAGCCTAGCATCAGCTATAACCCTCAGTCAACAAGATGCTGCATTTTATTTACACAGTGAGAAGCAAATACATTCCAGTGCACTGAGGGCAAACATCAATCCTTTTCAAGAATCCACAACATTTTTTTTATTCACAAGAATCCTTGGGTGTCTCATTAGGATATGGGTAATTCCAAGACGAACACATTTGACAAAGTTTGTTAAAATGAGGGCAAGTGCTCTTTAAATCAGACTTTTAAGAGAAATAGCTCAGAAGCAAAAAAAAAAGTGGGTTTGTGAGACTGCGGATCACATAGAAAGGAGCCTTTGCTGGGCTTTTTTTGCTTGCTTTTAAGATAATCAGTTTGGGGTAGTCATGATAAAGTGTTTCCTAGACAAACAAAGCATGAGATTAGATTGCTAGTGACAAGTTGTGTTTTTTTTTCCTGGTCTCTACCGACCCTTTTGTGAGCAGCTCAGGCTTTGGCTGCAATATACTTATTTGGTACAGTAACAGACTTGTGCAAGGCCCTTAGGCTAAAGAATCACCGTGTATAATGACACTTACTTTCACATTCTGGAGTTACTGACTGTTAAGTGTCCTTTGCTGCCAACACAGCCCCTGTGACAAGTGGATCTCATTGCAGAAAGTTCTTTGGAATGACATGAATCATAATAGAAAAGTAACAACATCATCTGTCATCTCAGTAAAAACAAAACAAAAGTTATCAAATAATTGAAGTGCAGCCATTCAGGGGGGTAGGGAGTGGTTAGAATGGCTACCTGATCTAAGGTAAGTTGGGATGGGGGGAACAAGCAGGCTCAGGGGAGGGATTGGGGGTCCATAGGGGGGAGG
>NW_017729024.1:67024547-67036732 GCF_001723915.1 Gavialis gangeticus | reverse complement strand
AGAACGGGGGGACAGGTGGCATCCACGGGAGTGATTGGGAATATGGGCAGGCGGCATCTGATCTGCAGAGGGATGGGGGGCAGGTGGGATCTGTGGGGGCGATGGGGGATAGGGATCATCAGGAGCAATGGGGGGCAGGTGGCATCTTCAGGAATGATCAGGGGGATGGGGGGTAGGCAGCATTTGTGGGAGGTTGCTGGTGTTTAGGAGGTTTTGGTGGGATCACAGGGACTTGCATGGTTCACAGGAGGGCTTGGGAGGAACTAGAGGCTATTAGCCCCCCAACCTCCCCCCCATGAACCTACCCTCCCATCCCTCCCTCCACTGAAACTTATTTGATTGGCAAACAGTGATAAAACTGGCACTGGGACTGGCTTGTGGGATGGGGGGTTGGAGGGGCTGGCTGATCCACGAGGTGGGGCAAGAAGCTGTGGGTCTAAAAATAGCCTGGTGCCAGGGAGGCAAGGAGGAAAGGCACAGCTGCAGGGCCGGGACCAGCAGCTGGGCTGTTCCAGCCTTTGAGCTGCACAAGTGACTGTAGAAAAATAAGATGCCCTGGTCTAACCTACATTGATTAAATTGGTACTTTATTTATTCAGGTCTATCTTAGATTAGGTGTCACCACTTTTAGGCCAGTCTGTGTGCACAGAATTACTGTACTGTTAATTGCTTAGATCGATTTCCGATCACTGAGACTGGGTCTAAGTATAAGGTGTACCCCTGGATAAACCGAGTTAGATAAGATAGCTGTTTTTAACCTGATTCAACCTCTCCCTAAGCTCCCGATTTTCTGCACTTAGCCTTAGTCTACAGAATACAGGTGTTTATGTAGCTGTGTACAAACCTAACTTTGTAAAATAGAGTTCTGATTGTAAATCAAATGTTTTTCCTCAAAAAGAACAATGAAAATAATACTTGATTGATACACAGTGTCAACCTATAAGTAGGCCCCCTGATAATTATGCCATAACTCCTGATTTTTGGTTGACCTTCCCAGATACATTAAACATAGTAATGCAGAACAGGGGTCCGCAACATACAGTGCAGCTCCTTGCCACCCATGTGCAAGAAGCCTCCTGTTTCTAGAATGGTGCTAAAGCCTCCCATCATCATCATACTGCTGAAGCTCCCTGGCTCCATGGGCTGAATCCAGAGGCAACACAGACCAGATCTGCCCCCCAGGTGGTAAGTTGCTGACCTCTGTTCTACATTATTACATTCAATGTATGGTTATTCCAGCCTGCAGCTTGGGCAGGTTGCCCGCTGCTGGTGTACAATACTGTCAAATGAGGGGTACAAAGAGTAGTTTTACCTAAAACTGAACTGGAAAATATGGGGTTAGTGTATATGCTGGGTTGACACAATCAAAACTGCACAGCATGCACACAGAAGGAAAGGATGTTTAGTTATCTCTTCTATTTGAGTTAAGGAACTAAACTGAATAGCTGCATGGGTTCCTCAAAATATATTTCTGGGAGTCTAGTGAGAAGCAGGGAATATTGTGAACTCAATATTGCCCTCCAAGAAATAGGTAGGTTACCATAGGCAGAACTTTGTTTCCTTGCCATCAGCCTGCCATGAACACTGCTGAATCAGCTTGGTGGCTTATACCCAAGAGATTCAAGGAGGCAAGTGTGGAGTTATGCTGGCATATTGCAGGGTGCCCAACTTCTTTTACACACTGCAGAGGAAAACCTCAGCTTGACCCAGCAGAACAGATGACAACAGCAACTGTTTTCTTATTTTAGTAGTAAGAGGAAGGGTGCAAGATAAAGGAATATGACAAAGACTCCAGACTATTACTATAAAGTTCATGTAGGGACAAGTACTGTTGTTTTTTAAAGTTATACTAACGACTTGTTCATTTTCAGCTCCTCTCTCTACTGACCCATTTTTCTTTAGATAATTCAGCTGCTAACTAAATACAAGCAGGAATTGCAACTGTTTCTTTTTTTACTTTTATTTTAGGAAACACATTTATACTATGGATTTTTTTTCTATTATATTTTCTAAATATATTCGACAGTAGTCAGAAGGAAATTAAGTAGGTCTCTTTCTCTGTCAGGAAATCAGGATATATCTCTAACACTATACTAGAAACTGTGGTCTTCCCATTGGCTTCAACTGACTTTGGAACAGGTCCTCTATTTCCTTTAAATGGGTGTGTGTGTGCGTGCACGCGCGCGTGCGCATGCGTGCGTGCACACACAGAGAGAGAAAGGGAGAGAGAGAGTGCACATGCGAGAGATCTAGCTCAAGGAAGGGCAATTATTTCAGCTGGAGGACCACTTAATGAGTTTAGGTGAGCTGTTGAGGGCCACAAAGATGCATCCTTTGCCAAACTGCTAAGCCCCGCCCCTTGACAGGAGCCAGGCCCCCTGGCTGCCACCCAAACTCCTGCTCCCTAAACCCTCACCTTTGTCACCAGAGGACCCTTCCCATTGCTCTGGCCATACTCCTTTTGGGAGGGGGAATTTGCAGTTTTGGAACTGGAAGTCCCATCCTGTCACATGGTCCATTACATAAGAAAGTCCTCCCACCCGACACCAAACTTTGCCATGCTCACCACCATGTTGGTCCCAGAATCCCCTATCTCTATTACATGTTCCCTGACATTAGAAGATCCACCCCTTGACTGAGAAACACTGCCCTTTCACAGGGCCTGCCCTCCTGGTACATGGCCTGCCCCTGTGGCCCCAGAACTTCTGCCCTCTAGGCCATGAGGCACAGGCATGACCCTATCAGGTAGCAAGGGGTTGTGACCTCTCTAACAACCTGCCCCATCACCCTCAACTAATCAGTGGGGGGGTTCAAAGGCATCAGACCTCCCCAAGAACACCGCCAAACTGATTGAGTTGAGGGCTACACATATAAAGTCTTTCAGAAGAAGTCATTTTTAGCAAAGATTATCTACTATAAAAGATTTTAATTTTATTTCAAAAAATAATTTTGTCCTGATTTATGTTTTTTTGAGCAGTGTATATAAAGGCAATTGCATAATAGCTCAAAATAGAGCCTTACACTTGTATGCTGTATGCTGCCCAAAGTGTGGGTATGGTATACTAAACCTCTTGAATCTATTTCAGTTGGTCACCCCATTCCTCCCTGACTCATTCCCACCAGTGGTCTCACATGCTGCAACCTGATGGAATATGTTGACTAGGGACCATCTCATCACAGGAACAGACTCTGGGTTACCCTTGTCTGGATGGGATCCTCTCCACCCCTGTCTACTTTTGCTCTAGCTGTGTCTATTAGCTCTGACTCCACTATATAGGAATCCAGGCTTCAGATGCAGTGTAGCATGGTGCTAAAGCATAACTGCCAAGCCAGGTTGCAGCAATGTTTTTCTGTCTTAGCTGGCCCCTCTCTGCTGAGCTCAGAGTCAATCCCTTGTTCTCATCCCAGGCTTAGCTGGCTACTCCCAGCCAGACTCAGAGGGTGCATCTACACATCACTCTACAGTGACATAGTGGCACATTACGTCTCCCTACAGTGTGCTACAGTGATGTAGCAGTCACATGGTTCTACACATAATTGCCAGCTATGTTGCTGTAATGGCGTGTCCCCCAGTATAGCATGCCACTACGGTGATGTAGTGGCAAAATCTAACCACACACCGTGTGCACAGTGCAATAACCACCCATACTGCACTGTACTTTAGTACTTCCAAAAGGTGTGGAACACATCTAGACTCCCTTTCTTGATTTCTGTCCTCCCTTTCTCTCTGTCTGGTCTCTCCCTCTCCTCTATCACAGCTTGGCCTACTGGGTCATGGCTGATCCACCATTCTGGAAATCAAAGGAAAATATCCTAACATGGGTTTACTTTATCCTGGGCAGCTTGTTTCAAGTCCCAACCAAAAATGAAACCAAAAAGCTTTGGAATTTATTTGCTTTCTTAGTGCAATGCTGCCGGTCTCTCCAGCTTCAGTGTCTCTCCGGGTTACTCTTCAAGTCAGTCATCATCTCTGCAGGGAGCTCCTTCCCTTTTGAACTCCTGCCAGTCCTCTGCCTCTGTGCCTGGAGTTGGGGCTTCACATCATGCCAGTGGGTCACCTGACTCCTCCACTTCTGCCCAAGTTGTATTGCTTCCCTTCCCCTCGGGACTGCAGGCTAACCCTGTTTATAACCAGAAGCTCATTAACCCAAACCACGTGAGGAGTGTGTGTGTGAGTAAAGAAAGAAAGAGACAAACAGGTAAAACTATTCCTGAACCGGCAGGAGTGGGGGTGGGAGGGAGAAAAAGAAAGTGACATGAAAGCGCAAAAGTTACTAGTGCAAGAAAACCCTTAAGAACCCAAACTCTCTAGTAAAGGGGTAGGGGCCCCATTAAAATATTGAAAATTAAGTTAAAGAAAAAAACTCACTCAATGGGAAGAATAAACCCTCTGATGTGCATTAACCAGAGAATCAAAGTCTGGCCCCATCTCCGTTGTTGCAATGCGGAGCACTGCTGCAAGGTGGTCATTACTCATCGAAGATCTAAGATTTGATTTATTGACTTTCATTACAGAAAATGCCTGCTCATATATGTGTGTTGATCCAAACAGCACAAGCTGATCTTTGGAAACTTCTGTTCATTGATAGAGGCAAAAAACCTAGGTAGCTGCACTAATTTGAATTGCTCCACAAGCAATGCATCACATTGCAGGTCAATAAGCTCGAGTTGGGGGTCACATGGAGCATTGACAACATCAAATGTGAAACATAAGGAGATCAAAGACTGGTCTTTTTCTATTATTTGTAAATCCTTGAATCAAAGAGAAAATTCAGCATGCAAGTTCAGTAGTAACAATAGGTATTTTTTTAGGTTTTGATTACAAATAGTAATCTGCCGCCACGTAGGAAAATGGCTGAAATCTTTGGTTCCTATCTGATGGGAGAAAAGGAGTAACTTCATCATAAATGACTTGACATTGGAATCCAATTCATGATTAAAAAGCTCATCCCTTGCAGTCCTGAATTCAGATTGTTCATGTAGCCCATGATAACAACAGCAAATGTAAAATCAGAGAACCAATCTGCATTATTCAGCTGTGGGAAATCCAAATCTTTTCCTTTCATGTTAAAAAATAAACCAATCTCTGGCTCTCAGTTCCCAGACACTTTTCAAAACATTACTCAAACTAAGCCATCTTATGTTAGTATGATACTGAACACCTGTGTACTCAGATTCAGATTTCTCAAGCAGAGTTACAAATTGCCTGTGGTTTAATCCTCTTGCTCAAATGCAGTTGACCATTTTCATAACTGTGTCCATGACAGTGCTTAGTTTTATAACACTTTTACAGAGGACCTCTTGATAAATAATACAGTGTAGAAAAATAATTTTCTGTTTTGGATTTGTTTCTTTCTCTTGTTATTGAATTCGTTTCAGCAATCCAAACTGTTTGCCTGTCAGATCTGGGCTGCCATTAGTGGTCACACTCACCAATTTTTTCCACTGCACTCCTAATTTTGACATGCATTGATTTACTGCCTCCAATACATCTTTTCTAGTTGTTGTATCTTTTATTGACTGCATTGATGCCAATTCTTCTGTGAGCTCAACATTTTCAGTAATACCTGGAGTGAAAATCAACAACTGGGTTGTGTCTTTGACATCACAACTCTCATCAAGTGCCAATGCAAAATATGAGAAATTGTTTGCCTTATTTTTCAACCACTGGTCCAGGTTCTCAAAGATATCCTTGACATGTCTCACAGTAGTTTGCCTTGACAAGCAAATGTTCTCATAATGCTTATTCTTGTCTGGGCAACAAATTGCAGCAGAGTCAACCATACATTCCTATACAAATCCCCCTTCAGAGAATGGTTTCCTCTTCTTGGTGATTTTGTGTGCAATCTCATAATTCATTCTCATAATTCTATCCTGTGCCAATACTTTTGTGAAAAAAGATTTGCTCTTTCTGCATTCCAGAAACCATCTTCTCAGCTTTCTTTGCTTTTTCTTTGGCAGACAATTTTTCATATCTGAATGCATGCTTGGTCTCAAAATGCCAATTCAAATTGTATTCTTTGAAAATTGCCACACTTTCTTTGCAAATTAAACACACAGCTTTTCTACCTACATTGGTAAAAAAATATTTAGAAGTCCATTCTTTGTTGAATATTTGGTATTCAGTGTTTACCTTCCTTTCTTTGATGAGCTCATTTCCAAACTTTTATTCTCCCGTGCAGTGGTGATATTAAGGATATAAATATCATTTAAAAATTACCTGTTTAAACTCTTCTAATTATGTTGTTTAACCATAACAGATATACTTACTGGTCAGATCCTGTTCTCTCTCCCTGTCAGCATCTGCCCCCTGCTGCTGTGGGGCACAGAAGCCTTGGCAGGAGGGATATAGGGTCTAAGCCAGTCTTATGCTCTGAGGGTGCTGTGGAAGACAGGTTCCCAAAGGGACCGGCCATGTTCTTGGAGGAAAGGGGCATCTGTAGCTATGAAGCCTGGGCATGGGAGGCAAGCAGAGCTTCCTGGCCCCTCAATGCTTCCTTCCATGTCCAGCGGTGGCCTTCAAGTCCATTCATAATCCTGAAGAATCCAACCCTGGGGTGGCAGCAACCTTGGCCCCAGCTACCAAAGGCAAATGAAGAAACCCCTTCCACTGTTACTGTCTCCTGTCCAGCAGCCCTGCACAGAGCCCTCTGCCCTAGGCTGCTGCTGCCTCTGTGGTCTGGAGACCACGGCTGAGACGCATTTTCACTGGAAAAGACACCTGCTTCCTGCCCGAGACCAAGGAATTTCTTTCCTTCCAACTTGGCAGCTGCTCAGGTGCCTCTCACTTCCCTGCCCTGAGGCTGCCATTATGACCAGGACCAAAGCACATGGGGCTGTCAGCATTTCTCAGGATGCCCCTGCCCTTATGTTCATTTAGATATCCTTGCTCTAACAGCTGCCCAGGTGTTTGGGGAACTTGGCCAGGTAGCCAGATGAGGCCCATATTCATGCCGGTCATAGTGGGTGGCCTGGAAGCCACAGGCAGGGCAGGCAGCATGCCACCAGATCTCTTGCCTGCACCAGCAGGTAGAAGTGGCACATGAAGGGTAGGTTCACGTGGGCCAATAACTGAGGCAGGAGCAGCAGGCCTCCTGTGGGTACACAGTATTGCTGTTGCCCATGTCCCTGCCAGGACCTGGTACAGCCCTCATTGCCCACAGGTCCTGGCCCAAGTCCTGGGAGCATGGCTGGGTTGTTGCATGAGCCACACACTGAGTCCTGGATTCAGTTCCTGGCCCCGGTCTCCAATGGGCAGGCAGCTGCGCATGATGGCACAGAGTGGTGTTGGCCCATCCCAGTCCCTTTGTCTGCAGCTCTCCGCCTGAGTCCTGGGAGTGCAAGACAGCTACCAGTGGTGGCATAAAGTGAGGCCAGGCCTGGCTGGGATTTCCCATGGCTCCTGGCTCCATTTTCCCCACTGGGAGTCCCTGGCCCACAGCTTGGAGGAGCCCTTACCTGAACTTCCATACCCATGTGAAGGGAGGGCTGGGACGCAGCAATAGGGTCACCAGGAAGAAGCCTCTATCAGGCAGAAGCTTTCTGTCTCATGCAGCCCCTACTTTGGGGTTGGGGGCAGGATTGTTAGGCCAGGCTATGGTGAGGGTTGGTTGCCTAGCAACTACAGCTGGAGCTGCTGCTGTTGCCAACACCTGCTGCATGGAGGGTAGAGATGTACTGGCTTCCAGAGGGGCAGCTGCAGGCTGGGGATAATTGATCACATCATAAAGATGTGCCCCATCCCTGCTGGGAATGGGGAACTGGAGAGAAGGGAATGCAGTGACCGAAAAGCTGGCTCCCATTTGAGCCTGCCCAGCAGGGGAGAAAGGAGGGGTGGCAGCTGGTCTTCCAAACAGAGACTCAGAAGAGTCTCAATACTTACCTGCGTCCAGTAAACATGGGATGATGATGTGATGGACAGCAACCATAGCACCAGGACATCCTCATTGTCCTGTAGGAAGAAGACAATGAACAGTGAGTTAATTGTGACAGAAGAGGGCTATCCCCCTGGGATCCTTAGATAAAGGTGCCCCGTTGGAGTCCTTTCTAAAGCTAAAGTGCAACAGAAGGTACTAGAGGGCTGAACCCAGCTGGGTGTAACTTACTTAAGCCCCAAAGACTGAGTTAAAAATGGGTTATTGACTGTGCCATACTATAAACCAGTCGTGAAGACAGGAATACCATGTATTCCAAAGACAGCAGACCTGAGTAAGACCTGTAATATTGGGTTGATGCAAGGATGGGGTGAAAGGGGAGGCAGAGCCCCAAGGAACAACATATCACTAAGAGTTTATGGTGAATTAAATCAAGTATCCTTCCTCTCTTTTTTCATATGTTCATCAAGACATGGCAGGAAAGACGAGGAGTGCACGCCATTAGCGATTACCTACCATGTCAAACTGTCAGGCCCTAAGCACTGGTGAACAGTAGATCACTCCTCAAAGAGTAAGTGGCTGATCTCAACAAAGCACACTCGCTTACAGCTATATAGATACATCTCTATGTTGAGATGGATCTATTTCAGGGAAATAGATGTGCTGTTGCAAAGTCACCTGAAGACAATGTGAAGACTGCAGTTTCTAGGACCCCCTCTACACATGCGGGAAAGGTGCAATGGGATCTAATGCACAATCCACACAATCATGCCTGCTACTGTAGTATACACGCATGACAGGAGATGCAGTTGTGGGATCACGCATTAGAACCTATCATGCCTTATTGCCGGTGTAGGGGGAGCCAAATCCTGGTCTCCCCCTGCATTGACAAGAAACAGGCTCCCATGGCTTGGCATTCCTAGGCATGGGGTCCATGTGCAGCTGGGACTGTACTCGATGGCACAGAACTCTCAGTCCCAGCTGTACCCCACAAACAACCAGGACTGAGAGCTCTGTCACCTGTGGGGCTCTCAACTTCCACAGCCATGCAGGTGCATGGAGTGCCCCACAGCTGGGAGATCACAATGGTTGGGAGATTGTAGCAGCTGCAGTCTCCCAGCAACAGACTGCCTACACATGCAAACTAAAGCTGGATAGAAACCAGCTATAAGGTTATTACACATTTTTGAGCAATAGCTTTATACCTGGTTGGACCTTTTTAAGATGCAATAGTTAAATTGTACATATAGTTAATTGGCATGTTAATTTGCACGGGTCTAAATTTATTGAACAGTTAACAAGGTATGTATGTATGTATGCATGTGTATGTGTGTGAGTGAGTGTGTATGTGTGTATGTATGCACGTGTGTGTGTATACATACACACATACTTACACATATATGCATATGCATGCATACATACATACCTTGTTAATTGTTCAATAAACTTAGACTAGTGCAAATTAACATGCAAATTAAATATATGTGCAAATGTATAATAACTTTATAGCTGGTTTCTATCCAGCTTTAGTTTGCACGTGTAGGCAGTCTGTTGCAGGGAGAAAAAAGGAAGAGTATATATATATAAGTATATGTGTGTATATATACATATGTGTGCGTGTGTGTGTACACACACACACACACACATACATACTAGGCTCTCTCTACATGTTATATCTATTGCATATATATAAATCTGTCTATGTGTGTGATTGTCTGTCTATCTGTCTATGTATATAACCAAACTTTCCACTTACTCTTTCTAGGACTTTGCTACTTACATAAGTAAAGTACCTTTTGTCACTTTGTTTTATAAGCACTGTGGGTTCTCAGTTCATATGCTTCATTTTTCCTTTCTTCTCTAAGGGCACAAGTCCCTAGTGTATACAGTGAGTTGAGAAAGAGAGCAGCAGTCCAAGTATTTTGTGATTATTATTTGTTAGGCAACAAATACTTCATCAACAGTGATGATCCTCTGGATCACCCATAATCTCCAATACAGTAATTTGAATTTCACCAGGTTCTGTGTGAGTGCTAGGGCTGCTAAATGCATATCTGAGTTAAGTGGTGAAAATCCTCTGCTTCTTTCTCAGGATGCTCCTCTGGGAAAGATCTTCAGGTTGTGTAAATGATTAGAGCTCCATCAGAAGCAATGGAGGATGGCAATTTGTCCAAGCTAAGAATTTGCCATGGCTTGTACACTCTTCCATAAGCACCCATACCTCACATCATCTCACTTTCTCTTATTCAGTCCTCCTTCCCTAAAAGGTAAAAATTCACTATGAGCAAGATAAAAGAAAACTACCAATTCTAATATAATCAGTTTCAGGTCAGGCTGGTAAATGGCATGTAAGAGAAGTGAAATTCTCAGTCAGTTTCCCACTTCCGGGACTAGCACAGACTGAGCCCTTTGGAAACAACATTGTGATGAAAGAATGATTCATACTGGTGTAACAGTTCACATCTGGAAATCTGAGCTGAGAAAGTGTCAGCCTGGGTAAGACTTCTCTACTTTGCATCTTAGGAACTTTGCATCTTAATTCTGTGAGACTTCTGAAGGAAAAAATCCCCTGTAATTTTGCAAATGTCTATTTTAAAAATAAGATGTTGGTAAGCTTTTATAGTTTACAGAGAAACCCTTATCACACTAATACCCAAGGGACCTGCAGAGATTGGCTACTTAGAAGAGGCAATCTCAATTCACTAAAAAACTTCATTGAAACCTTGGGCTAATTTTAAAAGGCTATGCATGACAGAAGTTGGAAGTCCAAGTGCAATTTATGCTGTAGGGTTCACCATGAAACCACTTTCTCTTGATTGCACAGGTGTAACTCTACTAACTCCAGGGATTTTTCTTTTTATTCATTTCAAAAGGAAAAAAACCCCCTATGCTAATACTGTATTTATTGAACACAAAGTGTGGCAATCTGCTGCACTGCCTTTTTGGCAGCCTGATGCCTAGTGAAATACACAGTTGCAGATTAGTCATTCAAGGTCCCTGTGCTGTAAGGGAGAAGAATTAGGACCTAACTCCTAAGTTCACAGAAGTTCTCATTGCACACAGATACACTAGCTAGCCAGGAAGAAATTCTTGAGAGAGGGACAGCTTTAATATATGGGATTTTTATACATGACTCTTGTTAGAATTGAGGCACCACTTTTCACTCAAATTTCACAGTTGTTAACACATCCTGGAGTTAGGTGCCTAAGCTAGGCCACTTTTCTCTCAAAAAAAAAACCCAAGGAAGAAGTACCCCCTTAATTCTGAGGTAGACAGAGCGAGACTCGTGTTCAGATCTCTCCTTCTCTACCTGATCTTGAGCTGGGATTCCAAGTGAGGTCATTTATAGTCTAGACAAAAAACTCTAGCCACTTCTCACTTAGTCAAGTGAGAAAAACTATAGCCTGCTGGTTAGGACACACATTTAGAAGACCCTGGGTCCAGAATCTATTCCATAGTTTCATAGTTGGTAGAGTTAGAAGGAACCTGAGCAGATCATCAAGTCTGACCCCCTGCCATGGCAGGATAGAGTACTGGGGTCAAATGACCCTGGCAAGATGTTCATCCAGCCTCCTTTTAAAGAACCCCAGGGTAGGAGCCAGCACCACTTCTCTTGGAAGTTGGTTCCAGAAATGTTCCATTTCATGCTAGGTGTTTCACTAAACAAGGGATATAGAGAAAGAGGGCCCTATCCAAGAATATATTTTGGAGTATTCACATTGAAAGTAGAAGACCTTCTTTCAATTACTTCTTCCGAAAGGGATGGAAGATGGATATGAAACTGGGTCTCCTACGTTACATATAAATGGGTTTGGGATCCAGCCACCCCTCTGAAAATGCCTACTGTATGAGGATTGTTAAGCAAGATAAGTAAGACAATACCATATATGAGAATTCTTCTTTCAGTATTAGCTAAGGGCTCTGTGCAGCATAACAAAGTCACTTACATAGATCTGAGAAGCAGGTGTCAAGGAAGCTTAGGCTTCTGCTTAGCAGCTGAGCAGGAATTTTGACGATCTTATTGATGCCTTAATGTTGGAGTTAGGTATGTCAGCCCCCTAGGGAATTTGGTTCCGAAGTGCTTTTGAAAATTTTACTATGGATTTTCTCAATGATGTTTAATATTATTTTGTATTTTTAGATGGAGAAATTTTAAGAAAATTGATAGCTGCTATCTTTTGAGATACAGATAAATGAAAAGTATATTTTGAATTAGTGCGTTGTTCCATCGGAAGTAAATAAAAACTAAATCAAATCAGTAGTATTAGGTTCACAGAAACGCCCCCCCCCCCGCCCCCATCTTACCATCAC
>NW_017729024.1:67010978-67019547 GCF_001723915.1 Gavialis gangeticus | reverse complement strand
TTGAATTAGTGCGTTGTTCCATCGGAAGTAAATAAAAACTAAATCAAATCAGTAGTATTAGGTTCACAGAAACGCCCCCCCCCCCGCCCCCATCTTACCTTCTGAAATTAAAAATTTTTATTTTGGGTGCTGTGAGTAGCAAACATGAAAAGGAATTCCCATAGTTTATGATCTAATCTTTTTCACATATTGAATCTACATGCTCTATAGCCCTGATAGTTAATGAACGAAGCAGCCTGCATCTGAAGAATGTTTTGATAACTCATGGTGTCAATGGAGAAAGGTTTTCTTATGAAGTATTGATTAAAACTGTAAAATAAAATTGTTGTTTGCTGAGAAAGCAGTTTATACACATAGCAACAGCTAAAGCCTGCCTGCATTATTCTTTTTAAACTCACTGATGTTATAAAGATACTTTCTTCATGCAGAAGCATGCTGTAGTTTTATAGGCTACACCATGATAATTTTCTGAGAGACATAGACCAATCTGAATGAAATGTAATAAGGATAAACTTCTAATGTTCTTGTTCTTCAAACTCTTAATATAAAGTTTACTTAATCAAAATATTAATAAAATTAGAGACAGTCCTACTGCCACAAGATGACTTTTGTAGAACAGAGGAACCCAACTTGCTATTAGTTGTCCAATTCTTTGTTGGTAAAAGGAACCAAGAGAGTTTTAACAAATTCTGAGAGACTGGAAATATAGATAAAAGTATAGGAGAAAATATAGTGATTCAGACACTATTCATGGTGAAATTTGGTATGAAGTTTTGGACGTTAGAGGCAATTACTTCTTTTATAACCAAGTTGTTACTCCAGAGGACAGCAAGTAAAAAGTCATCTCTTGATCTCATATTGGTTACTTTTGTGGAGCTTATCTCTTGTGGTCTTAAAAAGATATATTATCAAAACTGCAGGTAAAAAAGGATGATATTTGACATGCTAAATTGACCTAGGTTCCCACTGCTCAACTTGAATTGAATTGTGTTACTATGTTGCAAGGCCAGAAGAAGGATATTAAAAGCTGTGAGTAACCCCTGGGAAAGGAGTGAGCCCTGAAGGAAGGCGCCCCAGGATGCACGCAGTGATGAGTCAGACTGATGTGAGGCCTGGACAAGGATGGTACACCGTCCAAACTAGAACCGAGATTAAATAGGGGCTATGGCCCAGCCGTGGCTGATTGATTTCGAGTTGGCCTTAGCCAAGACCTAACACCATCTCTGGTTGGCGTAAGGCAGGGTGTAGGGGGGGCAGAGCCCCAAGACAAAGACCTAAGTGAGAGATCAAAGAGGGAACCAGAAGAGGCAGGACTTGAGAACTTCCTCCCAGGAATAATTCTCAACATCAGTCCGTGGCAGACAAGAACCCCTGGGGACCTTAGAGACTCCCGTTGGAGTGCGAGCTGCCAACCCGCAAGGAGACAACCATACCCAATCGGCCTGAAAAGGCATAACGTGCAAGCGAACGCACTGGAAACTACAACCTAGGATCCTAGAACCTAGGTTTGCATAATGAATGGATCTGGAGAGCTGTCATGGGATAGTTTATCTGGAATACCAACCATAGAATGACGTGTAAACAACAACAACAAAAGTATGTTTCTCTTTGAATATCATCTCACCAAGGAAGAACAAGTTTTGTTGTTCTCAAATTAGTTCAAAGGAGAGAAAGAACAGTCTCCATGGGCTACCCCAACCTAGGCAGCAAAATTCCAAGATAAAGCCCAACAATATGAGGTACAAAGATAACAAAGATAACTTCATCTAGTGCCCTAAATTACAGTCCTTACTCTGTTCGACACAAGCTGGAAAAGGTTTTCTTCTTCTCTAAATAAGTATTCTTTTTCTGTTTTATACATTTTTATATGGTGGAGATCTTTCCTTATTTACTATGCAATTAGCACAATGAAATTTAAAGTGAACATGTGTGTCTAAGTGATACCCAGATTTCTAGGAAATGCTGTCTTAAATCAACTTGTGCCATCTTGGACCATAAGATGGAAACTGTTTCCCTTTTTTGGTAGGTTAGTTTTAAGTCCTCTGCTTTACAGTATAAAAATAAGCCTTAACTGGGTAATTCCTCCATAGTAACCTTGAAGAACCTAGCTGTTGCTTTAGAGGGCCAGGAAGCAGGATTTCCTCTTCACTATATGGGATTAATGTTTTGCTGGAAACAGTCATGTGTAAATAATGAATTTGAATCTTGTTCATGTTCTGACACAATTACTTTGTCCACTTTATTCTATATTATTGTTAACAAATTAAATCATTTGATTTCAATTATACAGTTGATGTAATTAATATATTATTTATTTTATATAGTTTTATTAAAGTTATCATGTTTAGCTGCAGCTTAATTTGTACAGAAACGTTATTTTTTTTCCTTCAAAATTGCTACAAAGATCCCTGACCCAAGAAGATGACAGCTACCTCAAAGTGATGAATTTTCAAGCCACTTTTCTTAGTCTTTGCATTCAAATTCCTACCTAGGTCCTTCACAGTTATTCTCATTTTCACTGAATATTGTGATTTTTCTCTTTTCATGTCTCTGAATATGTCACATTGCACCCTGACCGAGGCAAAGCTATTTATAAAGCCCTCTTTGTTCCTTTCTTTGAGGTTCTAAATAACTTGAACATTAGATTCATTTTCTTGCCAACTACATAGGCTTTTTTTTCCAGAACAAATCACATATGATATGTACTGTTCCCATTTTATATAACAATGGGATTAAACTTGGGTTCTTTAGTTCCAAAACTATAAGGTTTTGTCTTTTGAGCTTAATAAGAATTGCCCTTATCTGTTAACAACTTGATGTTTGATAGCTACTAAAAGGCACAAAAGTAGTAAATATAAATATCTAAAATCTGATTTTGGCATCAAAAGAAAGTGCAACATCCTGCAAGTTGCCTTTAGATAAATACTAGGGTGGAATTGTATTTCACTTTGTGCATCTGAGGACCCTTTTACATGGGCAGGTAAAGGCACAAAGGGACCTAATGCACAATCCACATAATTGTGCCTCCTGCTGTGCTACACATGCATGGCAGGAGGCATGATTGTGGGGCTGTACATTAGATGCTATTGTGACATTGCTGGTGCAGGGGAAGCCCAGTCCAGGGCTTCCCCTGCCCCAACAAGAAGCACCGTTCCTGTTGCTCGGAGCCCTGTCAGCTGACAGGCTCCCAGCTGCAGGGGCACTTCATGTGCTCCCTGGGTTGGGAGACCACAGCTTCACCCTGCAGCCCTGCTGCTGGGGCTGAAAGTCTCCTCAGCTGTAGGACTTCTAGCCCTAGCTGGGCATGGTGCAGCCCTGTGGCTGGAAGCCCGGTCAGCTGAGAGCAGAGTTTTTGACACTTATGTGTAGATTGCAATTCTGTTTCCTCTCCAGTGTGCATATGTGAGTGTGACCACATAGACTGAGCATGCATAATAGGATATACACTGGCTGGGCAGGTATATGGCTGTGGATACAATTCCTACTTCTAAGTTAAAAAATGTAGACAACCAGAAACCCATGACTAGTAAGCCAATTTCAAAACAAAAGCTGCAGAAGAGACTGGGGTAATGTCTAGCCTGTAGCATGGTAGTTAGACCACTGTGTTGGGTAGTCACATGGCGCATCTACACGTCACCTTACAGTGACATTGTTATGGTGCCGTGCAGCGAAAGCAGAGTTTTATTCTGAGCATAAGAAGCCAGAAGGAGGAGGAATCGAATTTGGATTAAGAATAGTAGCTTTTCCTTTATCACAATTTGTGACTGACAGTTTCCCAAGTTTCTGCATTTTTAAAGCTTTATAGTTAAATAAAAGATTATAAAGTCAGTCATCATGTTTAGGGCATTTTTTTAGCAAGATCTTCCCTCTGTTGGTGCTCTGGCTCTGACATGCCATCTATGGTATATTTCACTTCTATTTTTTTCTTCCTTTATTTCATTGGGGAAGTAGGTAAGACAAAAATATTTTTAAGAACATGCACGTGATAAATCAGAACAACCCCAAAACAGGCTACAGCAACAGCATTGTATTAAAGCATGGAAGGTGACAGTTCAACTCTACTCAGCACCTGTTAGGTCTCAGCTTCAACTACTGTATCCAGTTCAAGTCACCGTATTTTAAGAAGTATGTCAAGGAACTGGAGGGGGTCCAGAGTTGAGTGACAAAGATAACAAAGGGGTTGCAATGTGTTGACCCTCAAATATAGTCAAATGTTCAAAGACCTAGTCTTACCAACGTTAAATACTGACAAACATAACTATAAATAAATGTTAATAGCAAATTTAATAATGAAATACAGAAATGAGATAAATCTGTATTAAACAGTAAAGATAAGGTATATCAAGCAACTGATTAAATATTTATAAAGTGCACAGTTACCTAAATGCATAACAATCTTACTCATATTGGAAATTTTAAGGTTAATTTGCATTCAGTGTTCTAAAGTTTTCAAAAGCCTCTCACAGGTGGCCAGGAAAAAAGACTTTTCACCTAGGTTTCAAGTTTGTTGTGAAAGAGCTTGCATCTTAGTTCATCTGCAAATAGGTTAGTCAGCAACAACCAGAGTTCAAACTGAAGAGCAAAATTTCCTAAATGAGCCCAGGTTTCTATACTCTTTGGCAGTGGTTCTCAACCTTTCTGGATTAGAGGCACCCCTCACTAGATTTGGAGCACCCCTCATTAGACTCTAGACTCGTTAGACCTCAGAAAATGCCAGTATGCTACCTCCAGGCATGCCACATTTGTTGTCACTTGTTTTTTTTAACTACGTACAAAGAAATAATAGAGCAGTTGTTCTGTTGCAAAGAACTCAGAAAACTCACAGCCGGTCAAAATGTTTTTAATACTATTGATTCCTATTTGAAATCTCTGGTTTTATCTTAGGAATCATGTTTGCATGCCTAACAGTGCAAACATTGTATGGCACTCCAGGGCACCCCTTCTTGAAAGCACCCTGGTTAAGAATCACTGCTCTATGGCTTGGGTGAAATAACAAAAAGCGTATTAAAAAAGGTAAGAAAATATAAAAGCATTTCTAATAGGTGTTCTTATAATTAATATTTATATGCCTATTCTTATTCTATTTGTAAGTTATATCTTGTCTAAAATTAGCCTTGTGTAACCACAAAATGTACTTTAAGTGACCTTTAGCAAGACTTAACCTAGTTTTTTTCCCATTTTTATCTTTCTTGAACTTTCAAAAATGTCCCACACCTTGTGATGTCCTCTAGCCTAATAATCTTCTTCCTTTACCCAAATTTTAGTCAGGCAAATACAAACAAATACTGTACCTTATCACCATTAAGCAACTTAAGACCTACTGTAGTGTACAAATGCAAACAGTACAAGGAAAGGCTGAAGGAACTAGGTACATTTAATTTGAAAAGAAAGGGATAAAAGGAAGGATATATATATGTTTTTAAATAAAAGTCTCTTTTAAAAAATTAAAACTTTTTTTCTTGCCCTTGGCACAGAGGGCAAGAGACGTGGAAAAGGGTTTGAACTATAGTGGAAAAGTTTTTGAGCAAATTTCAGGGAAAATTCTTTAATTAGAACAGTAGGACAAGATACTTAGGGAGGTTTTGGCATCTCCTTCATTGGACTCTTCCTAGAATAGGCTGGGTGGGCAATTACCTAAAATGGCATAGGATTTATGAATCCTCCATATGTTTAGTGAGTTGGGCTAAGTGAATCATGAGATTGTAACCCATTCCTTCTAACCCAGTGAGCCTTTCATCAAGGTAATTAAATACACATGGCAGTCAAGCTTTCATTGAATGGTTTATCCTGAAAAAGGTCATTTGACTCAAGTAATGCAAGTGCATTTTTGCAGTATGATGGGTTCAGACGGAGGTGTGTTGATCTGACTGGGTATAAAAAAAAAAAAAGGTTCACCAACAGTACTGCAGACCACTGTTGGCAGTCTAGACTTCTTGTGACCCAGCCATTGCTGCAGGCTGTCAGTCCCCTGCTGCTGCTACAGCCATCCCTGCTTGCAGTGGAGGATTTGCCCCCTGAAATGAAGCCTCCACCAAGACGCAACTATTTAGAGTGATGTTTATAGCAGTGACAGTAAAAGGCAGAGGCAGAGATGGCTGGACAGCAGCAGGGGATCAGCACACTGTTAATAAAATGTGGTCTGTATCTAATCTATCTGTGGGCCAGAGGTTCTTGACCTCTGGTCTAGGCCAAAGCGTATGTTTATCTCCAGTAATTTCAATTAAGTGTTATGCTAATTCCTAGATCAGAATTCCTGACTAATAGGCCATGGAATATTTCAGTAGGCTGAACGCTAAATTGGTTTTGGTATTATTTTCCCCAGAATGGATATTCTGTAAAATATCTGCCGAGTAAAAGAAGAATGAAAGGCCTCAATTCTCTAGATGAAGCCAGTGTGGCTTTGTGTAGAGGCCAGTTTATCACTAGCTGGATTTTATTTCATAACTAAGTTTTCTACTCCAAGTGTTGGATTCTTTATTTTTCTTATTGGGGCTGTATTGTTTGGAAATTCTTTCTAAGTGCTACTGGTGAGGCAAGAATAAGTTGTATTGGTTGGAGGCCTGAAAACTGTAATTTTTTTATTACTAACATTCATCTTCGGTGCCACTGCTGTAATGAAATGAATGTGCATCATTGTCACATATCTAATGCAATAAGATATCCTAAGACATGTGTAAGTATTCCCAAGAAATGAAAAATGAAACCTTGCAACTGAAGTACAGAGTATCAAATAAACTTAAGACCAAAAACTGCAGTTCTATTGTTGGAAGGCTGAGATTAGGCAACTGGTAGGGGGTGCACAGGGGTACATGTGCCCCCCCAATGGGGCCAGTGCCCCCCCGATGGCCGACACATTCTGTTGTAGGGCCAGTGCCCCCCCTGACAGGGTCAGTGCCTTCTGCGGGTGCCCCCCCCAGGTTCAGGAGGCACTAGTCACTCATGAGGCTGAGGAATTATGTAGCAAAAGTAAAGTAGCAATCTCCCTTCTCAGTCATTATGTATTTCCTCCTGCCAAGTAATAGTACAGCCACATAGTAGAATTACTACAATTGCTAAACTCTTGAAAGGACATCACAGATCTGAGACCTAGTCAGAACATAGATGGCCTGTTTCCTTCTGACAGGCAAGTTTTTTCATATAAAATATTTTTTCTCTGTAAAAATAAAACCTTTTATGAAAAGGGACTTTTCAAAAGCAATTAAACTGGTCTTGGCTTTTTTAAAAAAAAAAATTCAACAGAAGAAACTTAGTCACAAAAAAAGGCATTCCTCAAAGGCTTTTTTGTTATTTTGTAATGATTTAAATGTCCAGTTTTTCTTTTTGTGTTCTGCTATATACTACTTACTCTCTATGCTGGGCCTTTTATACCTCAACAAAATCACTTGGTGAATTCTTTATCTATGTTTTTTTCTTCCTGGGATAAACTCTGGGATACCCAGAGCTCTGAAAGTCCTCCAGCAAAGTGCTAAAAATCTTACTGCTGACCTCAGTGGTATTGCAGTAAATCTGGAGCACCTCCTCTGAAGCAAATGGAATGACTCAGTCTTTATAACGGTGCATCAAATTGAGACTCTGGCCCTTACTATTCCCCTCAATAGTGCCTTTAGAAATCAACAACTTCAATTCTAAATCAAGCTTAAACGAAGTTTGGTTGCTGTTTCAAATCACACGTCGACATTAGCATGCGGGCTTGCCATTCTAGTGGTCAGAATTCTGAGGGCCTTTACCTTTACATACAATGTGTATACGTTGTACCAGGCAACAGAAAGTCTTAGAGCAAAGTACAAGACATCCCATAATAAGCAGCTTACCTGTTTATCCAAGATATGGATCACAGAGCTCCATAGTTCAAGACAACGAACTCTTCTGACAGCAGAGAATTTTGTACGTTTTAGTACTGGGCCCTATGTCTTTGCATTCAGGAGCTGCAAGTCACTAGATAAAAGAATATCCATCCTGTGAAAAGGATTCTTCCAATTTATTAGCTATTCAGGAAATCAAAAGAATAGCAAAGAAGCATTGGAGAACAAATATCTTTTCCCCCCTCTATTTTTAAATAGTTTTATCTTGGTAACAAAGTATTTCAATCATCTATTGGGTTTTTACAGAGAAGAAAGGAAGAAAAAATTAATTTGAAGATAATATAAAACTGTTATAAGAGCTTATTAAACATAAAGGATAAAAGAACTAGTGAAGCTTTAAAAATGGTAATTAAAATAGCTGATGTGTGTCTAATGCATTTCTTCCGTGTCTTCTAGCAGCAGATCATGATAATATATGTTTAACTTTTTCTGCCAATACAGTGAGATGATGACTGCTGAAATTCATATCCCAATAGTTTAAAAAGCTATGTGAGAGCTGTGCATTTGGACTACAAAAATATTTGCATACTGTCTGCTGAAAATGTGAGATGTGGTCCCTGATCCATCAACCTTAGTTTTAGTTTAGTTTTAGCCCAATTAAAAGAAACCTCATAACGTATGAAATCACAAAACTAGCACCTTCTCTGAGGCATGTCACGTGTGCTTGTTAAGATCATTATAATAAAAATGAGCCACAAGGAGAGAAG
>NW_017729024.1:67000703-67005978 GCF_001723915.1 Gavialis gangeticus | reverse complement strand
ACTAGCACCTTCTCTGAGGCATTTCACGTGTGCTTGTTAAGATCATTATAATAAAAATGAGCCACAAGGAGAGAAGAGTCTGTAATGTGAATGTCATGCGTGTAACAGCAGGAGAAACTAGGGGGCAGGCTGCAGAGCCGTGCTGGCTTAATTTGAACTACAACTCCCAGAAGCCCCCGGGGGCTGGGGGGAGGGGGTGGAGAGGGAGGAGGAAGCTTGAGGCTGAAGAAAGGGGAAGAGAGCCGGGTGCGCTTGGAGCCTGATCAGCCCTGCGCTGAGGAGCTCATGGTGGAGCTGGAGGCCTCACTGTCTCGGTCACTCAGGACTGTGGACCGAAGGAGCTGGACTCAGACTTGGGGGCAGCTGCAGGCTGCTGTTTGAGTGCTAAAAGCTTGTTTGGGGACACCTCCAGAGGTGTGTGCGGGTGTGTGTATGTTACCACAGTGTTGATGATTCATTACCTTTTACCCTGTGGCCTGCTGGTTTGTGGCCTAACCCCTGTGGTTTTCTACCTAAAAGGGGGAACTTCCTCCCCTTGGGCCAGGTTCTGGGACTGCAGGGTTGGTGGGGACTGACAGGGATCAGCTGGGGAAGGGAGATGAGTGTGGGCTGCTCACAGGTATGCGTGTGCATGTGTTTGTGAGTGTATGTGTGTGTGTATGGCATCCTAGCAGGGGTGGGGACAGGGTGGCTTGGACACCTGCCCTGAGGGGAGCAAGGGTCCCTCCTGCCTGCCTGGCCGTAGGCAGGGAGCTGTGTTTGGGAGGGCAGTTTTGGGCTCTGCCTTGGGACTGCGGCCCTAGCTGGGCTGAGCAAATCAGTGGCTGCAGCAGCAGCATCAGGGGCTTCTTTGCACTACTGGCACAGAATGGGCACAGGGTGCAGTGAAGCCATGCACCTGGCCATGCTGGCTGTGGGGGTGCTGTGCACTTGGGTCTTTGCAGAGCCTGCACCCCCTGAGTGCCAGTCTGCACCTCCTTTCAGGTGCTGCAGCCTGGAGCCAAGGGGGTGCCAAATGGCCCTATGCCAGGTCAGAGGGTATATGCACCAGGTTGGGGCAGGAATTGCAGGGGCTCCGGGTACAGTACATCTGCTGGGAGGCAGAGCAGCATGATGTGCCGGGTAGGCAGGTGAGCAGGCATCACTGCCTGGTGTATTGTGCTGCCCCACATCTGCCCATACGATCACCCTAGTTTTACCCCAACCAAAATGTACTGCACTTTCTGATCAATAATGTTTGTATTCGCTTCTCTATTCCTGTCTGATCCAAATTTTCCTCAGGATTTTGAGCTGCTCTTCCACACAGTCAGGCAGAAGTTGCCAATTATCTCAAGTCATTCTGCGTTCATCAGGAATGAGCGTTACAATGAGAACCTGATCCTCTGCTCCCAATAGTATCTAGAAAATAATTTTGACAGATGTTGTAATAGAATACTTTTTTCCCCATTAATGTGCCTGAGATATGCCCCAAGAGAAATAATTAGAGAGGGATAGCATCTCTCTGTGTATATATGTTGCAGTATTGTATGTGTGAATTATGTATGTAGGAGCTATTGCATACTATATTTTACTCAGGTCATATAGTTTCCAGCTCAGATAAGCATCAGAAATATAGAGTTAAGACTGAACATACTTATGTTTTAAGCTGCAAATAAGTGTTTGGGTAGCATAATTGGCAGTGCATATATGTCATAATGAGGGCATTGTAAAACTGATACTTTTCATTGCAGCTCTGTGAAGCACTTGGCCGTATAATGATGAGCACTATAGACAAGTCCATGAGGAAGTAATTATTTTCAGAGCAGAGTTTATATACCATAAGGAACAGAGATTAAACAATATGGTTAAGAGAAAGTATAGATTAGTTGCTTGTTATATAAGTTCAGTCCAGTGGCAGTGAATAAGACAAAGATCCCTTGGGAAATATAGTATTTAAATGTGAAATAAAAGACAATGAGAGGGTGAATTAAGGTTGCACAGGCAACCTTGCTTCTCACACTTTTTTGAGTTTTCTGAATTTGACTCTGTAACTTTGCCACTTCTGTTTTTGTTTGTTTGCTTACTTGTTCTTAATGTAGGGCTGTCTGTGTGGTTTCCTAAGACTTTAAAACATGTAAACTGAAAAAAGGTCCCAGACATGTTATGTTGCATCATAGGTGTATCCATAGATTGGCACTACAGCTCTAGTGGACTAACTATGTCACTTGAGCTAATGGAGTAACTTACAGCAGTAGTGAGTTGTCATCCTTTGTAGAAAAGTAGAAAAGGATCAGAAACTGTTAGTGGATTTCATAACTGCTTATTGACAAAGAGAAATGGTGATTCTCCAGAGCTGAAGGTGCTCTCACATATGTAGGTTTTCAGTACTTTACTTCCCTGTGCATACTGGATCTTTTTGGTTCAGTCCCCTCCAACCTGTCCGTATTCTATTCTTCCCTGGTCCTAGCTCATCGTCCTTTCGTGTTTAGCTCCAGTTTCCATTAGGCTTCTCATCTGAGTCTCCTTTGTTGGATTTGTTGACCAAATTCCAGTATTGCTCCAACTCCCCCAGCTCCTCCAGCTTTCTTCCTAGGTATGCTCCATTTCCTTGCCCAACCATGTCCAGTTATCCATTTTCACTCGTTCTTTGTCACAATCTCCTAATGTGGGCTATTTACAGTAAAAGCTCTGTTATCCAGCATCCATGGGGAATGGGGGGTGCCAGTTAATCAACTATGTTGGTTATCTGAGAGTTATACTTATCTCCAGACTGGCAGGTTGGAGGCATCTTTGCCTGTTTGGGCTGCTGTCCCTCCCGCTGCATCCAGTGTGACAGGGCTTTCATGCCCTGGCGTCAATGTGCCAGAGGACAGGGAGGGGTGCCCCACGCAAGCTGCTTTGCCCCAGGCCGTGGTCCACAAGAAAGAAATGGGACTTGGCTCGCGGCAGTGAAGCCCGAAGTGCCATGGTGGGACAGATGCCAGTTAATAGAGCATTCTGGATGGTAAAGTGCCAGATAACACAGCTTTTACTGTATTCAGTTTCTTCACCCCAGGCTCTCACTCCTTATTCATTTCCCCAGCCAGGTTCTAGCTTTTCTGTCCTTCAGCCTGGTGTCAGAGCTGTCTGTTTTTTCCATGTCACCATTTCTGCTCTGCTAGATCTATTCTGTGTCTCCTTGTCCAGAAGGCCTAGGGTTTGCCTTTTCTCAAGCCCATGCCTGAACTCAGTTTCCTTCCTTAATCAGTTCCAGTTTTTCATCCACAGTTTCTATTCCCTCTATCTTTTGGCAAGAGCTCTTACTTTGTGCCAGCCTGGGCCCCATGCAGGCTCCGGGCTCACCCGTCGGGGCTGTGCCGCAACGGGAGCAGCTGCAGCTCCCCTGCTTGCCGCGCCAGACAGCGTTTGCTGCTGTTGCCTGCCCGTAGATCATGCCTGCCTGGAGCTTGCATGCTGGGTGGAACGGAAGTGGCAGTGGCAAGTGAGGGGGGGCCGTAGCTGCTGCTGCCGCGGTGCATCCCAACGGGCAAGCCTGGAAATGGCACAGGGCCCAGGCTGGCAGAGGGGCCGGGTTACAAGCTGGTGCTGAGCGCAGGAAAAGCGGCTCCTGCCCCACCCTGTGCCTCATGCCTGGCACCCTGTGCTGCAGCCGCTCATAGCCGACATGGGGCTGCCTGTGCCTGCTCAAAACAAAATGAGGGCAGGGGGTCATAGTAGGATGCCCTGCTTGTGCCCCTTGCCCCCCAGCCCTGCTGCCCTGTGCCCCCTACCCAAAGCTCCTGCCCTCAGTCCTGCTCATGACCCTTGCCTCTCAGCCCTGCTGCACCTTGCCCCCCCACCCAAGTGGGGGAGGAAGAAGAGGAAAGCTAACCACCAGCAACAATATTCAAGCTGCAAGAGACTCGAAGAAAGAAATATCTAATAGCTTGGTTTTATTTTCAGGAAAAGCACAAATCCATTTTCAGCCTTAACTGTCACTATTATGTGGACTTTCGTTTGTAAATACCTAAATGTAGCCTGTATCAGGTTGGTGGCCTAGTCCAATATCCACTGAAGTCAATGGAAGGTTTCACACTAATGTCAGTGGGCCTTAGGTTAGACCTGTTTGCAAGGACAAGCAACCTCTTTGGGTGGAAACAAATGTTGCCTGATGTCTCATTTGTGCTGCCATAAAAATTTTTATGGCAGCACAAACGGTGAGCAAATAGATGTCCCAACCCTTTGTAACACCAGATCAGAGGTAAATCAGTGGTGTGACAAAAAGTAGTAATAGACTAGTAATGTCTACTAGCTCGGTGGCAGAAGGGTCTGGACACCCTGAGCTGCTCACGCTTTCCAGCCATCCTGATGGGCAGATGTTTTGGGGGCTGTTCCAGGGCTCCTCAAGCCCCTGGAGCACCTGCCCAGATTCCCTTGCTTACCAAGAGGCATCCTGGGGAATCTCGGGGCACCTCTCCGTAAGTGAGAAGGTCTGGGTTCCCTGCCCAACCAGACTGTCTCTGGTGATCCCAGGAAGAAAGCTGGGTAAGTGGGGAAAATGGGGCTTAACCATCACCTGGAATTACTGGGGACAGTTCTGGGTGCCCCGCTTTCCCTGCTTACCCCAGACTTGGTCCTGGGATTTCCACGTAAGGCTTTCGGTAAGTGGAGAAAGTGGGGTTCTCCCTGCTTATCCAAAACTATCTCCATAGATCACATCACCCTTGTCCCACACCTTCAGCAGGTTGGGTGAGGAGGGATGTGTGTTTCACCCAGTAAAGCAGATCAGCTGTGCCATAACACATTGCACCAAAGCTGCTCTGCTTCATTTGGTGACATATATTTCTAGCATTAGATTTCAGAGGCACTACTCATATAAGCAAGCACTAAAAGAAGTGTTAGTTTGTCTGGATTTTGACTTTTAAGATCATTTTAAATGTTGGTAACCTGCTAAATATATCGTATGGTGGCTAAATTTGTGAGTAAATTGTCATCCTTGGAGTCAGCTGACATTTTGAATAGTCAGATATCTAATTTGATAAATCTGCACGCATAGTAATTTTCTTCCAAGAAAATTATCAAATTGAGGACCTACTTGGATCTACAGTTTCATAACCAGATCCCTCAAGCTTTATTTTCATGAGTCTTCCTTTGGGAACACGCATGCCTGCAAGGATTATTAAATATGTGAATAAGCATTCACACAATCATGCACATGTTTTATAAAACTATGGATTTCTCATCTGTCTTGCAGATCAAAATCAATGACTTCTGGAGCTGTAAAAAAAAAAAAAAAAAAAAAATCACCTGAGTTTCA
>NW_017729024.1:66990205-67000626 GCF_001723915.1 Gavialis gangeticus | reverse complement strand
AAAAAAAATCACCTGAGTTTCATCCAATTCAATTGTATGTTTAAACTCTCTGTTTTACCCTGCTAATTTTATAATCCCAAAGCTTTCTCTCATTTTCTGTGCATTCTGCCTCTTTTGTATTTCCATACTATAATCTAGGAATAGCAATACTTATCTGAATTATAAATCAGACTTTTATTCAGTCTAGCCAGCTGTAACAGCTTATCTCTATTACTATAATTAAGGAACTTTATTATCATTGCTCTGTGGAAGCTACCAGGTGCTGTGCCTTGTGCCCTCTCCATGACAAAAGATGAATCCTTAAACATTTCTCTAAATGTTTTTCTAAAGAGGCTTCTTATTATTTTTTCTGTTCTTGTTCTCTCCTCCCCTTCAGGCAAGCCAAGGAGACACAGATTGTTTCTCCTGCTTTTATTATCTAATTCATCTACTTTCATTCTTTGTTGTTTTAGTTCATTTAAACATTTGCTATTCACAGACACCAATTTATTCACCCTATCTTCCATATTACTCACTTTTCTTTCAACTTCACTGACCCATAATATCACTTTCCTAATCTTGTTCGTTCCATCAATTGCAGTATAGAAATCACCAAATTGATTAGTAATTCCTTTATTCCCATCTTTAAATTGCATTTTAAATACTATGTAATGCCAAATTACAATATCTCTCTCAGCTAGAGCTATTACTTAAAGTAACTTCCTCAAGATTATTCTGTGAAGGAGAGGACAAGCACTGATCAGCTACATATATTCCAAAAGAAGCTTTCTCCAGCTGTTTTTATTGCACTTTTGTACCTTATCTTTTTAATCACTCCTATCTGATTATATTGTCTGTTTGAAAAATGATGCTGATTCAGACTTCTTAATTTCTTTTTCTTTTTCTAAATTCTTAATGTGGCAAGGGGTAGGAACATAGCGGAATTATATCCCAGATATGATAAATTTCAACTCCAGCAAATCAAATCAAGAAAAATAATAAGTTTGGCAAAAAAAAAAAAAAAATTTTTGTGGTTCTGTTTTGAAGTGGAAGTAGTAATTGCAAATAAAAAAATATAAATGAAAAGAGAGAGAAATAATGATTAATTAGAGTACAAAACATTTCAGAACAAACTGAAGTATATTAGGAACAAAAATATAGTAATTGATGATGGCGAGTGGCTATTAAGTTTGATAAATCAGAGTAACTGAGAAATCTTAAAAGACTAAAGGCCAATCATGTGCCAGTATTCACAAAGGGCAAGTAAGATGACACAGGTAACCATAGGCTAAGTGTCCATCAATCCCAAATAAAATAACTGAAAAGAACTTAAACAGGATTTTAAAAATGGAAATCCTTGCATAGCCCAGAGCTGGCTGGGACCTGGCTGCACAGGGAAGCAGGGAGTTCCCTAATCCTGGTACTGCTTGGCTCCCAGCTTCTGGGGGGAGTTGGAAGCTGAACTGCGCCAGAACTGGGGCAGCTCCCTGCCCACTGTGGCCCCCTAGTTTTGGGGCTGACCAGGAGCAAATTTGCTTCCAGTCAGCATCTACACATGTGTTTTTGCACAGTATCTACTGTGTGGTTAGTTTTACTACCTGTATTTGCAAGTAATAGCTAACTGCACAGTAGACTAATTTACTGCACAGTAAAGGTGTGCATGTGTAGACGATGCTTTACTGTGTTGTAGATTAGTCTACTGTGCAGTAAAGCATCTCATGCATACCCTCCCAGCAAATATCTATTTGCATTTTAAAATGTGGTTCTGTGTCACAATTGGCAAGGATTTCAAAGGTATTTGAAATCAGTTAAGTTCCCAAATCTCTCTGAGAATCTGATCCTAAGGCGTGTTTGAAAATGTTACTTCTTCTTTACCCTGGAGTTTAGTTTCTGTTATGAACATCATTTTTCTTTAGGTGATTAATCAATTAAAGTATTCATAGGGAAGCAGAGAAATGTTACTTATGGAAATCAGTATTGTAAATGGTTAATATAATTCTAGAGTACAAATAAGTAAATTATCATTGTTGATTGGGGCTTAAATGATGCATTTACTCTAGGAAAAAAATAGCATTTCAATTAAATTGAAGGATTGATAAATATTAAGAAATCTGGTCATTTTTTTGAGAAATTTATCACTAAAATTAAATTATTTGATACTGTCATTCATGAATGCTCTTCCATCCATTTATGCATGCATATTATTTCACTTTAAATTTATTCAAAGGTAAATTAAGATATGCATAAAAAAACTAAAATGGAAAAATATCAGTTAAACTCATGGACTAAATTCTCTGTGTTAGTAATCTGACATCACAATAGCTGTGCTGATTTACACCAGCTTAGCATCAGAGCTGTGATTTCTTCCTCTGCTAATGATTACTCTGTACAGTCAACAGTTCTCTGTCTGTCTTCTGTACTTGTCACTGAGTATCATAGCATTTCCCTTCTCTGAAGATCTTGACATATATCACTATTGATCTTCAGGCTTGTTTTAAGTTCATTATAAAATGTATACTTCACTACAGCTTTGAGCTTTTCACTTTTTTCCTAGCATTGTTCTGACCTACCAGTATACTAGATAGCTCTTAGGCTCTTGAAATATTTCCTGATTGTATGCATTAAACTTGTTTAATCTCATCTTCTATAGTTAATATGGATTCTTATTTTTACATCTTATGAACTTTCATCTAGTTTATTAAAAAGCAAAGGACACAATCCTTATGATCTGTACTAAGGATTCTGTTTCACGTGGAACTCTCTTTGACATAAGCGGGGATCTGACCCCAAAACAGAAAATGCAACATTATTAACAGATAGGAAGTCTGCATCAGCTTTTCTCTAAATATGTTCTGGATTTGTGTATAACTAATCTTCCTTCTCCTCTTCTCTTCAAATATTTATTTGCATCCAAAGCTCTATACTGACAATGCCAATTTTACACTTTAGCTCCCTTATTAGCATCAGCCTGTCATATTTCCTAACCTCCTTCACTTCTGTGTTGACATGCATCATTCTACCACAATTAACTTACAAATGTCCTTTGTGAAAATGAGCAGGCATGATTTTTTCACTTATTGTATGCCACAAAACAAAAGGGACGATTGTTTTTTTTGACAGCATCAAGACTACTGTACACAAAATGTCAGCAGAAGTTGCGTTTTCCATTAGGGAAAGGGAATTACCATTAACTTTGGCACATGCTGATTTTTTCACAATGTTTTGCTCACTGTAAAATGTCTAAATGAGATATCGTAGTAAAATTCCCATGCCTCAACATTTATACACATTTTAGTTGTTGTATCAGTTTGATTTCAGAGGAGACAATAGGCTGTGCTTTGTCCTCAGTAAGTGCTAAGTGCAAAATTACATCTTCCCAGGCTTTGAACAAGTTTTGTGCTTGCCTATTCTTACCTCAAGGCTTCTATTCAATGATGCCTCCTGTAGTAGTTTTTATTGCAAGTCTCTCAATATCTGGTGTTTTATTGTGATGTCTGTTGATACTTACATAAAGCCCCTGCCCCTGGTGTCATGTGATTATGTAAGAATCTCAATTTTTCATTTGAAAAAAGAAGTAAATGTCTTGATTAGTGGTTCTCAACATTAGAGACTTTAAGCACACCCCGTAGTCATTAGGCTTCAGACAGCCCTTGAAAAATGCCAGTTCTTAGCTTTCATTAATTTTTTTGGCTATTTTGGAAAAATAAAAGAGCAATTCTTTGGCTGCAAAAAATTGAGAGATCACAACAGTTTAGACTCTTTCTAACACTATAAATTCCTATTTGAAATGTCTGGGTTAATCTTGTGGATCATGTATATGTACATGCACATCTAATACCATATGGCACCCCAGGTTGAAAATCACTGGTCCAGATCTAATTACAGAAAAGAGTGTGAAAACTTAGAAAAGGTCAAAAAGCAGAAGCCAAATAGAAAGAACCTAACGTTTGTTATATGTTTTAGTCTCAATGTTTTAAAATCAGTTTCATGATTTTTGGAAACCAAATCATTTTTTGGATGCTTAGACCTATCAATAGTACTACACGAACTTCTAGCATTCTTGATACCAGGGATTTCTGGAAACAAGTGACATTTTTAGGCATGCACAACAAGCAGCACCAGATGCTTCTGAAAGTACCTGGTGCTGTGTTGCATGCATTTATATAAATGACAAAATGTGCATCAGTGTTGAGAAAATGGCAGCAGCATGCTTTTGAACTAAAACACATTGAAGGTGTTTTAGTTCAAAGTGCATCACTATCATTTTCTCAGCACTAACAACCATTTTGCCGTTTATACAAATGCACACGATGAAACACTGAGCATGTCAGCTCGCGTGTGGAGCAGACTCAAGTGAGTCTGCTCCGATGCGCTGGATCTCCACCATGGCACAGCATGAAAAGGTATGTGTATAAATGCCCAAGGTGTTAAATCCTCATGTACTTCAACCCACCAAGCCTGAAATATATCCACGGTGCCCCTTGGGATTCCTCCATGCCAGTGATCCTCTACCAGGGTGCCACAGCACCCAGGTATGCCTTGATATCCTTTCAAGAGTGTCACACGATGTTAAAGAAATTGTGGTCAGTCTGAGAATTTGGGTTCACCTGGAACAAGGTATCAGGACTAGATCATAAATCCAGTGCCAACAATTGGCAACTCTGGCAGGACCAAATGCAGTGCCAACAGTAAACTTTGCACTGGGAAGGTATGGCAGAAATTTTGTTTTCTTCTCTCCATCTCTGTTAAAGGACACTTGTGGCAACCTGCAACCTCAAAAGCATATAGTAGGCACAAGCCGGGCCAGGCACAGGCATGGGTGAACTGGGCAGCTGTCCAGGGCCTGGACAGAAAGGGGGCCCAAAAATGATAATTTTTTGTTATTATTATCATTACCCCCAGTGAAGGGGGGCCCAATACTAAATGTACAGCCGGGGCTGCCAGGAGTCTAGGTACAGTGCTGGGAGCAGGATTCTGTGCTCTGTAACCCCAGCACCTGTGATCAATCTTAATTCTCAAGCAGGGAGCTCAAGAGAGCAAAAGTGTCTTTTGCCTACTGCCTCTGCTCAACTACAACAAAGCCATGAATGGCTCTTAGAGTTGCTTTGCTGTGCATTATAATCTCTGAATCTTCTATAGATGTACAAAGAACAAATAAGTTAGACTCCATATCTATGACAGCTTTAAACACTAGGAAGGAGAGGAAACACTGAGTGTACTTTAAGTGTAATAAGGAGTGGTGGAATTAAATTAAGGGAAAAGGAAGTTTAGAGAGCACATAAAATCTAAATACTGCCAAAACCTTTGTTAACCTAGCCCAGTAAATGAGACAGGAAATTTACTGTGGGAGCAATTCTTTCAGCCTTGTTCATCTCTAGTTACTAGTATTCTCTGTCTGGATGATCAACGTTCTTCAGTTTGTAAAAAAAATAAAATATTAGAATTAGGACACATTGTTGAGATGTTTGTATTGTTAATACAATGTGGCAGAGAAGACCACCCCACCACTGCCTACCCTGAGCCCAGCCTCACCCCATAAACAAATCCAGGGTCACATGCCCCCCATGTCTCCCCCACAGGGCAATGTAGCAGCAGGGACCCATCCCCACTCCCAACCCAGACACCCGCCCCAGATGAGCTGCCTCCAGCTCTGTCCCACACCCTGCCCCAGCTGGGCAGAGCCTGCCCCTGCCTCTGCCTTTTCCCCTGCCCCTGCCCTACTCCTTCCCTCACTAAGGGGGCCTTGATCTGCACTCCCATGCCCCTTCCCCCTCACAGACTTATCAGCTGCACACATGCATATTTATCGGTGACTTCGGCCAAAAAACAGTCAATTGTTGATAATGTTAATTTTCTTGTTATCAGTGCCAATCCAATATGTGACCGATATATCAGTGCACCTTGAAAAATTATTCAAATGACAAGTGGGTATCAGCACAGGACTGATTCCAAAATTAATTCAGTTGAGCTATTGAAGTACTAGGAGATAATGGTGGGTGAAATTATTGAAGTATTTGCTACTTACTGCAAAATGATCAGATGCTGCTTAGGAGGTTGGGGGGAGGGGAATCATGTGGGAGACCAACTGTGAACAGGATCCGTGCCTCCTGGCTTGTAAAAGCCAGCTGGTTTGTAACTGGAGCAGAGGTTGGCAATAGAGGGTAGGACACTGGACATTCTTAAGTCTGTCATTCTGGCCTATGCTTGAAAGGAAGCCTTCTGTCCTCAGATTTAGAACAAAGGGAGCTTATTTTTATGGATGGAATAAAGATTGAGCATACCTATCTCCTCCCAAGAGAATCACTTTATTGGAAGGCTAAACTTAAATTTAACTAGCATTCAGATCAAGCAATGGAAATGCAAACTCATGTCTGGAAGGGTGGGTGTGGGCCAGACCCCCAAGCACTGTGAGGTCTTGTTAGTTGTTCATTTCCCACAACAACTCAGGTTCATTATTCCTCAAACTCCCTGTGTTTACAACCGCATTTATACAATCATATGTATTTACCTACACTGGTTGCACAGATTAACATTTTTTTTGCTTTGCTGAAATTCTTGGAACTGGATTGAACCAGTTCTGTTGTGGCTGTAGGAGGTGTCAGTTACTTAAGATTTATGTTTCTGTGAAAGCTACACTTCTGGAAAGAAAGATTCTTTATCTCCTTCCAGCACCAAGATGGAACATTAAGTGCCAGTTTGTTGTGGTTGAATTATTTATGGTTTTCATTGACAGAACTGCTTAATTTTTTTTACAACCTAACATAAAAACATGTGTTAAAACTGCATGTGGTTACATCAGTTATTCCTACTAACAAGTATAAGCTATGATATAGTACATTTGGATTATCTAATTTGAAGGCCTTGTGCTCTGTTTAATTTGATTTGCTTTGGCAGGACATAGAAAGCAAGGTTGGAAGGGACCTCATAAAGTCTGTAGTCCAACCCGTGTTTGAGTGTTAATTGCTTTCTTTCCTTTGCTGACTGAGCAAATTGTCAGCAAAGCTTTACGTTGCAGTCATTCAGAAATAGGTTTTTCCTTCCCTCTGCTTTTAACCACTCTTCCACAGCCTAACCCAAAATTTCTGTTATTGAGTAACACATATACATTAACAACATACATTTCTGATCTTTATGTAATGGAGGATATATATACAACATGAAGGCACTCTAATGTGTGCCTTACACTGTCTTACTAAAAAATGTATCTCTTGACTTTGGCTACCACCCTTCCTCTCACCTCCCCATTCTGGAAGAGGTCATTGAATGGGTGGTTGCCCAAAAGCTCCAGGTGTATCTGTCAGATTCCTGGAACCCTGTCAGTTTGGCTTTTATTCTGGTTATAATAAAGATTGCACATATGTCCTTGATTGAAGAACTTTGCCTGAAGATTGACAGTGAAAATTTCATCCTGTTGGTCCTATTAGATCTTTTACAGTCATAGGATAACACATCTACTAGGGCTGTGCGAGGCTTTGGCCAGAGCTTTGGATCTGGAGAAGCTTCAGATGCTTTGGGTCCGAAGCACCACATCTGGGTCAAAGCACTGGCCTTGTTCAGCTTCCCGAAGCAGATCGGAGCTTCTGAAGAGCTTCAAAGCAGCCTTGGAGATCCGGCCATAGGGTATAATGGGGAAATAATAAAATATCTATAACACTGTTGTTTTTGTCTGATTTGGATGAAATTTTCAGGGATGGTAGACTCTGCAGAGAGGATGAAGCCTGCCAAGTTTCAAGAAGATCAGTGCAGGGGTTTGGGGGGAACAACATCCCAAATTCTTGAAAGCAAAACTCATGTCACGTCTAGGCGTTATAACACGCGGGGGGGGGGTAGCTCTTACTGAGGCCACAAAACCTGCCAAGTTTCAAGGAGATAAGTGCAGGGGTTTGGGGGATCCAAATTGGACAAAAAACCAAGTTATAGATATTTCATTGATTCCTCATTATACCCTATGGCCAGATCTCCGAGGTGGCTCCGAAGCTTTGGAGCCACTTCGACCGGATCGAGGCTGAAACCCAGTCTGGAGCTCCGGATCGGATCACAGCCATCCAAAGTGGCCGGAACCGAAGCCGGATCAGTTTGCTGCCAGCTTGCACAGGCCTAACATCTACGTGATTTGATGGGTATTCTCAGAGCCATCCTTAACTGGTTCTGCTCTTTCCTAAAAGGGAAATCCTAGAGGGTGATGATGCACGTGTGCTTGTTCTCCCTTTGGGACCTTTCCTGTGAGGTTCTCCAAGGTTCCATCTTGTCCTCCCTTTTGTTCAATTTTTATCTGAGGCCACTAGATAAGACTGTGCAGAGATTTGGAGTGAGATGCCATCAGTATGTCGATTGCACCCAGATCTATCTCTCCTTTTCATCTGACCCAGGCCCTGCAGTCTCTCTCCTTACTCAATGCTTGGCTACATCTGGAAACTAGATGAGGGTGAACCAGTTGAAGCTGCTATCATAAAAGACAGGGTGATTAAGGACACTCATTATTGATAGGATTCAGTCTCCCTCACTCTGGTCCGCAGGCTTAGGGTGCTCCTGAATCCCTTGCTGCACATGGACTCTCAGAGTACAGTGTGGCTAAGAGTGCCTTCACTAAGTACATCTGCACCCTTTTCGTTCAGGTTAGGATCTGGCCGTGCTTTCATAATTTCAGGGCTGGACTACTGCAGTGTGTTCTATGTGAACCTACCCTTGAGGACTGCCTGGAGGTGGCAGCTAGTGCAAAACACAGCAGCGTGCCTTCTGGTGGGGCTAGGTCACTGGGAGTACATTACTCCAGTGCTCTGAAGTCTGCACTAGCTTCTTGTAACTTTTCAGGTGCAATTCAAGGTGATGGTCTTTACCTATAAAGCTCTAAATGGCCTGGGTTTTACATACCCAAGGGACAGCCTCATTCTTCTTTATGCTCCATCACAATCCCTAAGGTTAGCCAAGAATGACCTCTTTCAGGTTTGTTCCATGCATCAAGTTTGCTTGGCCAACACTCATGGGAGGGCATTTTTGGTTGTTATTTCTCAATTCTGGAACACCCTCCTCCTTGAGGCCTCCTCAGAGCCTGAACATACCCATCTTTCAAAAGTGGTGTCAGACCCTTTTATTTGGACAGGTGTTTAGCTGGTGGAGTTAAGTTTGGGGTATTCTTTGGGGAAGTGTTTTATTCTTGCTGGGGTCGCTTGATCCCAGCTGACTTCCTGACTATGGCAGGAGGGACTGGACTCAATGATCTCATGAGGTCCCTTCCAGCCCCTAATGTCTATGAAATCTGAAATCTATAATTGTTGTATTATTTAATCTGTTTCTGTGAGTTTGTATTGTAAGCCATCTGGAGGCTTTTTGTGGAGGCCAACAGAGACATCAAAAATATAAATAAAAAAATATTGAGAATTATTTTTAAAATCATGAAACAATGCCCAGAAATTTTCAATCGAATGGAATGTTATGGTTCCAATATTATAGTTTCATTTCACAGGTCTGCTAAACTGTGACACATTTTTTTTTTTTTATCAAAAGAAACAACAAACAACTCTATAACATTTCTATCCAACCTGCATTTCAGGTGAGACCCATGTTCAGGTCATGACACATACGGTTATTCAAAAAGAATGGTAAATACTGCAACATCTTGGTAAGAACATGAACGTAATTCCAGATGTGATAACTGGTGCTTCTTGCTGTTTGCCCAACAGAACATGCTGCTTCAGACTTTGTTGATTATTCCACTGTTACTGGTAACCATCTCCACCCACCTCATGGATGCTCTGAGTGTTTTGTTTACAAATCTTATACATTGTTCCTGATGCCACTTGTCTGGTTTCAAGGAGGTCATTTTGTCTCATGAGTGCATGGGAATGGCAAATTAAGGCTCAAATATCAAGTGCTAAAATCCAGAGAATACCTGGAAATGTTTGTTTCCCTCACAGCATTAACCATCTTGCACATGCTTTCCTTTTTCTGACTTCCTCCTGGACTGGAGATGTTAATGTGTTATTTGTGTTGCTAATGTCTCT
This sequence comes from Gavialis gangeticus, assembly GCF_001723915.1. Taxonomy (NCBI): domain Eukaryota; kingdom Metazoa; phylum Chordata; order Crocodylia; family Gavialidae; genus Gavialis; species Gavialis gangeticus. The sequence continues at coordinate 66,990,646 of NW_017729024.1, read as the reverse complement.
CTCATCAAGCTACTTGCTAATTGTTGCCAGTAAAGCCTTTTATTTTTTGAATGCATCAATATATCTGTATCTGTATGTGAATTGTTAGCCTTAACCTAACATTGTTAGTTTAAGTGTATGTAGGCATGTGTAGGTGTATCTGCAGGCTCAGGTTGTGTATGGGTGACAATAAGCATTAGTTAGTTTAAGCCCCCTAACCTGAGTTGGGATTGCTACATGCAAGCATTTGCTGCTTGCCATGAGGAGGTATGGGAAGCCAGAGGCAAGTAATTTAGGGATGGAGGGTGGGGGGGGGAACTGGTGGGTCCATGGTGGTGGGGAAGGGATGGCAGGTCTTCAGGGGGCTGCCTGATCAAGGGGTGTGCTGGTTGCAAGGTAAAAATAGTCTGGTCAGAGTCAGGGAGAGGGGAGTAAAGAATAAAAAGTAGAGAAAAGAGGAGG
>NW_017729024.1:66977789-66985205 GCF_001723915.1 Gavialis gangeticus | reverse complement strand
TCAGAGTCAGGGAAACAAAAACAGGACAGTCCTGGGACTGTGGAGAGTATAAGTTATCTGGGGCTGTGCTGTGGATCTGTGCAAATGTTCATTAGGACAAGTCAACTCATTTTAAGTTGAGTTTATCCATGCCTATCTAAAGTTAGTTCTCAGCCAATGAGAACTAACTTTAGATCAGGCACATCATTTTTAGGGCAACCTCTAAGCCCTGTAAACGTTTGAAACAAGTGCTGAACCTCACCAGTCTCATCACTAGAAGCAAATTTCCTATGGCCCAAAACACACCGAATAGATCCAGACCATGCTGGGACAAGAAATGTAAAACCTGCCAACATCTCCACCACTCCCACAATAACTACATCCCACAACAGAACCATCACCATTCCTGGATCTTACACCCGCACTTCCAGAAATGTAGTATATCTCATCCAGTGCACTAAATGCCCTGATGGAAAATATGTAGGAGAAACCAAACGACAACTGCATACCAAAATGAATGCGCACTGAAAATCTATCAAAGACTGTTGCACTAGGTTGAAAATGCCCAGTTGTGGCTAGGTTGGTGGGCTGGCACTAATGAGGATGCAGTTTACGATTAATATGCAATATTTATTTGGCTTTAACCTATAAAATACTGACAACTCAAGCAAATGTTTTCCTATATAATACTAATCTATGACAACATACAATAAACAAACAATCAAAGCTGAGGAGCAATGTCCGTTGGGTCACGAGGTTCGGATCAAGGCCCCTTGCTTTCAAAACCACAAGTGGTTTTGGTGCGGCTGGCCAAGGCCCTAGTCTCAGACCTGGTCAACGGCTCATATTTCTTAAAAGGTCATTTAACAATCAAAACATAATCAAAATAACTACAAACAGCTAAACGGGAAATTACGTCCGTTGAGTCATGGGGTTCAGATCAAGGCCCCTTGCTTTCAAGATTGCAGATGACATTGGCGCGGATAGCCAAGACCCTAGATCCAGACTTGGTCAACGGCTCATGTCTTTTACAGGAAAGACAGACAAATACAAACATAAATGGCTACAGTTTTACATGCATGCTTACCACTACAGCAAACAAAAGGAGCGGCTTCATGGCTGAGAACGTTAGTCTCTTCGCGGAGGCCTCAAGAACGACCCGAGGCAGTGCTCGGGGGGGGGCGACCCTGTGGGCGATCAGTCCGCGGGCCGTTTGACGCTTGAAGTTATGGTTTGAACTTCCCCCGTCAGGGCCTCGTGGCTCTACCCTTTTATACCCTTACTCTTTTTCACTTATTTTTACTGGCTAATTGTGTTACCTTACTGCCAGCATTCTGTTCACTCGTCAGTAGCCCCTTCTCAGTCCCCTCATTGTCTTCTGCTTAGCCAGTTATGTTGCAATTTCCTTCCTGCTTTGATGGCAGTTTGATGCGGTTGACTTCCCTGCCTCGTGAGCATGACAGGGGTCACCTGTCCAGAGGCTTGTGTTAGGCCTAGCATTCTGCCATTTCGCTGCGGCCTGGCCATTCGTTTGTGGAGATGCCCGTGACAAAGACAAAAATACCCAATTACCTGTGGGTGCACACTTCTCACAAGGCAACCACTCTCTCTCCAGTCTCTCAGTTCAAATCCTCAAAGGGAATTTACACAACAGCTTTTGTAGATGAGCCTACAAACTTCACTTCATAAATCTACTGGATACAAAAAATATAGACATTGGGTGTATGGTTCATTATAACCTGCCTGCCATCTGAAAACCCCAGGTAACCTGTCTGTATTTTACCACCTACATTCAATCCCTAGGTCAACATTACCCCACCTCATACCACACCCCCCCCCGCCCCTCCTCACCTGCCTGTCTCATACCTATTGTCTCCCATGGCCTCTGATCCTCACTGTCACACATTTGCATTTTCACCCACCTGCATTTTGCATGTTGGCTTCTATTCCATCCAGCAAAACACAAAACACCAGCAGACTCTCCCTATGCGTGAATAAGTGTGCTTGTGCCCAAAAGCTTGCAAAGAACAATTTTTCCAACTATTTAGTTGGTCTAATAAAAGATATCACATTTACCCAAAGAATCTTGTCTATCTTTAGATATCCAGGCTGTAGCTATATTGGTCCAGAGGCAAAAGCAATCAGGACTTGTGGTAGAAGTTATATCCTTTATTAAACCAACTCGATTTTTGCAAAAAAATTTAAAGAAATATTTTTTGCAAAAATCGAGTAAGTCTAATAAAAGATATCACCTCTACCATGAGTCCTGATTGCTTTGATCTGTCTTTGCACAATCAAGCATTTAGATAACACTAAACTTGTGTGCACTCTATATCATTAAATCCATGCTTTCCTGCATCAAGCTCAGGTATGGGAGACCTAGCAATGCTGAGAGATCATATTCATAAGGTTTCTGAGCAATCACTCTATGGCTTCTGTTCCAAACCCCTATGTGCTCCTTATTTTGGCAGTTTAAATCAGTGAATTGAAGTCAGCGTGGATAACAGGTCCTCTTTTCTGGCCTCCACAGAGACTCCACTTGGGCCTTGGTGTGCTTGGTGTGATATCTTGATGCAAAGATATCAGTCAAACCAGGGTCTATAAGGAGTATGGTCTGCTTTCCAAATTTTACCTATAATATTGCGTGTGTGTGTGTTATTTTATCATGACTGTAATTATATTTTGTACTCTCTAAGAAAGCTTGAGAACTTGAAGAATCCTGAGGCAGATTTTTTTTTAATCCCTGCATCCTTCTCATTGCCCTTTCATTTCCAGCTGCATAAGAATACTTACCCTGCATGAAAGCTCATCAAACAGCTCCAGGGAGCCCTAATTCTCAGTCATTTACTTCTATGGATTAGTGGCTAGATAGGAGGTAAGAGGGCTGGTATCTTACAATGTCTATAAAGATTTTTGTAGTGAGGCTACAAGGAGACTATAAAGAATTTAAACTTTAATGATTACAGCAGTAATGATGGAAGGGGCTGTTCTCAAGAGCAAAGGAAAGTATGGATTGTTTCTTTTCCACATACATGTTATTTTTCGTTAATGAAGGTACAAAGAAGTATATACTGACCATCTGTAATTCACACTGACTTCAGTGGGACACACAGATGCTTATCATCTTTCTGAGACTAGTCCAAAGAAAATATAAAGTTTTTAACTTTGATCCTGTGGCACTTTGGCTGGTTTTATAGCAGAGAAAAAAGACTGTATTATAAAGAAAACAGTTTTTTGAAGTATCTATCTTTCTTGCTCTGTTGTTAGTTTTTGTACCTGGAGAGGGGATAGTTTAACTGTTTCTCTTTCACTGCAATCTGGTCTTTACCTGTTGGTCATTACCAGTCATTAAGCAATAATATTTGACTCGTGAGAGCTGAAGACTTGGACAGATTTCCTGTTTAAGGAAGTAATTTGGGATCATTGGAGTCAGTCTTTTGCCATGAAGATGTGGCAGAGGCAGATCCAGGGGAGATGCACGGACTGGTGCACTTGCTTTGATTCCTGCTCCACCTAAAGTTTGAAACCAATGCCTGGTAGTGGCAGCATTTCTAGTCAGGCAGAGCTGAGGGAGTCAATTGAATTTGTGGTGCATTGTAATCTACCTGATCCCTTCTAAAATCTTTGTTCCGCAGGCATTAATGACAATCTTTTCTATTTAATGGTCTCGATGTTCCGCAATTCTGCTCTCTGTTAGGTGCTCCTGGTAATGAAATTCCTATTTCACAGTCCTGCAGATTGTTTTTAACTCGCTCCAATGAAATTACATTTGTTTTTGCTTCAATCTTAAATGGAATCATACAGCTCTGGGCCCCTAGCATATTAATAAATCTTCTAGTTTATATTTAACTGGAGAAAAATATGTGTTGTTTCATATGTGGTGATTCACCTCACCATCTGTATTTCCCTTTTCAAAATTCTAGATTCACCAATGGATGTGGGTTCTTAGAGACATTGTATCTGTCATTCTGTGGTTAGAAAGTAAGCTGGAAATATTGCTTGGATGCATTCAGTGTCACAGGTATTGTTCACAAGGACCATAATAGGCCCCATTATTCACTACTAGTGCTATTCAACTGGAAGTAGCACTATTGAAAAGGTAACTGGGCTTCTATTCTGAACACCTTAATCAGTTGGTTTCATGCTCCTGTATCATCCAGCCCTACACAGAGTTGAACAACAGCTTGGTGAAATGCCTGAGCTTTAGCGTTTCTTTCATTGCCGCCACAAGTGGAGTTGCACACCAGGGCACCAAAGCCAAATTATGCGCCTTATTTTGTCAGTTAAGATATAGCTTATATAAAAAAAGGGATGTTGAATCAATTTTTCTCTGGAATAGTCTGACACACAGCTAAAAGTGGCAATACAATCTCAGAGGAACATTTCAGCTGCTCCATGCTTCTGAATTATTGCCCTGATGCTGTTGCCAGCTGCAAAAGAAAAATAATGTACCCTTTAGGGAAACAGGCTTAGAAATGTCTTTAGTTTGCAAGAAAGTACTTGAGAGAGATGTCTTCTTCTTGGGAATAATTTATTAAATATACTGTGTGTCAGTGACAGATACATTCAATATGTGACATTTTACTTAATATATTTGAAATAATATACATTTAGTGTAATCAAGTATCCTACACTGTGGAATATTAAGGTATGAATATTTCAATATTTATTTTTTAAAAATAGCATGTTTTCTAGAAAAGATTTAACACTTCTATTAAACGTCCTTGAATTTCTCACCCTTATCATATTATTACCCTGAATGACCTTAAGAATGCATTTAGCATATAATATTCTACTCAAAATCACTAATAGATGACCGCAGAAGAGAGCAAAATTTAGGCATTACAGTGAGTTAAAATGAATAGCAAAGCAAAAATAGAAACTGAAATCAGCCCAGATTTACTTGTATGAGTAGAGTTCCTCCAACAAATACAATTAGAAGTTCAAGTCAACTTTAAATAAACTTTAAAAAAACTTCAACTTCTCTCCTGAAAAGTTCCAGAAATTCTTGATTGCATCTTTTATGACATCTTAGATACTGCATCTAACCATGTAATGTATCATTATTGTTTTATCCAGTTCATTTATCTTCTTTTTCTTCCCAACAGATATCTGTGAACATAGAATCACAGAAAAGTGGGTCTGGAAGGAAACTCAGGCAGTCATCTAATCCAATCTCTTGTTCAAGGCAAGATCATTCCTGTCTAAACCTTCCTAGAAACGTTTGTCTAACCTGCTCTAAAAACCTTACAAGGGTAGAGATTCCACAGCCGCCCTCATAGTGAGAAAGTTCTTGTATGTTGTATAGTTTTGAAAAATATCTGTGTAGCTGTTTTTACATTTATTCATTACAATGAATTACTTGGGTGGGGGTAGTTTTTTTTTTTTTTTAATGTATGGCTTGAATCTCTGCGACTGTCTGTAGTCAATGATCATTGGCTTGTTGTGATTAACCAGATATGTTGCATTGTATTCTTCTTTTTTGGATTAATGCATTATCTGAGCATCTATCCATAATTACGTTAGCACATTTAAAATTCAGTTTGATGCTATACTGAAGTTCAGTTGATGTGAATGTTCATGCCAGAAGACTGTTTGGAGAAAGTGAATATGCATGGAGGTCAAGCAAATATGGGTAAAACGTTTCAGAAAAAAATGTTCCACTGTTCCTCAATCACAAACAAAACGGATTATATTGCTCATATCAAGACTTTATGTCTTAGGCCCTGCTATGTTACATCTAGTGTGCAATTACCTAGTTAATTGTGCAATTAATTTAGACTAGCTACAGGTGCAAGCTGACTGTGGTGCCTTAAAAAGGTTCAGCCAGCTATAAAGTTATTATTCAAAAAGGTGTAATAACATTATATCTGATTTCTATCCAGCTTTAATTTGCACATGTAGCCAGTGCCCCTGCACCTGGGAGACTGCAGCTGCTGTGGTCTCCCAGCCACAGGAACACCCCATGACTTCCAAGGCTGAGAGTCCCATCCACTATGGGACTTGCAGCTTCAAGAGCTCTCTTTGCTATTGCAAAGGGAGCTTGGGATGCTGATCCACCTGTACTGGCAGTAAGGTGTGATAGGATATTATGTTGGATCACACAATCACAGCTTCTGCCATGTATATGTGACATGGCAGGAGATGCAGTTGTGTGGATCGCCTATTAGATCCCATCATGCTTTTATGTATGAGGGTACACCGGCCCTTAGTAACTTCATGTTCTAAATTTTCATTAAACTTTGCTACTTTACACATTGATTGCAAGATTTCAGAAACAGAAAAACATGCTAACTACATTTTAAATTATTTTTTCCATGCTAAATGCCTTTGTACAATTTTAGCAGATAAATACTCAGAACAGAAATCTGTATTTAAGACCATTTTAACTTTTCTTTGAAGTTTATCTTTAATTTATTTATCAAACGTCAGTCAAAACCCAGATTCCAATCTCAAAACCCAGATACCAATTTCTTGAGAATCAAAATACAAGGGTGATTTCTAGCCTTAAAGTGGCTATAGTGAGTTACAGAACTAATGTTTTCAGTATACTGTTTGTGCTGTATGGGTACATTGATTTCTAACTCAGCTAGCTCTTACATATGTGCTAAGCTGTACATACTTGAGTCACCCCATTGATTTCATTTCAAGTGCATGAAGTTAAGTTAGCACCTGCACATTTTCACCATTTGGATATATATGAAAGCATCTGGCTCTTATTCTGCAAATGTCTGACAAGCGCTTGTCACTGAAACTACTTCAGAAATTAATATGAAGCAGATAAGTGTCTGAACAATGGAGCTTAACATTTGAAAATAAAATAAAATGGACAAAGCACACTACCATTTCTAAAAAGGACAACAAAGAAATAAGAAAGAACAGGTGACAAACAGCCAGATTCACATACCAGTTTAGAACAAAATAGTGCCCAGTGAATAAATGAATCAAATATACCATGGGTATAAGTAATATTATCATTTTTTTATGTGTTGAACACCATAAAAAGAGGCTAACATAACTTCCAAGTGGAGACAAGCGGATTTCCTATAGAAAAAGGAAAAAATAAGTACATACAAAATTTGTTGTAGCCCATTATACTAATCCATGTTTATTAATTCATTTAAATGCAATCTTTTAGTTAATGTAGGTTGCTGAATTTAAACACTTGAAACATGATTTCTTATGTTGCATATTTTTTTGGATATATTTTGTTTCTCATCTCCCTAATTTCCAGTAAACTACAGGTTGCTCCTTCATACATCTCTGTTATTATTTAACATCATTTATTAGGGGGAGATCATGTCAGACCAACCTGATTGCCTTCTATGATCAGGTCACAAAGGCCATGGATGCAGGTGTCGCGGTGGATGTAGTCTTTCTGGACTTCAGCAAGGCCTTTGACACCGTCTCTCACCCCATCCTAGTTAAAAAACTAGG
>NW_017729024.1:66966681-66977372 GCF_001723915.1 Gavialis gangeticus | reverse complement strand
TGGGGGTCTTTAAGAAGAGGCTGGATGCCTACCTGGCTGGACTCGTTTGAGTCCCGTTTCTTTTTTTGGGTTTTTTTGTTGTTCTCCCGCCCTGGCGGGGGGTCGGGCTAGAAGATCTACTAGGTCCCTTCCGACCCTTAATCTATGAAATCTATGAAATCTGTCCTAAGGTAACTAACACAGAAATAATCATGATACCTCCAAGAGAACATTAGCAAATATTTTTGAGAAAATACTAATTATCACTGCAGAGGTAGGTAGGAGATGAATCCTTTCTTATTTCTTCGTGTCTTTACAGTGGCTTGACATTATGAATATAAGATTTATGAAACATTTTTTTTTACCTGGTACTTGTGACCACAACCATGCTCTGATAGTGTATTTGGAGCAAAAGAAAAAACAAACCAAAGCCCAAAACAAATTAAAAAAATACCCCACACCAAAATACAAAGATCAATAATCTCCATCTGTCTGAAATACTCTAGAACACTTACTTGAAGTGTTATGTTTGTGCTGTGGCAAAAGGGTACTTCATCATGCTGCCCATCAATTTGCTCTCGTTACGCCTATGGGAGCCTGTGCATGAGTCTTCTAGAAAAACCAAGTAATGAGGTAGTAAGCACACCCAGGTGCATCCTAAGCCACTATTCTTGAACAGGCTGGAAATGTGGGATGGAGAGTGATGCCAGGAGTACTGCTGGGATATCCTCAATGCTTCATTTCCAGAATGGAATGTGTGGGCTGATCTTATTGCTTTGGCAGCATGATTGAGTAACCTGTTGCTGCAGCATAGATATACCCTCAGGTGTTTGTTAACTGTTGCAATTAGGTTGTGATAATATGTCCTCCAATGTAAAATGGAAATATTTGGGATGAAACGGGCAAAAAAGCTTATACTGAGGTTTTGACAATAAAATTAAATATTTTGTTGAGTCTCTTTTATAGAAATCCATATGCCAAAATGTTTACAAAATTGATTTCAGAGTTAAATGAGACCTCAGGGATAAAGAAATAGGAATTTTGGGGAAGGGGGGAAGCAAAAAAGGGATGTATTTTCCTTTAAGGTATGTTGAAGCAGGGGAGAGAGAAACACATGATCGAAATGATCATGAGAAACACATGATGAAATAAGGGAGCAATAGGAGACCTTATTGCACTCATTGGATGTTAGCTGGTTATGACCTTCTAATCTTTTCTGGATTTTTTCCCCCTGAATGGCAGGCCATTCTGCAAAAGCTAAAGCATGCACAGAAACATGGTGAGTTCTCAGAATGTAAAAGTATACTTCACTGAACAATGGTGGTTATGAGGGAAGGATAACTCAAACAGCCCATTAGCGGCAGCCGCACCATGGGTCGACTCTAAACCTGCCAACAAAATTGCTTGAGTTGTCTGCCAAGATGCCAGATGCTACTGCTAAAAAAACAAAAGAAAAGAAAACAAAAAACGAACCTGTTATCCAGTGTTGGTATCTGGGCTGTGAGTTTGCCTCCCAAAGACGGGAAGAAATAAACAACACAATAAGTAATAATAACCGTTCAACCAAGCCACTGATAGATTGATTCTGTAAAATATACATTTTTCAACACTGTTGAAGGCAGTTATTATATTTAGTAACCTCAGAGGCCAATGGGAAGGAAAACTGAGTTCTTTATAAATGTTGTTTCTATTTGTGTATGCTTATAAGGATTATGAAATGTAATAATAGAAGAGACCACCTGCTGCTAAATCCTTTCTGCCTCCTATTTCTTATGTGATCCTAACTACTTTTGAAAAAAAGCCTTGCATGGGTTTTCAACAGGAGGTGGTATTTCTAGTAGGGAATGAGAGAGTTGGTCTCCAGAGCATTGGGGATTTGGCTGACCTACTGCTCCAAAAACATGAGCAGTTTGCTGTGTGCTTTCCTATTTCAGTGCTTAGAGACGCAGCTGCAACTCTCCTGGCACTATTTACAGCTGAGTTATTTCTAGCCCAATTCTAAAAAAACCCAGTTGTTATTCCTCTAACAAATTATGCTGGCCATCTTTAACTTACCCTGTGGAGTAATCTACAGGGCCTGTGGTGCTGTTGATGCTACTGCATACATATGTGTTAATCACTGCTATTGTCATTATCACATAACGTACAAGTTTCAGTGAAGGAGCCCTTGTGCAAGATGATCTCTTGAGGTCCCTTCCAGGTCACTTTTCTATGATTCTGTCAGCACCTTTAGATTATGTATCATGCTACATCAGGGGTGGGCAATTACAGATTTCCCTCGATTTTATGCAGGTTCTGTATATGTGAATTTGGTCTTATGCGATTACCCTTTTTCTACCCAAAATTCATTATATATGAGGTAAATTCACTCTTATGCAATTGGCATAGGTGTCCCCTCACACCAAGTAAGTCTGTGGGGGGAGGGGAAAGAGCCATAGGGCTGGGCCCCCACTCACCCTAGCCCCTGCTGCAGCTGCTCTGGGAGCGGCCAATGTCAGCCGCCTGCAGCCACTAAGCAGTGCTGCACACCAAACCTCCCGGGGCTCTGCTCATCCCCGCTCACCCCAGCTCCTGGACTGTGCCATGCTGTGGTGCAGGCAGGTGGTGTCAGTTGTTCCCAGGTCTGCTGCAGCAGTATCTGGGGTGAGTAGGGACAAGCAGAGCCCCAGGGGGTTTGGGGCATGGTGCAGCCCACCAGCTGCAGGCAGCTGGCATTGGCTGCTCCTGGGACCATTGCAGCAGGTGCTGGGGTGAGTAGGGAGAAGCAGAGGCTCAGGGCTGCAGCAAGGAGCAAAGCAGAAGGAACTGTAAGTAGGTGCAGCTTTTGCTGCTATGCGCACCTTGGAAGGGCTGTGAGCTAGGGGGTTGCACTGGGCTCTTCCCAGGGGGCGCATGCTCCTGGATCTGCATGTGGGATGAGAGCTGGTTCTTTCCAGTGCTCAGTGGTGGCGCTGGAAGGGCAGGTTGGGGGGGCTACTGTGAATTTTGGGGCAGCCCCCCTCCCTCCCAGCCTGCTCTCATCCCGCATGTAGTTCTGGCAGGGCACTTCTCCCAGGAAGAGCCCAGCACAGCCCCCCAGGCTGCAGCCCTTCTGGGGTGCACATAGCAGCAAGAGTCATGCTCCTGCCCTGTGGGCCGCACCCACTTACAGTTCACTCTGCTTTGCTCCCTGCTGCAGCCCCGGGAGTGACTGATGGGCTGCACCGCATCCCTCCCCTTGCCCCTTCCCTAGTCTCAGCCTTACTCCCTCCCTCCCTCACTGCCATGGGAATGTATCCTTATTTCTTACATTATAAACTGGGTTCCCTTTATGCAAATTCAATTTATGTGAAGTTTTCCGGGAATGCATGTACTGCATAAATTGAGGGAAACCTGTATTCCAGCTGGAGAGCTGCTTAACAAGGTTTGGTGAGCTTTTGAGGGTTGCATGAGTAGCCCCTCCCTTTTATAGCTGCCCCGCCTCCTGATCTCAAACTTGGGACCAGAAGTCCTGGCCCTAACTCCTGCCCTTTACCACTGGAAGTCCCTCCCAGCCCCCACTCAAAATAGTCCTTCCTGGGGGATGGGAAGCTTGCCATCTTAGAACCAGAAAAAACCCAAATCATACATTAAAAGTCACACACCTACTATAATATATTTTAATATTTTAATTTTATTACAAAAAATATTTTTGTCATGATTTGTGTTTACATAGTGTATATAGAGATGATTGCATACTAAGTCAAAAACAAAGTCTTAGTCCTGTATATTGTGTAGGGGCATGTGTATGGTGGGGGTATGTGTATGGGGGGTTGAGGGGATGTGGCTGTGTGTGGCAGGGCAATAGGGTATGTTGGGGTGTGTATGTATATGTGGGGGTTGTAGGGGCAGGGTGTGGGTATGTGGCGGTTGTGGGGTGTGAGGGAGTGTTGGGACTCCCACACACATTTCCTGCATAGCACAGCCCTGCAGACAGCAGCAGCAGCTGCAGGCAGGGGTACTCAGGGTGCTCATGCCCGGTGCTGGTATCCAGCAGCACACTGCTCTGGTCAAGACTGTACATCACAGTGGGGGGCACAGCCTCTGCTGGGCAATCTGTTTCACCGGCACTCCCTGCCATGCACGCACAGGCCCCACATTAGTGCAGCCTGGGAGGGAAGCCCTACGCACTAGAGCTGGCTGCCTTCCTGGCCCCCTGCTGCACAGGTCCTGGGACTCTGCTGGAAGTGGAAGGGAGCTGAGTCCTGAGACTTGCATGGCATGGAGTGGCAAAGTCAGAAAGCTCCAGTGCTTGGAGCTTCCAGTGGCGTGCAAGTGAGGGGGCTGCCCATGTGTGGCAGAAAGGCCCTGTGATAGAGGGAGCCTGGCCAGGCTGTGCCCCTTGCTGTGATGTGCAGCACTGACTGGAGCTGGCGTCAGTGCCTGCACCAGACACAAGTGCCCTAAGCACCTCCACCTGCTGCTGCCACTGCCACCGCCACCTGAGGCGCTGCACACAATGAGGGGTCCCCAAACTCCCCCACCCTCCCTCATACCCACACCCTGCCCACCCAATCTCCACACTGCTGCCAGCCCCCTGGGCACAGGCTCCATTCTGCTGCTAGCCCCAGCCCCATGCTCCCTGCCTGTGACGAGCTGCAGCTCCTCCCCCCATTCTTGCCCCCATCCCCACTACTTCCCTACCTGCTGCCTGGAGTGAGTGGGAAGCCAGAGAAGCCAAGCAGGTCCCCTGACAGCTGCAGCATGGGGAGCACCAGCCCTACCCAGAAGCTGAGTGTTGGCATGGCTGCGCCCTTACGTCCATGATGGTGGGAATGAGGCACAATAAAGTATGTTGGGGAGGGGAATGTATACATGGGCAGGGTACAATTTGTTGATGGGCACTACAGGTTGGATGAAAGTGCCTGGTGGGCTGGATTCAGCCCACAGGCTGTATTTTTCCTACCCCTGTGCAGTAATAGAAAGTCATAATTGGAAAAAACAAATCAAGTTAAGGAATTGTGTTCCAGCCATCAGGTTTACCCAAGTTAAAATCATATAGCTAGATTTACAAGAGAATTAGGCACTATAATACCTCATCTTTAGGCACCTTATCAAGTAAAATTCAGAACTCTAAATTAGGTGCCTTATTTCCCCATCCAATGTGTGGGATAAGATTCACAGAAGCAAGAATTTGCCATGGATTTGCTTAAAAAAGCTAACAAGAACTGCTGGGGAGAGTGATATGTCTTAGGCTGGGACATAGTGGGTGCATCTACACATGTGCTTTACTGAAGAGCTGACTAATTAGCTCTACAGTAGTGTCATTGTCTACACATGCATCTGTATTAGGGCCCAGTAAATTAATTAATTCCACTATACGATAGTCCTGTCTGGGACAAGTACTGTCCTATGGCAAAGTCATTTAATGTGCTGAAAAATGTATGTAAACGGTGACCAGGACTGGCTGGGGCCCAAGGGTGCTAGAATGTCGGGGCTGCCTGCTGGCTAGCCCCACACTGTAGCACTGTCATGCCTTAGCCAGCTCCTCTGCAGCACACTGAGCAAGGGCTGTGTAGCCCCAGATTGGCAGGCTGACCCCCTGGGCACTCTGCCAGCCTGGGGCTGCTGTACCCTGACTCAATATACTATGGTCCTGGGCACACGTATAAACACTGTGCCCAGGAGAAATAAACTCCAGCATGAGGTGCGCCAGTGTTTATTTCTTCACCCTAATTGCATGTGTAGATGCACCCAGTAGCATCTGAATATTGGCCTCAGGCTTCTGAGTGCTTTATGGACCTTATAAATCTAATCCATATCTCTTTAATTGCTGTATTAGATCACAGCTGCAGGACACACCTCAATATAATTATAATAAAAAATTCTTATACAAGTTAAACATGACTTTTGATCATAATATTTGACTACAGCCATTACTTAAATGTTTGTTCCTCTTTAAATGTTTGTTCCATATTAGAACAAATCATGCCCACACCGAACATGTAAAAAACAAAGTGCTTAGAGCTGTTTCTAGAGATGCTGAAGATTACCTAATGGGAGGTGTTTGTTAGATCATAACAATAATTTCTCCTGGTGCTTTGTATTGCACTGTTGGGGACAGCGTGTTTTTTGATGTTTTGGGAACAAAATATTAAATCAGAAAAAAATTTGCTTGCAGATATAGGCTTCACCATGTGTGGTGTTTCCCATTAGGTAGGCCTTCAGGAACAATGCGCTTGTACTAGTTTCTCATCTTTCTCCTCATTGTTGTTTTATATCCCCTGGCAGCCTATGAGTCATGAAGCTTTGTTAAAGACAAAGTGGTGGGTGTGGTACGCAAGGAAGCTTTTCAGTACAACACAATCCAGGAAGACAGTGAAGTAAAAAAAAAGATGGCACCCAGTCAAGGCATTGAATAATGTATTGCAGCCCACAGCCATTGCCACTTTTCATGTAGAACAACTAGTGAAGCAAAAGACTACTTGAAGATCTCAAAATTTATCTATACAACCAAGAAAAGTAATTGATGTATAAATCAAAAGTAACTGATGATAAATCTTTTTTTTTCTATGCAAGCCCTTGTATGGATACTCATTTCAGGAATAGGGTGCCACATTTTGCAATAAAATAGCGAAGTTGCAACTTTAATTACATCACAATACAGGATTCTTATTCTAAAATAAGAATACTCTTATATTATCTTGAGGTATGGGTATGGGTAAATTACAGTTTGTTTAGTTATTATAGTTATTTTATTTCCAGTCACTGGGTAGTCAGATTGTTGTTGTGATTGTAAGAACCTGGGCTTCAAACTGACAATGATATTTTAAAACCATCATTTATTTTTAAATAATAAAATATTTTATTTTTAAAGTCACCTGTGTTCTATACTGGGTTGCTTTTGCCCAATAAGAATGTTAAATGTTAAAAGAACTTTGGGAAGTTTGTGAATATAAATAAATAGTTTACAGTGTAAATAACAATATACCTACTTTTCCCTGTTCAAGTCTATATTTAGACTCTTATCCTGCAAATAATCATTTGGGTACTTAAGTTTAAGTAGCTCTTAGTCCTATTAAAGTAAGAGGGGTATGGAACAAAAGAACTTACGAAAGCAGTCAGTTCCTTCAGTGAGATTGCTATGGGCTTAAAGATAAGTGTGTGCATAAGTGTTTTTAATTACCTTGCTTTGCAAACTGCATTACAACCTTTTTTTTTTTTTTGGCAAATTCCAAATTTACCATGATAGCTTGCAATTTTCTTTTAGGCAACAAAGTTGTTTTAAGCAGACTGGCCTTCACAGCTGAGATTTAGAGTGAATTCTCCATACTCCAGGCAGCTGTATTCTGTCCTTGAGTCAAGTTTTATCGTTATGATAAACTTTGCAGTGTGTCATATTAGTTGCAACAACAGCAACATCTCTGAGCAACCAATTTAAGTCAAAAGATGTCTCTCTAATTTGCAAACGATGATTAAAGAGAACCACCAGAGTTTTACTGAACCATTAGAAAAGGCATTTCCTGTCCTAAGCAAAGTATTCCTCAGTTTAATTACAGATTGTACATGTCTATTTTTTTAAAGAAAAGTTTGCCATCTTAAATGTCATTACTTGCACCCACATAGGAGAGAGAATTTACAGCCAAAAAGCAGTTCTGAGAGCATACTGCAGTGTTTTGTAAGATTTGTTTTTCAGTCTGTGAACATTGCCGGTTCTCTGTTAATTAAATGACACTATTTCATTGCCTTTGTAATTACATTATACAAAATGGTTGTTCACTATTGCAGATACTGTCCTAGAGCATAAAACCTGTACAAAGAATAAAGATGCAATTTAGGACAGAGGGTGAAATATACTCTGCAGAGCACTGGCTCAAGACTTGTATGGAATACAGGCCTTTCTTTAAGACCTGTGCCAAAGGTTTCCTGGAGCTTAAATGATGCGTATGCCTTGTACCAGCTCTGTACATTTGGGTCACTTGTTTATTTAGAATTTTTTCTGTGACCCCAAATCCAGTTACCACTTCCTGTCCATCCCCAGCCCACAATACTCCTTCAAAACCATAAACAGCAACTTTGACTTTCCCATATAGTATAATAATGTTGTGTATGTTGACAATGCAGGATGTACCCATGCCTCTATACGTACATGTGTAACTCCATGTAGCTGTAATATCAATGCTGTATCAGCATATGTTGATGCAAGGTCTATTCTAAGGTTTCTAGTGCCTTCCTGTATAGAGCTTCTTGAGGGGGTTGGTTTGTGGGGTGTTATGGGAGAACATATCTGTCCTTCCTGTGCAGAAGCATTCTTCACCCACCACTACATCCGTCTGAGGCACTTCCAAATCTTCATCCTGGTATTCTTTATAAAACCAAGCCATAGCTCTGATACCAGTAGAAGAGATTTTGGCTACACTGTTACTGAAGACTGCAGAAAATGGTGTCCATTAGATGGTAATAGATACATCAGTGGCAGCTTAGGGATTTTGAACATGGGAATGGTGAGTTGTACAGGGTGATTTATAGCAGCATAACCAAAGTGCTAAATGTATGCTGCCATTCTTGCAGATTTCCCTTGTGTAGGCAAGTGCTCTTCATGCAGGATAAACACTAAGCCCACAATGTAGCTATGCCTTTAAAACATCTTGCAAGTTTGGGTCAATAGTTATACTAGTACAAAGTCAGAATTTAGACCAAGCAAGTGTAACACATTTCTGTAGGAATAATTATTTGTGCTAAAAATTTATGAACCTCTGTGGATGCGTGAACGTTGTCCCTAACATCTCCTGGTTATACAGACAGTCAAAGAATAATGACTAATATCAGAGGGGAAATGAGCTTGCCACTTGTATTTGCAAAAATATCTGTAAATTAGACTTTTCTTTTTTAATGGGTAATTGTCCAGTAGCTCTGTTTGGTGTGAGAAAGCAGATTTTTCTAAGAGATGGTAACTGTTAGTGCTGCATTCAAGCTGCAGGTAAAATGGGGATTTTAAAAGATAGTACATGATGAAACCTGACAGACTTGCTTGTTTTCATTTCACATTCCCTCTCAGTTCACTCACAGAAGCTCTTATAAATCTTTTTAGCAGACAATTGAGGAACTATTAACAGTATCTTGTTATCTACTTAAAAGAGGCATTGATGAATTGGCTTCCTGGGAGAATACAGTAGTTCTAGCAGCAAGAAAAGCTTATTTTTGTGGCTGTGGTAGGGGGAAATACAGCTTACAGAGGACACCATTAAGAGTAACCAGCTGTGTAAAATCCAACAAATCAGAACCCCTTGTCAGGGAGTCTATTTTATCCCAAAGCCATTCACTCGGTTTACTGTTTTGCTAGCATTCTTTGCTGCTAAGAGATATTAGGCACCCCAGTAGGTGTGAGGCCTAGGTGGGATATTTTATAAGCCACCACTATAGCATGTTGCTCTGAGATTTATTGGCCTATTTTATATATTTAGCTTTTTCTTTATAAGTGGCAGGGTAGAGCTGTTTCAAAATACTTTGTTAAACAATCTTTAATTATAAAGAATAAACACATACTGCTAAAGGTATAAAAAAAACCATTATGGAACAGCTCAATTAGACTAGTTATTAAAAAAATCATGAAAAGACACGGAAGGTTCAAACCACAGTGTTAATCCCAGCATATTTTTTTAATGGGTGGTATATGCTCAGACATTTTTTTTAAAGGTGTCATTGTTAACCAGTAATTATGAAACTTTTAAAGTTACAATCATACAATTGCACATTACAGTTAATACAAAAGATTACACTACTGAAAAGCAGCACAGAAACTAATAAAATACAAAATATTATAACACGGGATATTTACCGAAAAATCATTTAATGATTTAAAAATAGAACTGTTAATTGAAATTAAGATCTACGAATAGTCTCATTAACATATTCTGAGAAATAACATATACATCAGATTGAATATTTACTGTCTCAATTCTCACCAGATATACAAACAACAAAGAAAGGCACTAGAGAGCCTTAACAATGCCTTGAACTTCATTGCAGCACTCCCATTATATCCCATTAGACCCCACCCTGCTGTATGCCAAGCCCTTGCAGTATAACATGGCAAGCAGTACTTAAGCAAACATGACCTCTAGGTAAAGAATGTATCACAGTGCAAGCCCGTTTATTCCAAAAAGTTTTGAGGACATCAAAAACATTTAGATAAATGGAGTATGGATAATTGGAATCATTATTGGGTTAGTGATTCATACCTAGGGACTTGACCTAGATTTGAACTGAGCTGAAGAAAGTTTTGAATCAAAGAAGTTTAAGAAGATGGATTTCACTATATTTAAATAGTAAAAAATCAAACCTTCTGTTTGTGGAATGGTCTCTTTCAGATAATCTTTCAAATTCTAAGATGCATGTCACACATAGGCAGCTTCAAAAGTTCAAACCTTCTGCCTTTTCTACCAGGGGATTGGGAGGCAGAAGGCAAAACTCATTCTTTCCAGTAGTATTCATGTCTATTTTCTAGTAGGTTTTGAACTGTCCTTTCATTTCTTTGTTAAAGAGAGTTATGAGAGAACAACATCAGTGACGCCGTATAGAACAAATTATTCTATAGTTTTGCAGTTAGCATCTAAATAAGAAATCCAAGAATAACCCAGTTTTGGGTTATGGAATTAAATTTATATTTATAAAACTAATATTTTATTGCTTTATTTGCTCTGTTTAAATTGTTTCTAATTTTGGTAGAACAGGTTCTATTCCCCCCCCCCCCC
>NW_017729024.1:66964075-66966552 GCF_001723915.1 Gavialis gangeticus | reverse complement strand
TCCCCCCCCCCCCCCAAAAAAAAAAAAAGATTTAGGCATCACAGTGTCGAGCACAGTAGCGCCTAACTCTTATATGCCTTGCTGCCTAGTGGAAATCCACACTGCCAATAGCCACCCATGTTTACCTATATTTATACCATTCCTGTAAAAATGTAGGCTTCTCAGCGTGGAATCTAGAAAAACCTACAGCCAATAGGAAATGCTGAAGTGATGAGTGTGCATAATGCCTGCCTCTTTGCTTCAGTCCAGGCTGCTGGAAGATACCTGAAGTGAGGTGCCTATGCTAAACCTCTTTTGGAATATGCTTCTTTATATCCAAGAGCTCTCCAGCTAACAAACGCTCATCTAGGATATTCAATTCCTTCTTCTGCCAGGGGGATTTGAACTGCAGCTCTCTCTTTCACTCAATAGCTCTAAACCAAATTATAAGGTATGTTAGACTAAAGTGTACTCAGTCTTTTTGTCAGCAGATAGCTGCTGTTATGGGGAAGCCAGCAAAACATGACCTCACCTGTGCAACTTCAGAGATTTAATAGAGTTCATAAATTTTTAGGGTTGGAAGGGACCTCATTTTTAGGGTCATAAGTAGATAATTGAATCCAATCCCCTGCTGTGGGCAGGAAAGAATGTTGGGGTCAGATGACTCCAGCCAGCTGTTTGTACAGTCTCCTCATAAAGACCTCTAGGGTAGGGGAGAACACCACCTCCCTTGGAAGCCCATTCCAGATTCAGGTAATGCTTACTGTGAAGAAGTTCTTCCTGATATCCAGTCTAATCTCTGTTTGTTTGTGACTGTTGTTTCTAGTCACCCCAAGGGGTGCCCTGGTAAACAGAGTATCTCCTACTCCTTGCTGCTCTCCACTCCACCACCAATGAATTTGTAGACAGCCACAGAGGCTGAAGAGATCCTGGTCCTTCAGTCTCTCCTTGCAGAGCCTTACCTACAGTACCCTAGCCATACGAGTGGCCCTCCTCGGGATGTGGTTATCCACATCCTCCTCTCAAGGTTATCCACATCCTTCTTGAATTGTGGTGCCCAAAACTGGCTGCAATACAGGCAGTGTGCCCCCGAATCTGTATGGGGTGGGGAAGGTGGGGCCGGGGCTGCACCGGGCTATGCTCCAGTCTGGCAGTGGCAGCGCTGCAAAGGGGGACTATGCCCGCCCACCACTCACCCAACCTAGGTGAGGTGGTCATGGAACGGAGCCACTGTACTGCCTCCGGACAAGTGGTGCACAGTGGCAGGAGCTGCCCTGCCCTCCCTATGCCCCCTGGATGAGCCACAGCTTTGTCCCATGCCTGCCCTCCCTGGCTGAGTAAGTGGTGGCAGCAGGACATGGGGGAGGGTGCCCCCAGATCGGGGAAAGGCAGGTGATGGAGCGGGGGCTGAAGCCACCCAAAAATTCACCATGGACTCCACTGCCTGTCTGGAGTGCAGCCCAGTGCAGCCCTGGCCCCAGCTGCCTCACCCCACACAAATCCAGGGGCACATGCCCCCCTCCCCATGCCCTCCTGGATAAGTGGCAGGAGCAGCATCGGGAGCTGCAACACGAGCCACCAGATGAGCAGCACACAGCGACAGAAGCTGGCACCCCCTACCTCCTCACGCACCCCTCCCCCCAAAACAAGCTACAGTTTAGTCCTGCACCCACTTGGCCCCAGCTGGACAGCACTTGCCCCAGGCCGGGTCCCAGCCCTGGTCCCAGCCCCAGCCCCAGTATCTCTCTCTCCCTCACCAAGGGGGGGCAATGATCTGCCCCACTATGCCACTTCTCTTCCCCCTCTCCTTCCAGCACAACAGACTTACCAGCTGGACGCAAGTGTATCATAGAATCATAAAATCATAGAAGTAGGGTTGGAAGGGACCTTGTAGATCTTCAAGTCTGACCCCCTGCCTGGGCGGGAGAAAAAAAAAAAAAATTGGACTCAAATGAATCCAGCCAGGTAGGCATCAAGCCTCTTCTTAAAGACCCCCAGGGTAGGAGCCAGCACCACTTCCCTTGGAAGTTGATTCCAGCTCCTAGCCGCCCTAACTGTGAAGTAGTTCTTGCGGATGTCTAATCTAAACCTACTCTCCAATAATTTGTGTCCATTGTTCCTTGTCATGCCAGGGGGCGCTAGGGGAAACAGTGTCTCCCCCAAACCCTTCTGGTCCCCCGTAGTGAGTTTATAGACAGTCACCAGGTCACCCCTCAGCTTTCTCTTGTGAAGGCTGAACAGGTTTAGGTCCCGCAGTCCTTCTTTGTAGGGTCTGCCCTGTTGTCCCCAGATCATGCGGGTGGCCCTCCTCTGGACCTTTTCAATGTTGTCCACACCCCTCCTGAAATGGGGCACACAGAACTGGATGCAGTACTCCAGCTGTGGCCTGACCAGTGTCACATAGAGGGGGAGGATCACCTCCCTGGCTCTACTTGAGATGCACCTGTGGATGCACGACAAGGTCCGGTTAGCCCTACCAACCGTGACCTCGCATTGTC
>NW_017729024.1:66955394-66959075 GCF_001723915.1 Gavialis gangeticus | reverse complement strand
AAGTCTAGAAAGACTACATCCACAGCGACACCTGCATCCATTGCTTTTGTGACCTGATCATAAAAGGCAATCAAGTTGGTCTGACATGACCTGCCCCTAATGAAAACTTGCTGGTTGCCCTTGAGCATCATCCCTGAAGTTGGCCCATCACAGATGTGCTCCTTGAGGATCTTCTCAAAGAGTTTCCCAAGGATAGAGGTAAGACTGATGGGCCTATAGTTGCCTGGGTCCTCTCTCTTCCCTTTTTTGAAAATGGGGACCACGTTAGCTATCTTCCAGTCATCTGGCACCTGGCCCGAGCACCATGAGCGCTCGTAAAGCCGTGCCAAGGGCCCTGCAATAACCCCAGTATCCCCGGTATCGACCGTTGTAAAATTGAAACCCATGTTAGAATGACAAAACAGGGTGTCAATTTATAAATGTCATAAGTGACTTTTGTTGTAACTCAAAATGTCATAAGTCGAGGACTGCCAATGCTGCATAAAGGAGAAGTATCACCTCCTTAGACCTGCTCGTGATGCACCTGCTAATGCATGATAGAGTGTGGTTAGCTTTCCCTATCACTTCATCACATTGATGACTCATGTTCATCTTGGAGTCTACTATGGAGTCTACATGTTCATCTTGGAGTCTACTACCTGTCTACCCTTTCTGCCACTGTTCTACTTAGAAGGTCATCCCCAATCTGTATGTGTGTTGATGATTCTTTCTCCCTAGGTGCAGCACTTTACACTTATCTTTGTTAAACTGCATCCTACTCTGTTCTGCCCACTTTTCAAGCTGTCCAAATCCACCTGAATCCATTCCCTGCCCACTCATATGTTTACTTTGCTCCATAATTTTGTGTCATGCACAAATTTGGACAGAGTGCTCTCCACATCCTCATCCAAGTCACTGATGAAGATATTTAACAGCACTGATCCAAGGACCAAACCTTGGGAGGCCCCACTGCCCAAATCTTTCCAGGTTGATACCGACCCATCCACTGCCATTCTCTCGGTGCATCCCATAAACCAATTTGCCACCTACCTGACTGTGTAATCATCTACATCACAGGTGCTTAGTTTATTTATAAGAATGAGATAAGACACTGTATCAAAGGCCTTTTTAAAATCCAAGTAGATGGCATCTACCTCAACTCCTGCATCTAAACATTTTGTGACCTGGTCATAAAAAGAAACAAGTTTAGTCAGGCAGGATATACCTGCTATGAATCCATGCTGGTTGCCCTTTAGCATTATTCTTCCTGCTGGACTCCCACAAATGTAATACTTAATATTTTTTCCAAAGGTTTTCTCAAGGATAGAAGTGAGACTAGCCAGCCTATAATTACCTAGATCCTTCTTCCTCCCTTTCTTGAATCTAAGGACCATATTGGCCCTTTTCCAGTCATTTGGGACCTGTCCTCAGCACCATGAGTGCCCAAACAGACTTGCCAGTGGTTCTGCTATGACATTGGCTAATTCCCTCAGCACCCTTAGATGAAGATCATCTGGGGCTGCTGACTTAAACACATCCAGCCCCTCCAAGTGTCCCTTCACTAGGTCGATGCTTACTGTTGGTGGGCTGGTGTCCCTCTTGTGCCTGTCTGTAATCCAACTGGGATCTTTATGCGTGTTCAGGAATACAGATGGAAAAAAACTCATTGAAGAGCTCAGCATTGTCACTCCTGTCTGTCACCAATTGCCCTAGTCTATCCTGTAGGGTTCCTATGTTTCCATGTGCCTTGTTTTTGCTCCCTATATACTTGAAGAAGGACTTTTTTCTGTCTTTAATTTTTTATGCCAGTCTGAGTTCCATTGCGGGTTTGGTCTTTCTGATTCCCTGCAAGTGTGAGCCAAGTAGGTATACTCCTCTTTGGTGGCTACCCCCTTCTTCTACAGTCTGTAGGCCTCTTTTTTTTTGCCCCTAAGCTTTCCTGGATTTGTGGAGGTCCTGCATGTATCTATTACAGCAGCTGATGAAGAATTAATGCCCATTGGTTCCAGGTACAGCCAAGATTAGATAGTAGCTGACTGTGCTTTACAGGAACAAAATTTGGGATCCAGTGTCTACATGGATCATCATGTGAGACTTAGGCATCCCAGTAATTTTGTGGATCTAATTCAGTGTATTTTATTACTTATTTTTCCTGTATTTTCTTCTTTTCTTGTAAACACAGCACAATGCAAATTGTGGGGTAGCATACAATTTCAAGTAACCAAACTAAAACACTCCCATTTTGAGGATACGGGCAATGCTGATATCTTGATTAGGATTTAGTGTACGTATATGAGTAGTCTCCAGAATTAGTTTCTCCTGATTGTTGCTCTTTCCTTCTAAATGAGCAATTGAAGAAATAAAGACCCCATTTTTGGCAGCTGCAAAAAGATACCTTGAGCTTAAAATACATACTTAAATCAAGGCTGCAGTCTAAAGGTGATTTGAACAAGTATTTGAGCTGCACACATCTGGAAATAGTCACTGACAGATTAACAATATTCATATTTGTTTGTCTGATTCAGTATGGTCTTCTTTGCCTTGCCTATCCATGGCTACCTATGTGCAACTTGGAATTATGCCCACTGATTTCCATCACAGGGGGATTTCACCTTATAGTATTAGTTAAAATTATGCATCCCTTTCACAACTTCACTTCCACTTTGTGTACCTGGGTGGTTATTCAGTAGGTATGTCCCAGGACTGCCAGATGTACCAGATACAGTATACCAGATACTTTAAACCTTTACAACTTTAGCTTTGCAATCAGGTAAAGTTAGTGAATATATTCCTAGTCCTATTGTTTAGAGAATGCTAAGGCATTGGTATAGATTATAACCCTGACTGTTGTATTTCAGTGGAAAAAACACGCTTGCTGCATGAAGTCCTCATATAGCATCTACCCAACTCAGGGAGGCACCCAGATGACTTCACAGGCAGATTATGGGGCCAGCTGCCATTTTCAAGGGCTTATCATGCTGCCTTCCCCCATGCCTCTGTTTGTTCAAGGGGCCCCAGTGGCTCTGACCCCCACCACTGATTGGTGGAGAGGGCTGTTGTCCATCAGGCAATTCCACCCCTTGCTGTTGATTGGTAGAGAGTGGCAGGGCTGCATAACAGGCCAATCAGCAGCAAGGGGCAGCCATACAGCAGCCATATTGCCTGCTCGCTTTTGTGCTGGAAGCCCTTTTCATGCCAGGCTGCATGGCCAGAAGGACTGCTAGCTCCCACTGGGAGCTAGCACTTTATTTTTAGTAATTTTTTTCCCACAGATTTTTGTGGAGAGTGTCCAATTTCAACAAAATCCATGCCATCATGATTTGGTAGGCCTCTTCACATAGAAGATGAAATATTACCATTCTCTTTTTGATATGAAATGTAACCCAGGTGGTACACGGCTGGTACCCCCTCTGCAATTGAAGGGATGTTTGGAGGTGTATGTGTGTGCTATGAAAGCATAACTGCTTCACTTAGTCCAGGTCACTGTCCTCCCCTACAGAGCAGAACAGAGACTGTGGTCACCCAGTAGGCTTTAAATATTTACAGAACTTTATTTGCAGGACCAATGAACTTAGTAAACATATACATATATTCAAGAACTATTTACAAATTTATATAACTAAAGCAGTAAATCTTATTACTAATATTATTGGGCAGAAACAAAGTAGATATGACAGACAAAGAAAGGCACTTTATTGGCAT
>NW_017729024.1:66946710-66950394 GCF_001723915.1 Gavialis gangeticus | reverse complement strand
AACTAAAGCAGTAAATCTTATTACTAATATTATTGGGCAGAAACAAAGTAGATATGACAGACAAAGAAAGGCACTTTATTGGCATAAACCGTGACTCGCAGTGGTCTTCGTATTATGGTATAGCCCCTACATTCCCAGGCCTTGCAGGCCTGGCACGGGAACAAATAATGGGGGGCACTAGGTTAAAAGGTGGTTCACTAAATAGGACACAAGAATAAATAAACAGTGGTTAGAGCAGCATTTCCCAACTGTTGTGCCATGGCACACTGGTGTGCCATCGGACATGAACAGGTGTGTCATGAATTTTGGAAAAGTCACACAAATAAATGAATAAATGAAACATTCTCTACATATAAAGGGGTTAATTTATCTGTCTGTGTGTCTGTAACACACTAGGGGGGTATGGCTCCTGGTGGAACATGGCTCCAGCCAATGCCATGTGCCACCCCCCCACACACGTTCTGTGGAGAGGCAGCAACGCAGGGTGGTGGGTGGTGGTGGTGGCTATATTCTTTGTTGGGGGCATGGGGAGGGGGCAGTGTGTCACCACTTTTTTTTTTTTTAACTTATGTGTGCTGTGGGATGGAAAAGGTTGGGAAACTCTGGGTTAGAGCATACATAAACAAGGTTATAACAACACAAACCCCCACATCGACATAGCAACCAGTTGAATCCAAAGTGTTAATCACCAAGTTCTCCACATTTAATTCACAGTGAAAATACAACATATAGCACACATATATATGGTCCCAGGGCAACCTTAAATGTTTACATGAACTGTAGCAGTTACACCCATCACCAAACATGCACAGGAATCATGATACATAGAAGAATAATACAAAAGGGAAACAGGTAACCCCTGTGGGACAACACTAACTGCCCCCAGTCCCTGTGACTAGCTAGACTTTGTGGGGCATGAAATCTCCCCTAGATACCAAGGCCCCTCCTCCCCTGTGGAGACCTTTGCCTCTTCCCCTGTGGGGACCCCAAATCCCCACTACCTCGGCACTCATGGCTCCTTAGCCCTGTGGTGGGCCATGGGTCATCTCTCTCTTCTCTGTGGTGGGGCTGGTCGAAGCTCCCACTTTGCTGGGGCTGTAGCTTCATCCAGTTTATATTCACAGTGGAGAGGCCTGAGCTGCCTCATGCAGCTACCAGGACCTGCCCACTCTCCCGGACCTTCCGTCCCTGGCTTCTGCTACCAGCAGGGATATCGACCCATGCTGCCTCGTGCAGTGTTGGGGTTTTCTTTAGTTCTCTCCAAGCCCCATGCAGTGATCTGTGCACCATGGGACCATTGCAGCTCACAGGGATGGGGACCTGAGCTGCCTCATGCAGTCCCAGAGTCCCTTCAACTCTCCAGCCCCATGCCCACTCTGCCTCTGCTAAGGGCTGCTGCCTCTCGCAGAGATGGGGACCCATGCTGCCTCATACAGCTGTGGAGTCCCTTCAGCTCTCCAGCCCCATACACCGCTTCGTGCACTGAGGGGCCTCTTGCAGGGATGTGGACCCACGCTGCCTTGTGCAGTGGTGGGGCCCCTTCACCTCTTCAGCCCCGTGCAGAGTTGGGGACCCGCACTGCCTCGTGCAGCTGCCAAGGTCCCCTCTGCTTTCCAGACCCTCTCCAGCTCTGTGCACCAATCCATGCACCAAGGGCTCCTGCCTCCTACAGGGTTGGGAAACCACACTGCCTCATGAAACTGCCAAGGTCCTGTCTGCTCCCAAACCCTCCATGTGTTGATCTGTACACCGATGCCGTGGCAGGGCTAGGTTGCAGCCACTTGCTGCTCCTGCTCAGCGGAGGTGTCTTCTGGGCACTTCTGGGGCAACTGCTCCACTCCCACCAGTCGGCTTCACCAGCTCTTCTGCAGCCCTCTTTGTCATCCCTCCTCAAAGCTGCCCACGTGCTTGGCACGTGGGCTTTTATTCCCTCTGGAGGCTCCGCCCCCTGATTGGGAATGGACCAATGGAAAGCCTGAGGGGTTAGTTCCCTCTCAGATCCTCTTTTTCATCTCACCCCTAGGTCAGGGCAGGGCAAGCTTCTCTTCCTCCCTCTTCTGATTGCTGGGGAAGGGGAGCTGAGCCATCTGGCTCAAACCAGCAAGCCAGGCTGCCACTGGCAAGCCTGCCACAGAAAGAAGCTCTCATCCTGATGCTTTACCCACAACCACTCCTTAGTCCATACTCTTATCGAAATACAATAAGGAGGTTGTAAAGACATTATTGTCTTTTGTACATTCCCTTTTAATTTTCAAAAGCTACTCCCCCAAGGAAAAGCAGGCATGTTTATAGGTAACATTAGTTTGAGAATCTGGCTTGACAAAAGTATTAAAGCAGAGTCTTTAAAGTACAGCTAAGGTATGGCACCTCTTCTGTATCTAGGTCTAGAGAAGCTTATTTGCTGTATTTTTGTCAGCTTAGTACCATTCTATACAAAATGAAGGTCATCATAGCTGAAGATTATGCACATCAATTCCACTTAATTAGCTAATTACACGGCTCACATTTCTGTTAAGTTAGCTAATTAACAGCCCTTCCAAATCATGGTTGCACTGTATTCTCTTGAGTTACCTAGCTTGTGTTTCCTTTTTTCCTCACAATACAGGCAAGTACCCCTCCTACATATTGCCTTCTGCTGTGAAGCAGACTAGCTACTCAGCTCCCTGATGAGAAACTGTAGCTGTCCTATTAATTTTATAATATTTTTCCTCACCAAAGAGATGAGCTTTTTTAATCCATCAGATTACTTTAAGGTTATATTTCTATAGAAAGATCAGGATGGTTTTATTCCCATGCCTGTACATTTGAATAAATTAGTGGGAATTTATTACATCTCCAATTTACAATGTACATGACCTTCACATTAAAAATAATGGCTGAAATCAACCCTTTTCCCCAATCAAATCACAAGGGCTGTCTCTGAAGAGATCTCCATTAAAATCCTCTGCAGAGATCAGTTCCACTTAGCCCCATTACAGGAAGGGGTGGTATTTCTCCTAATTTTCTCCTCCAGTGACTTTCCCCAAATCTGAATCAACCCAAAGGTTATATATAGAGGGTACTGTGCATGTTATCGGTTTGGCACCCCATGGGTCTCTTCCTGACAGGCTGGCCTATTGGGCTGCATTTCCAGAGAGTCCATTATGGAAATCAGAATACAGTCTCAGAGTATAGTACCCTTTCCAGGAAGTTGCTTGGAGGTGGAAAAGGGAAGATGATTTTTCCTGCTTTCAGCCTCACACAGTTCTTGTTAGTCTGCCCAGTCTCTACCACCTTATATAAAATCAGCTCCATCCCTATCCTTCTGAAGAAGAAAGTTTCCTCTGTATCAAACCTTCTAGAGAGCAAAGGATGATGCTACAATACATAAGGCAGAGTTGTATGAACATAAGTCCCTTTCTACAGTGACCTCAAATGAATTAGATTTTTACCAGGTAGTATACTAAATATAGTATAAGTATGTTGTATAATACTTATAAAGCACTAAATGAAAATCAGTGTTATTCCTTTACTGAAAACAGCAAGAGCAATATCAGCATATCAATACTTCACAAACAATTATTTTTCACATAAGCATACAGCATAATTCTGTAAAACATCATGCATTATACACATTTTGCTATACAGGCATACCTTGGAGATAGCGTGGGTTCGGTTCCAGACCACCGCAATAAAGCGAATATC
>NW_017729024.1:66900255-66908759 GCF_001723915.1 Gavialis gangeticus | reverse complement strand
ACCTAGGGTGCTGACAGATGTGCAGCTCCCTGCTGTAACTCATAGCACGTTGCAGGAAATGCCATGAGTTAGTGTTTGCCTTGATCCAACAGATGTTGGGTGGGTCCGGGTGATGGGAGATCGAGCTCCAGTTTGGAGCAGCTGCGTATCTGCTGCTGCTGTCCCCTAGGCTCCTCTCTCTTCCCAGCTCCAGTGCTGTTTTCAGAATGGGAAGGGGCAAAAGGAGCGGAGGGAGCTCGGTCTGGGGTTTGCCCAGCCTTTGCTGGAGGGTGGGGTGGGCGGATTGGAGCCTCAATGCCCGGCGGGGAGGGGGTCCAATCCATTTGTCCCACCCTCCTGGGCAAACCCCAGATCAAACTCCTTCCACTCCCTTCCCCCCATCCCATTGTGAAGACAGCACTGGGGGTGGGACTGAGCTGCTTCAGCCCAGCCCTGCTTCTGGTGTGCACTGACAGATGTTAATGAAGGGCTCCGCTTTAGAGTACCTTCATCTGAACCCTCATTACATGAGGGTTCAGATTGTCACACGATTGGGCATTTTTTAAGCACTGCAGCGTGCACTTCCATCAGTGCATGGCTGTAGAGCACTTCAAGGGCCAATCACACGATGAACCATCACTTATATCAGTGCCCCTACTGTTTTGGTACATATATTAAGAGATAAACTTTACAAACTCCAGGACATTAAACATTCTTGAAGAAATCAAAGATCTAAAAAGTACTAAGGTAAATATTTTAGCCCTAAGCTTAAAACTTCATGTGCTTGAATTTTCTGTGTAACATATGGGAGTTACATACAAAATTATCCTATTTTAAAGTTGAATGACTAGCTCCTACAATATTTATCTCCTAGAGGAGCATATAAGAGCCTTCATCTTGCTGATCATCGTTGTACATACAGATATATTAAATGCAGCTTTGGGTGCCCTCTGAAATCTGTACATTTCATGTTTTCATCTAAAGACAGTGATCCAAGATGGGTAAAATGCCGATTTTATTTAGTTTTTTTAAAATTCAGTTTCAACTTGGCTTCCTAAATATCAAATATAATGAATAAAAGTGGAATGCTATTGTATCTACTGCCCCACGTCTCCACATGCAGATGTTTTCCAATAAAACAAGAACTGTTAGAATTACATAGGGTAATTCCAGATGAATTCTCTTTGCAAGTGGTCATTCCATTAGTGTGACCTACATTTCTGTGAAACTGAGCAGAGATGTTAAGCATGTGCTTAAATCCAATTGACTTCAATGAGAAGTAAATACCTGCTTAAGTGCTTTACTGAATCAGTGCTTACATGATAATTAGCTGGCAAGGTTACAATACTGAGAATACTGCAATGCTGTGGGTGACACAGTTATTTTGACGTTAACAGAAGCATATCACTTGTGTAACTAAAAA
Organism: Gavialis gangeticus; assembly: GCF_001723915.1. Taxonomy (NCBI): domain Eukaryota; kingdom Metazoa; phylum Chordata; order Crocodylia; family Gavialidae; genus Gavialis; species Gavialis gangeticus. Next base: position 66,907,357 of record NW_017729024.1, on the reverse strand, counting down.
GTTTATTCCCTCTGCATGCTATGTTTGTATAGATAGGACAATCTATCCTAACTAAATTTGAAAAAAAGAAGGAATTTAATTTATCAGAGACTGGTAAAGACATATAAAGCCCTTCATGGGTAAGTTACCAGATCAAATCAAGACTAGACAGACGGTGGAAATTTTATTATCTGATGCCTGCTTGTGGCTACATATAGGCAAACTGAGTTTGGCTATCCTGGACTAGTTTGCTGTGTAGACAATTTTTTCTTGTCAAGAGGAAACCACCAAACACATCCAATGGCACACTGGTTGATGATCTCAAAATGAAAGCCAGAGACTGGCAGACAAGGTTCTTTGACATTTATGGAGCTTAAACCACCTGCTCACCCTTAGAAATGGTTCCTTCAGTTATGATATAGTTGTGGGAAGCTGCCACTGGTCCTTTCTGTGCAGAAGTTTGCAAGGTTGTCAATTTGTTGCATTCTACTAACACAATCCACCTAAAGAATTTATGAAATAGAAGCCTCAGACTGCTTTACCTCTCATTTAGCCAGATTTAGAGACAAAATGCTTGCATGTTTAAGCTGAAGAAATGAAGTTTTTATGGTACGTACAGGGTCACTTTTGTTGAACTTCTCCATTAAACAAAAATAGCATGCGTGTTATTCAAAACTCAGCTGGTTTTTCACTGCAAAAAAAGAAACAAAAGGTAATCCTCAGTGTTTGAACAGAATGGCACTCTGGCTTTTTGCATTCAAGGGAAATCTCGTGCTTCATCGTACAGTGTATTCAGTGCAGTGGCTATACTACAGAGAGTGATAACGTCATTTGCACTCAGAGCAGAAGCTGATGTGACAGAGTAGTGACAACTGCAGTGCAGCAAAAGGAGGTGGCTGGACTTTGATTCAGGAAAGACGTATTCTAATTTTGCATCCTCCAGCTTTAAATCAGAATTTTGGTCATTCATGATTTGAAAAGTGAATAGAACTAAACCAAACAAGAGCACTCTGAAAAATAAATGCAAAAGATAGTGTTTTAGAACAATGCTGGAGGTTTAAATAAGTTAGCAACTGAAACAAATGGGCAGCACAATATTTACAGTGTTTGAGAGTGAGCAAAAACATTAGCCACTGATGACAGATGGGAAGCAAAACAATTTCTGTTTAAATAGTGAAATAAGGAGCAACACATTTTATCATTAACAAGTTGTTGTTTTTTTTTCAGACAGGCTATTTTAACTATCTTTTCCTTGGAGCTTACATTAAAATGAGTTTAAGGATTTTTTCCTCCTTCTGTCTAAACTAAAGGAGAACTAGTTGTCAAGGTAACCAATTAAAATCTTATTCAAGCAGGTAAACAGTGTGATGCTTATATCTACAAGTCTAAGAACATTTATCTGCATTTACCTTCGGTAGCAGCTTTTATTTTCTGCATATCAAGAATTTGATGCAGAATCTACCCCATACCATAGGACAGTGTTCTCAGATTTGAGGCTCCAATTCAGGAAAGCACTGCTATTCAGAAACAGATGATAATTAGGCACCTAAACATTCATTTGAGGGGGAAAACACAACAAAGTCTGTATCCCTTCAAAAAGTGAACTGAATGCAAATTGATGAAGCACCATCTTTCTAAGTCATCAAACAGACAGCATAATATAACAGCTAGGAGTTCTGAACTGCCCTCTGTGTCTCAAGAGGGTGAGCATTCTGCCTAAGGGCAAGTGTCATTCTTCTTAACTATTTGATTGATGCAGATTTCAGCACAATGAACCAAGTGCATCTCTGTTAGATGCAGCTGAATGATGGATGTTGCTGCTGGGGTGGGTAAATGACAGTTACAGATCTGCATAGCAATCACAGGTTTTTTGAAATGCATTATGCACATACAGATTCCTCAGTAGGTTTGTGTGCACCCGAGTCAGATTTGTGCTATCAGCTGTGTTAGGTATGCATGACCTCACTACCTCCTGATGCTCTCAGATAAGGGCATTAAAGGGTTTTTGACACCTCCAACAGGCAGTTCTTTCAAAGCAGAATACTGATGACAACTTCTCCAAAGATGTGGAGATCTGGGGAGTTATGGACTTGAGGGCTACAGCACTTTTTAAAAACATCACTTATGGTTCAACTCACTTCTGCTGTGCATGAACCAAACCCTGTCTTAAAGCAGTGGCGGCACGTATCTCATTCGCTAGGGATAGAGATCTTACGAACACCAGTGATGAATATCCTGGATGCATCAGAATACCATTTCTAGGTACGTATCTTTGTGGACTTTCCACGAGTGCTATAGACGTAGTAAAGACATACCCTATGTATGCAGCCACATATATTCTAATGCAAGTGAAGTCCATTGGAGCAGTGAATGAAGGACTGTCTCGCCAAAGTATATGAGACTGAGAAGCCCCAACTGTAGATATAGATTTCTTTAAAACTAAGTAGCAAAGACCCACATGCCCATAACAGGAACATTTTTTTATAAAAGCTGCCAAAACAGCCTGTGCTCTAGTACAACGTGCAGGTGTTACTAAGGGTTTGTTAGCTATAATGTAGCAATTGTTTATGCAAGATGTAAACTAGTTGGATATTTGCTGATCTGATACTGCTGCTTATCATTTTTTCTACATGTAAAATGAAAAGTCTTGGTGAGGCAGCCTATCAGCAGAAAGGTATATGGCTCTGCAAAATCTAATGAATAAAACTTTCACACATCTTTACAGTTGATTGATAGCAATTTTCTGATTCAAATGAAAATCTAAAATGATTTTGGACGCAACCTGAAACAGACCCTGGCCAGAACCCATCTGCTCTTTAGATGCCTAAAGTGCAATCCTGTTCCAAGTTGCTTGGGTCCCTGAAAACCCATGAATACAAGCAAGGGGGCACTCCTCACTGCTTTTTGTAACTTAGTCTTAAGGTTAAGGTGTCAGTGGGTACATTTACATGTTCAATTAGTGCAGTGTGAAACTCCAGTGCAGTTCACGTCAGAGTTAATAGCTCCCAGGTGCAGTATCTACATGTATACCTGGGACTGCAGCAGGTCCCGGGCTGGCAGCAGGCTTGGGGGTCAGCCTCAGGGCTTGAAGTCATGGTGTTGGGAAGCAGAGGGGCTGGCTGGGACATGAGTGCACCCAAAGAATGGAGCTGTGTGGCTAGGCAGCAGGCAGGGGCCTATGCCCCTGCTGCCTGGGCATAATTTATGCCTGGGTCAGTGTTTACATGTGTGTTTAGGGGGTTATTTTTGCTGCCATAAGATAGTATGATTCCCAACAGTACTACCTTACAGTCGCAAAAATTAGTTTGCTGGGGTTGAATAGCATCACGTGTAGATTGACAATTTACACTGCAGCAGATTATTCTACTACACAGTTAAGCACATGTGTAGATGCATTCAATGCATTATAAAGGTGTCAACAATGTTTTAGCGACTCAAGCAAGGTAGAATAGGATCGCATTTCAGCACTTAACTGGTTGAATAGGATCTGTTCCACATTTCCTTGGGAAACATTTCCTTTGGCAGAGCAGTCATAAATGCCTGAAACACTTATTCAGAAGAGAATATGTGTTGCATAAGTATGCACTTCTGCATAAACATGAACACTTCTGCAGAAGAGAACAGAAAGCATTGGTCCAAGCAGTGGTCATCTGCATCAAGAAAGAACTATGGTTAGAGCCCATGATAGAATGATATCACAAACTGATGATTTAAGAAATCTTCCCACTGTAGGATGAGTACAGTGAATCACCTGAATGATGCAGCTAAATAGACTGTAACTGCACATACTAGATAGTCCAAAATCCTTTAAATACAATAAATACTGCAAAACCGGGATGTCCACTTGAATGAGGAACAACTAGATTGTTAGAACCTATACTGAAAAACCCTTCTATTTTATAAAACAGTGTCCTGACAGACACTTTTTTCTGCTTTTGATGAGGATGTTCTGGACTTCTTCAGAATAAAGTCCTTCCAAGAGAATAGTCAATGATTAGCCATTCCTTGATGGGAAGGGCCAGGATCAGGGCACAGATAACAAGGAGCTGGCCATGGTGCTGCAATAATAGCCTTCAAATAAAGAAAAGGTGATGGTGAGGTTAACACCTGTACATCAGTCTACCAATGCATGCGCACAGCCACAACATGCCCATGACCAGGAATGCAGCCCAGCAGCTTGGAAAGTAGCATCTGGCCAGTAAGTCGGGGGGAGGGGGATGACACGGGGAGGGCAGATCTATAGCCCTGTGGTGAGGGAGGAAGGGAGGTAGTGGGGCTGGGCTAGGGGCTGGCAATGCCCAGCCGGGATGGAGCAGGGTCTGGGATAGAGTCAGTGGCTCATCCGGGGGGTGCAGGGCTTGGGGGGGGGAAAGCTCCTGGGGGAGGCATGGTGGGGTATATGCCCCCTAGATCTGCCCATGGGCTGAGGGGGGCTGCCTGCTGCGCGCTCGGGGTTGGGTCTGTGCCAGCCTCTTCCCCGTGGCTGTGCTTGGGCCAGGCCAGGGAAGCTGGGTTGCAGCAGTACTGGGAGGCAGGGGCTACGGCAAATTTTGGGGTGGCACTAGCCTCCCTCCCCCCACACTGTAGCTCCCCTCCCAGCACTTATCATTAGCAGCTATAACAGCTTTGCAGAAGGAAGATGTATGCTGCCTGAAACCTGGAGACTTCTACACATTTACTGTCAACAACTCCATAAACATGAGGAAAAAGTCGTAGGAATCGCTATTTAGACTACAATTAGCAAGTACTATCCAGCTATGAGAAGAAAACAGTTACTCATAGGAACACGGGGCACCTATCCAAAGCAGCAAAAGGAGACTACATGGACAGCAAGGTAAACAAGGGTAGGGTTTTATTCTGTGTGCGCACACCCTTACCTCATGATAAAAGTTAAGCTCACCTCTGGGATAATCTACTACAGGAAAGTTACTGCAAACACCTACATATAAAGAAGTATCATACAAAATGTGTAGGAATGTTGTAAAATGTTTTATTTGTACACTTCCATACAGTTTTAAATAATGGTTACATACAACAACTCACATTCATTTAGTTAAAAATACTCTTAAAAAAAAATAAATCACACATGGCAGTAGTTTGGCATATTCTTTTGAAGAAGAAAGCATCCCAAATAAAACACTAATTTTAGCACTACTAGAGAACTGATGTGTTGATTTGATGTTGATTTACTTAATTTTACATTGGCAAAAAATTAATGAACATATTCCAGATTACTGTAGAAAAGGGTATACCTTCAGTATGGTAAATAAGGAATAAAACAAGCAGAAAATACCCTGTTTTAAAAGGGTAATAGGCAACTGTTTCCAAATAGTGCACACACTTTCCATAAGCTTTGAATTTAGAGTATTCTATATATACAAAAAGGTACAACAAATTGTTACAGTATTTATTGCAACAAACGAGGGATGTCATAAAATACACAGTTTAAATACCCATCACCACCACCTCTTCCTCCCTCCACCCCTCCCCCAAACCCTGGAAATAAATTGGCTTCTTATTCCTTCCAGGTAACATTCTTCTTCTGTAGCTAAGATTAAATTCTCTCTCTGAAAGGCACACACTTATCTGCAATGAAAGAAACAGAGGTGATAATCTTTACAGTGCCTTGTTTCATGTGAAGCTTCCACACAATTTTAGACACCGAAAAAAGTTGAACTATGTTTAAGCGCTGACTAACTGAACTTGCCCAAACCATAGCCAGTTTCCAACACTGATGAAAACCCTCTACCTTGTACATAAAATATTCTTTGTTAAATTCCTTATATAACAAAGAGAATAACACAACTTGAAGTATAATTTCTCTATGCTTGGTTTATGCTTACAAGAAAAAAAAGCTTGAAAGAAACGTTAAAGGATTCCAGAGTTCAGTAAGAAAATGTAAGCATGGATTTTTAAATCCCCGTAGTTTTATACCCTTGTGCTGAATTTCCACAAGGTACAGATACACCAATTGCAATTCTTTTCCACACATTTTTATTATTAAAATGCCCAATGTATAAGCAAAAGGATTTTCTTTGTCTAACTGATAACTTCAACTATGTATTTAGTGGCTGGCTCTCATCTGGATGTTTGCACCTGCACAAAGCAGAAGCTCACCCTTATGGAGGAGAATGCTCTGAAGGATGGAGATTTTTACATGTGATTGGTATGTCACATTACAGGGTGTACTTCACAATGCATTTTGCTTAGGGAATGAGTGTAGCAAGTTCTGAGTATACCACCATTGGATCACAGAAGACTGAGCTGCCAATGGCATGCAACCTTGAAAAAGGGCAAATGCAAAGTTGGAATGGACTGGTAGAGGTATGTGGAGCAAAGATAGTGAGGCACTGCTCTCATTGTACAAAGTACTGGTAGGACTTTATCTGATATACTGTGTACCGCTCTTGTCATCCACAGTCAAGAGAGGAACTCAAGCTGAAAGAGTTGAGAGAGAAGGGTGACTACAATAACCAAGGAAATGCGCAGCCTATCAAGAGAGAAGACAAAACTGCATACACTACATTGTTCTATTGCTGTTAAAAAGCCTCCACGCAGTGCAGCAGAACTGAGGCTTCTAGTTCAGGAGGTATCCCACAGAGCAGCTCCACATGCTTGAGGGTACCACTGTCTAGTATGGTAAATTTCTGATGGATAGGTGCTAAAAATTAAAATTTCTACAGTGCCTCTGGAATGAAAGAGCCTGTATGCACACTCAGTCTAAACACCACCAGTCCTTTTTCAAGGATCACCTAAAAAGTTCTTTTCACTTTTTTTTACCAATTGCCATTTTTCAAATGGGCAGTTACCGTGTTTCCTTGAATATAAGACACCACCCATAATTAGATTCTATACATATGGAAATGTTATAATTGTTAGAATTTTCCGGGTACAGAATCTAAGTACTGGAGGGCTGTCTTGAATCCCTGTGAGAGAAGGGAAAGCAGTGGCTGGGTGAGGTCAGGTACTCCCCCTGTGCTCTGCCCCACCTACTACTTTCCCCTTTGGCTTTCTTGCCCCCTCCTGCCACCTACACCCTTGACCCCCACATTCCTCTTCCCCACCCTCCAATCTCCTCCTCCTTCCCTGCCCCAGCTTCACCAGTCTCTGCCCCTTCCTCCCA
>NW_017729024.1:66896359-66900048 GCF_001723915.1 Gavialis gangeticus | reverse complement strand
TTCCTCCCAGCTCCCCAGTCTCAGGGAAGTGGGGTGGGGGGGAGGGGGAAGGCACAACAAAGGGGGATGAGGGCAAAAGTTTGCTGTGGATCTGTTTTGGGCCCTGACCTGGGCTCTAGACCACAGTCAGAGCTGTAGCAGCCGCCTGCTCCTCACTCTTCTTCATATAAGAACATAATACAAGGGGCTTTTTCCCTACCATGCTGACTGCTCTTTCACTTTATATTTGAATAAATACGGTAATTAATCCCAAAGTATTTGGTATGTAATTAGCATAGATGCTATTAAAAGAAGTTTCCTGTATGCTATTCATTTGAGACTCTTGAGATAGTTTTGTAGACTTAAATCCCTCGCAGCTAGACAGTCAGCCTTAAATCTGAGATTATAACTGTTGCACAAAAACTAATTTACCATATACTATACAGTAAATCTCCTAGTAATGATGAATTAATTTGTAGAACAGAAAAGGGCTGCAAGATTCTTCTCTTTCCCCAAAACAACCTTCAAGGCTTTTGAATTCTTTATGGTTTGCCTTTAAAAAACCATTCAAAATGTGAATACCTATTTATTTAAAAACACATGGTTAAGTGCTGAGCTGCAAAACATGCAAACAAACAGCCCACACCATAAAAGAGTCAATTAAAAAAAGAATCAACACACTAATTATGACAGCATATTGTTATAGTACTACATACACAGGCTTCAAAAAACAGACTAACCCTCAAAAACAATGCTGCGAAACAGCAATTATTTTGGCTGCACCATGTACAAAAACCTCAAATAAAAATCTATGGCACTGCTAGAGGAGAAAAAAAGTCAAAAACAGTGCGGGGGCCTTTCAGGATATATTGCAAAGTTTGAGCACTTCTGTATTAGGTTAAATTATGTTGTATGAGAGAATATACCGAATGAATAAAAATCAAAGACTTTGTATATTTCTTTTTTCTTATTGACTAGAAGCAATAACTCTTTGTGGTTGTTTTCACATTCCAAGGCAACAGCTTACAACACTAATGAACTCAGTTTTTGTAAAATTTCCTTCTACACATCATCATGCAAAAAACAAGGATGATTTTCTGCAAATACTTTCACTTTAAATGTTTATCTACTGCACATGTTAGTAGGCTCTTTTCTTTTGGAAATAAAACTTCTTAATTCATAGTCTCATGGTTAGTAGGGTCGGAAGGGACCTGAGCAGATCCATCAAGTCCGACCCCCTGCCATGGCAGGAAAGAGTACTGGGGTCAAACAACCCCAGCAAGAGGTGACTGTCCAGCCTTGTCTTAAAGACCCCCAGGGTAGGAGCCAGCACCACTTCGCTTGGAAGTTGGTTCCAGATCCTAGCCACCCTGACCGTGAAGTAGCGCCTCCTGATGTCTAGTCTGAATTTACCCTCTGCCAGCTTGTGACCGTTATTTCTAGTCACTCCTGGTAGTGCTCGGGGAAACAGGGACTCCCCCAGTGCCTGCTGGTCCCCTCTGACTAGTTTGTAATGGGTCGCTAGGTCCCACCTCAGCCTTCTCTTGTGGAGGCTGAACAGGTTCAGGGCCTGTAGCCTCTCCTCGTAGGGCCTGTCCTGCTGCCCCCTGATCATGCGAGTGGCCCTCCTCTGGACCCTCTCCATGTTGTCCACATCCCTCCACATTTCCATGTAGTACAACTGATTTTTCTCAGCTAGTTAATGACAATGTAGAACAGTGGTTCTCAACCTTATTAGACTTGAAACATCCCTCAGAAAACGCCACCTCTTAGCTTTCATTCATCTTTTGACTATGGAAAAAATACTAGAGCAATTCTTCTATTGCAAAGAATTTGGGAAGACCGCAACATGTGAGCATGTTTTTGTCATTTCATAAATTTCATAGATGTTAGGGCTGGAAGGGACCTCAAAGATCATCAAGTCCAGCCCCCTGCTCCAGCTAAGGTCAGCTAGGGTCAAAGGATCCCAGCAAGATAAGCATCTGAGTATTTCTTGAATGAGTCCAAAGTAGGTGTCTGCACCACTTCTGGAGAGAGTCTATTCCAGGTCTTGGGGGCTCAACCAGTAAAGAAATTTTTTCTTATGTCCAGCCTAAAACGGTTTTGTAGGAGTTTATAACTGTTGGCTCTTGTTTTTCCTTGGGGTGCTCTGGTGAACAGACATTCTCCCAGATCCTGATATATACCCCTTTATGTACTTATAAGCAGCCAGCAGGTCCTCCCTGAGCCTGTGCTTTTCCAGACTGACAAGTCCCATGACTCTCAGCCTCTCTTCATAGAGCCTATTCTCTTGCCCTCTGATCATGCGTGTGGCTGACCTCTGTACTCTCTCAAGCTTCTCAACATCCTTCTCGATTGCGGAGCTCAGAATTCGATTCAGTACTCCAGCTGTGGCCTCAACAAGGCTGAGTACAGCAGGAGGATGACATCCTGAGATTTACTTGAGAAGCATCTATAGATGCAAGCCAGAGTTTTGTTTGCTCTACCAGCTGCGACATCGCATTGGTGGCTCATGTTTATTTTGTGGTCAACCCTGACCTCCAAGTCTCTTTCAGCAGTGGTGTTAGCAAGAGTAGGACTGCAAAGCCTATAAGTATGCTGCAGGTTTCCCCCTCCCCCCACCAAGGTGGCGTACCTTACATTTATCGTATTATGGATTCTTATTTGAAATCTCTGTATTTATCTTGTAAATCACGTGCAGGTGCTTACACACCTAATGGTATTCATATCACATACCACCCTTAAGATCTTGCAGCACCTAAGGATGTCATTGTACCCCAGTTAAAAATCAATGCTCTAGAACAGTGGTTTTCAACACATGGTCCATGGACCCCTGGGGATTTGCAGACTATGTCTTGGGGTCCACACTGCCATTCAAAATTTTTTTAGAGCCCTGCAAATGAAAAAGGGTTGAAAACTACTGTTCTAGAATATGCAAAGTGAAGTCATAGTTACTGTCCCGAATTTATTCTTTGGAGACCTTAGTGGATTCAACAGCTAATAAAATATTGTAGACTGTTACTGCTCAACATGTGAGGTTTAACTAAGTTAGCAGCCCTGCAGGACAGAAATTAAGGGCATATATGCACAGCTTTCTTAAGCGGGACTCAGCTGCCCACTGCAGATTGGGTAGCTGGAGCAAGTAATGATGTCTGAGGCAGGCAACATAATATCTTAAATGACTGTACTGTAATGTAGTCACATCAAAGTAGCTACAAACAGGGGAGCTCAGGTACTGTAACAGCAGTGTGAAGCTCAGCACAAGTTAGTCACTTGAGCATTAATCCTGCTTCTCAGGGCAGTTTTGCAGGCCACATTGAGGTCGCTACTTATCAAGGTTATATTAAGCCTATCGCTAGCATTGGTAACAAGGTTAATTCAGGCAAATCTATCCCACAGACTACTTACAACAGTAACAGCCGTATAGACCTAGCTTAAGCTGCTTTCTCTTATTACTGAAATGAATTTTTCAAAACATGGTGTATGAACTCAATAACAGCATCAGGGGAACATTAGACAGCAAGTACTGGGATTTGTCAGGCTCCTTCAACTGCACAAGAATAAGCATATAAAATAAAGCTGAAGATAGAGAAAATGGACAGAAAGTAGATTTCATTCGGGATATTGTGGGGCAGTGCTAGCAACGAGAAAATTATGAGAGTTTAGGGAGGCTTTTTTTTTTTTTTTAATTCAGCTTTGGATATTGTTTT
>NW_017729024.1:66872015-66896207 GCF_001723915.1 Gavialis gangeticus | reverse complement strand
GTAACAAAGAGAAAAATTTGAGAGTTTTGGGGGGCTTTTTTTTTTTTTTTAATCCAGCTTTGGATATTGTGTTATCACCAATGCATCTATAAGCACCCCAACTCAGCTGACTTCTGAATTACACACATTTAGCAACTGATATTGTCGTTTTCTATACTGTCACTAGTTTGGTATATTGCATTACAATGACTGCTGTGCCATGGAGAAGTCATATTTTATAAAAAAAAAAATCTTTATAAGCACTACTACTGCTTTGAGAAGGCCATTTTTCACATCTAATATTATCAAAGCAGGGCATTCTCTTTCAGGTCCAGAACAAGCCTGGTGCATATAAACACCGCATTCCATCTCAGCTTAAAAAAAACCAATCTCAGAATCTTTTGCAGCAGAAGCATCTTCCTGCAGCAAGATGCAATTCCCCACTTACTAACATTAATGGATACCAGAGTGTACAGCTGCATAAATATGTAAATGCAACACTGGTAACTTTGCCCACATTGCTTGTAACATCTGTCATTCTAAAGACTACAAAACTCATTTTTGAAATGGCCAATATTAATAATTTAATTCAGGCTTTTCTGTCTGGAATGGGTAAGCTAAGTGATTATTCCCTAAAGTAGGTAAATCCAAAACAAAGGCTGCTTATTTGGAAATTCAAGCAGTTTTTCTTCCTATGAGTCGACCGTATAATAATGTAGATTTGCTAAAGGCCTCCTTGCTAGGATGCTGGGAGCTGGGGGCAAGTCAGTTCCACATGCAGATCGTTGTTGATTTAAATACATGAGAGCATGCTGCAAGTTTCTTAATTAAGCACAAGTGCATGGATTTCAGCAACAGCACCATGTAAAACAGTAAGTAATGAAGCACAAACTATAATGCAAAGATAAAAATTATGAAACAACTGTCACAGTCCATATGGAGGGCAATACCCAAGAGGATTTCTTTTTTTTGCTGCTCAAGGAATCTCTAGGCTCTAGCCATGGCACTGATTAAGTTCCAAAGGTACATTTTGAAAAGAGAACAAACATGTCTCCCAGTATTGAAAGCTAATGGAAACTGACTAGGTCTTTGGTACAATCCTATTCAGATTTAACAAGTTGTCAAGTTTGTCCCTTTTGGTTTCGCACTACACAGGATTTTTAGCTGTCAGGCTGTTCAGGAGGCCCACACACCCACTTGCACCACATTTGTCTTCTTGAAAGTGGAAAAACAAAAAGTGAAGGCAGATCTGAGCTTAAACTAGACTTCTGTCAAGAGGCTGTGTTCTCCCCTCCATTGCCTCATTTGCTGTCAATAACAAGAAAGAAAGATGCTGTTCTTGTGAGGCTACTGCCACTGGGGCAGCCACCCTGGGGTGGGAGATGGTGGCAAGACAGGGCAGAAAAATATCAGCTGCTGCTGCAGCCACACATCACACTAGTGGCACACCAGCAGCTGGAAGTCGCCACTCAATGGCTAGGGACAGAAGTTACACATAAACCAGTTTAAGTGATCAGAAACAGGTTTAACCCTGTAACAGAACAGAAGTTCAGTGCATATAAACCAGTTTAAAAATGGCTGAAACTGGTTTAAGATAATCCTGGTTGAATGAACTATCATACTGATTTGGGCCAAACTGGTTTATGAAACTTCTGTCCCAGACCCCTTCCTGTTTCAAGTTAACTCACAATCCCCCAGCATGCTTTCCAGCCCTGGGCTGTCTTGGCTGTTTGTTCCAGCAGAGAAGGGCTGTGTGTGGGGGGGGAGGGGGGAAGGGATGGGTGGAGGGGGGAGGGAAGAGGCATGCGCCCTCCCTCCCCCCCCCGGTAAACCCCGGCTGGGGTCTGGGGCCAGGCTGGGGGGGGTCAAACCTGCCCATGAGTACAGAGCTGCCCTGCTGATAAACTTACTGTTGGCTGCACCTGTGGACTACAAATCTGAGACACACCTGGGAAGCAGAAAGAGAAAGTGATGAGCAACCCTGCAGAGTCCTGCTGCTGCAATTCTGGCCTGCAAATCCCAGGGACCTCAGGGATAGCAGGAAGCGGAAGCGAAAACACAGCCCATGGTTACCTGCCAGAGAGGCATGCTGTAGAGTGCCCCAGCTTCTGGCCTGAGCCATGGCAGGCATGTGGCTGCATTTCCTGAATCAAAAGTAAATGTGTGTCCAATTGTTTCTCAGTTTAATCTCTGCAGCTTAGACTAACCTACAAAGACTGAATCAATTCAGCCTCAGGCTTTTTGACTGTTTGTACTTAACCTATGCGTCCCACTGCCATGGGAACTGGGCTGCTTTGCTATACCCCTGTACTGCAATCTGCTTTACCTACTGATATATTTCATGGAAGGCTTCATGGCTTAGATACTAAGAGGATTTGTTGTAAATTAACAATTTATGTTAAAGATACTTTGCTGTAGATCACCAAATGATAGGAAGCAAACAATGTTATGTCTCAGTCTAGAAAGGCAAAACAGCAATACTATGCTAATTACATTTGGAGAACATACAAACTAAGTATAATGCAGTGGAATAATTTCTTCAAACAAAATAATTGGTTTAGAAAACAAAAACTCAGTGTTACCACTGGACAAGGTGATCTCTAAACACAGGCTACTTGGAGAAACTTCAACGATAATGTTAGGTCTTCTACAATGTAAAGTAGCAATGTTAAAAAAAAGAAAAGCAAAAAAAAGAAAAAAAAAAAAAAAGTGTAAACAGCAATTATAGAGACTTTGAAATGACCCTAATAACTCTCCAGAACTGGGCAGAGACAGTGTTAAATGCAGAATTTGGCTACAGAATACAAAAGTTGAAAGAGTAACTAACTGAAGCAGAAATTGGGGTACAACATATGCATTTAGTGTTCAATGTTAATTTCTAGAAGTTTTAATAAACTAAGAGGAAAGAAGCTGGACCAAACAATATTGTACACAGCTAAAACAGCAAAATTCACATTCCCCTCCCCCAAACCAGCCATGTCTGCATTTTGTTCTTTCAAAGGAAACAGAAGCAATATACATGCCGTGACAGTGGAAAAAACTTACGGCACTGAGTTCTAAAATCAGTAAGCCATCTCCTCACTGTTAGATTGCAAATGTCTGGCTAGCATAAGATATGCTTAACATAGTATGGATTCTATTTAATGCAGATACTGAATTCTGCAAGGTATGACAGTATCTTCCCTATGAAGCAGAATCTAAACAAGAAATGTCATATATTTTTGGATATAATTATACCAAGTAGCATGCTGGATACTGTGAATCCAGTAAGTGATAAAGGTACAGCTCAGAATACGTGTTCTTTTCTCTTCCAAATGCAAACTTGGTGGACATATAGCTAAGTAGTACTTTTCCCAGATACAAAATAAAAATACAATCTTGCTGAGCTAATAACCACTGGATTTAAGTACAGGATAGGACAGCAGTGAATTTGGTTCTCTCAGCAAGGATAACCAAACTGTTCTTTAAATGGCAACTAAGAGTATGATTCTCATCCCATTACCTGGATTAACTTTTTAAGTCCAATGTCCCCCAGTGGGCTGACTGCTTTCTTTTTCTCTCTCCTATCCACTCTGCCTCTCTCAGCAGCATCTCCTCCTTTTTCCTCCCCACTTCCTACCCTTTGTATTTTAATCACTGCTTTCTATTTAGCAGCTCTGCTTCATATAGTCCCTTCACATCATCTGATGAATCCAGCCCTCTCCTTATAAAAGCTCATGCTATACATTCCTGATTTAATTAGTCTATAAATGATGCAAATCTACCCTGCTTTCCATCATTTTTAAAAACAGTTTAGATAGCTTAAATATAATTTACCCATGCTATGGAAGAGCTGAAAAATAAACTGGAAGTAGATCCATACTATAGTACACCATTGAATATTGATATTTTTAAATACAGTATTTAAGGAATACAATCAAAACAGAAAAGGGCATCCCATCTTTTCTGGCCTCTTTCTCTTACAATAAACATTATATTTTAACATATCAGTTGATCTATTTTATCTTTTCCACTGCTCCTTCTATGGTAAAATATACTAGTATCAGGCCAGCCACTAAAAGTACTGGAATACGCTGCAGCTTGCTCATTTGTTCTCATATGCTTGATTACTTCTCAGAATCTATCACTATTAATTACCATCTGCCATAAACTGTTTAGTTGTTATCTTTGTATGTACAAACACCAAATGCAGACTACTTCCATGTAACAGAAGTCAGGGAAATACTGTTAAAGCAAAAAAAAAAAAAAAATCCTGAAGCAAAAAATACCTCAACTAGGAAAAAGAGAGACAGGCAGAGAGAGTTAATATAAATATGTTGGAACTATTACTTTTCAGAAGACAAAGTCTAAAAGCCAATAATTTTATCACTATAATGAATATATTCTTGGACCATTACAACCTCAAGCAGGAAATTCTCTGGATGGGGTCCCATCTAGGACTTGGCATTTTGAAAAGCACCACCTGAATTAATGGGGATATCATTGCCGAGCTGTATGTATGGGGAAAGATAGATACATTTCATCTCTCCACCATGAGCTACTAGGATGCAGCATCAAAGGAGACTGCCATAATCACAAGCAGCTGCAGGACTTCTCCTTGTGAGACTGGGTGGCCAACAAAGGCTACAAAGTTAAAGTTAGAGGCGGTAGGAAGACTCAAAACAAACCACGGCCATAGCTGTTTTCTCTTAGCAGAGGCTTTTCCATAGCTGAGAGAGAACAAGTAAAACCCATGAAGGTCAGGTAACTTGACCCACAAGTCAATAATCTTGTTAGTAAGGAATTCTAATCAAGCTGTATCAATATAGCTGGTAACAGGTATGGAGTCCAGGTACTTGTTACATGCAAGGAAGAGGCTGGGGTCCTTAATAAACCCTAATTAAAAGAGGACTTGGAGAAGGCATCTCCTAAAGTAGATGGGAAATGGAACTGGAGCTTCTGCACTGAAGAAATATGCCTCTTAAGAAAGTATAATGGAGGACAATGTGGTCCCAGGAAGATGGAAATTGACCATCAGACCCCAGCTCTTCCCAGATGGGAGCAAAACAATTCAAGAAGAATTTTGACCTGCATGAAATGAGTTACTGTTGGTAGTTCCAAGACAAGTTAAATGAATAAGGTTGTGGCCTAATTAAATTATAACTCTTGTACCTTTCCTTCTGCATGTCTAATACAGAAACAAGAATGAACCCTGGGGGAGGGCAGGGGAAGAGTACAAAATATACTGTAACAACTTCTTTACTTGGCAGTGTTTGCATCCTTGCCTGGTAAGAACAATGCTGCTCTAACGAGTTTTCTAAACATAAGTAGAGTTTTTAACACAGTATTCACCTACTAAACTAAAAGCTAAAACAAACAAACCAAAACCAGTACAGAAATGGATCCTATACTGTCAAAACAGTTGCGTCTTTAAAGCAGGGGGGCGAGAAGGGTACACAGGGAGGGGAAAGACGTAGCTACTTTCATGTCTTGACTACAGAGGCTGCAAACAGTAAGAACAGCAATAATGGAAATATAGGAATGTGACAAGTAAGGCCTGCTTTGAGAATATTACTTCACCTTATTTTAATGATTATAAGCATTTGCAGCACTGTTTGCATGTAAATTTTTATATTAAAATTCAGTATTTTCCATTGGATATGACAAACTAAATACAAATTGATAAGGAAAGTCAACAACTAAGGCACCTGCAACTACCCAACTATTCAGATCATTTTCACTATAAATAGCACAGGACACTCCACATGAAATGAATGTTATAAGAAGTCACACCTGAAAAACAGTATTTAATCTGGTAACTAATAAAGCATACAGACAGACTTAAGGATGCAGAAGCCTTGGTTTTCCAAAATAACTTTTACGATGTTATGTGTGTGTGTTAGGTCTCAGGACATCTCTTAAAATGCTTTAAGATATCAGTCAGCAATGGTTCTTATGGACAAGCAAGCTTAAAATACTTCTAAGATAAAACTGTAAGTCAAAAGGAGGCAGATAATAAGATATTAGAATCGAAATTGTTACACAAATTTAACTATCACAATGATAATCATCTTTGCTATCATGGTTCATTTAGGGGAATAATTTTCTAAAATGGCTTTTTTTTAACATTAAATAGAGCAATGAAGAAGTATAAAGGAAAGACCTTTGTGTTGGATGGTATTCAAAAGAGAAAGCTTTACGTTGAAGAGTTTAAACTGAGGTAGGTTAATACAGGCATAAAACCCCATCCTGCTTTTCTGCTGCCCCTCTTCCCCCCTCCACCAAGGAGGAAGAGGAAGAAGGTGAAGATGGTGTTCTGATCTGGAGCTTGAAATACAATGGAAAAAGGATGCTTGCTTAATAATAGCTAGACAGCAAGTCCCAGAATGTAAACCCCAAATGGTTATTTTCACACCAAACACTCTTAATTTGCTTGGTATACACTGATTTGAATACATGCTCTCTTTTGGGAGAGTTTCAGGAAAAAATGTTTTATACTCTCTTTAAAGTCTGTCACTACTGGCAATTAGCTCAAACATGGGGCTTAAATTTACCTTATCACCAGGGATCCTGTTTTTTCTCTGATAAAAAAATCCCCAATTTTTGGAATTAAAAAAAGTAACCCAAAATCAATTTTTTTCCCATGATTAAATGAAACAAAACTATATACATCTATATTAGTGTTGTTTCATTTTAATTACAGAAAAAAGTGGATTTTGGGTTACTCCTTTTAATCCAAAAATTGGGGATTTTTTTTTTTTCAATTGGAGAAAACCAGGATCCCTGCTTATTACTTTGGAGAGCAGGTTTTACATTTAGCTTTGTAACAGTGATGCTAAATCTCTGTGTCCTAAATGTGTACTGTGATAGGATTAAACTTTGTTCTACAATTTTTGACAAACTAAATTTGACTGGGCAACCATAATTCTGACCTTTGTTATCTCACCAAGGTTTGAGAAGCACCTTATGCAAATTCAGAATTACATGGTTCTTTTCTGGGAAAGATCTCAATCTACTTATCTATATTTTATTTAGCTTTTCAAAGACACCAAAGCTTAAGACAACCAAATAAAAGTCATGAAATTTTCACAGCCACGTAGCATCTCCTCCTTCAATAAAGAAGTTGCCAGAAACTAGGCGTCCCTTTTTTGTGTGCAAGTTTCAACTGAGACATTGTTCCAATTTTGTGAAGTCCAAACAGATGTTCAAAATGTGCAAAAAAACTTATGAAAAATTATTTTTAGCTCTCATGACTGCAGAAAGCTTCTATGTGAATTGAAGATGTCACTTTATATGACAATGTTTTTCCCAAGTCTACATATTACTTCAAACAACAACTCAAAAACAAAATTTCCATATACCCCAAACTGCCTTTTCCAAAACAGAAGAAAGGGTCACTATTAATTACTAAATGCCAATCATTTTAGCAGACAAAATAGGGAAGGGAGTGAAGGCTATTGGGAACTGCAGGTGGAAAGGAAATGCAAAGATGAGAACAATGGACACTCCAAAAACTGCAGCACTGGAAGGAGGGTAATATTTACCACATAATACTTACTATACTTCTTAAAATGCGACCTTCAAGTGTATTTGACTGACCTATTCTAATAGCTTCAGCTGAATATTAATATGTGCATGACATCATGTGCCTCTGAATTTGTAATTCAGTTGCTTGATGCTTGACCATCAGCATTCATTCCCTTCTGTTGCAACTAAAGCATGTTAAAATTTTATTACAAACCTTCGAGGATGATTGGCATCAAACAGTGTTGTATCATCATCGTCGTCATCTTGTTCTAAGGGTGTCAACTCCATGTTTTCTATGTTAGTGTCCAGAACTCCATATCTTCGAGTCTTTCTGTTTCTTCTCCTAAGCCTGAAATATTTTAAAATAAAATGTCTTTAAATTACTGATATAGAAAACTGTGGGAATACTTGATTAAAAGGGAACAGCTTTGGTTTCTTAAAATATAAACAAACTTAAATTCTCTATACACAGAACTATTTAAAAGGTTGAGTGTACAGGGAATCGTAGAAAAGTAAGCCTGCGAGGAATCACTGGAGGTTATATAATTCAGCAGTTCTCAACCCTTTTTGTACCAGGAACCATGGCCAGTTCCAACCACATAAATAGTTTAAGTAGAAAACAGCCCCCTGGCCCTGCCAATACCCCCTACTCCCAACCCACTGCCCCTTGCCCACAGGTCCCAGCCCCCCACCGTGTGGGGCAGGGTGTTTCCAAGTAGCCCCTTGCGGGCTGGAACTCTGCCAGCCTGCAAGAGAATACCCAAGGATTCCCGCATTTCTATCCTTTAAAAGAGAAATCATTTTCAAAGTTTGTTGATCCATTTTTAAAGCTTGTTCACAATCCTTTCACATATTCTTGTCACCCACTTTTGGGTTGTTAAAAGCTGAACTAATCCAACCTCCTGCCAAAGACAGGGTCATCCCTATGTAAACCATCCCATGCAAAACCTTATCTAACCTATTTCTAAAACTACACAAATCAACCTGTCACACAGCTACAAGCCATAGCACCCTAACCTGACACAGGCAAAGCAGGAAGACAATAGCAGAGTCCTGCTACTGCAAGGATTATTGAAAATATGACCAAAAACCCAAGGAAAAGAGACACGTTCCCCACTGTAGAGGAAGGCAAAAACTCCCAGTTTATACCAAACTGGCCATGGGATAAAACTCCTTCCTGACTCTATATGAAAAAACCTGTCTGACCCTGAGTGGAGGTGTTAGACCCTCTAGCTATGAATCTCTAGGCTTTAGTTCCAGCACGAGCACTGGCACACCCCAGTTAGAGCCCAGCCACAGCTGCAGCCAACACACAATGCTTATGAGGATGGCAAAAAAAAAAATTCTTGCTGGCCCCATGTAGCAACCAACAAAGCCCAGAAGCATGGGATGATTGCATGGGATATAGCTATTCCCAGACCATCATTCCTGACCAATTCTTATCCAACCTCTTGAACACCTCCAATTATGGAGTCTACAACTTCCCTAGGCAGTCTATTGCACTGCCTCATTTTTCTAACAGTGAAGAAATGTTTCCTGATCTAAGTCCATTTTACTTCAAAATCAAACTATAGGTCCATATCCTGCTCTCTGCAGCAACAGATAAAAGTTTTTCCCTTTTCTTTATGGCAACCCTTTGGGTATTTGAAGACTGTTATCACATCCCTCCTTAATCTCCTTTGCCACAAACTGAACATGGCCTTCAACTTCTGCTCTTATAGCTTGAACCCTCTCTAGGTTCTCCGTGTCCATTTTAAAATGCAGAGCCCAAAACTGTACATAATACTTTAGATATAGCCTAACCAGTGCTAAGTAAAAAGGGACTATCACCTCCCCCGTCTTGTACCTATTGCTTCTATTGATGCAGTGCAAAAATCACCTTTAGCTTTGTACTTCTGTGTCATTTTGCACTCACATTGAGTCTGTGATCCACCAAGACTCCTTTTTCCTAGTGGTCACATCCAGCCATTATGTATTTGTGTTTTTGCCTATTCTTCCTGAGATGTAACACTGTTCATTTGTCAGCACTGAACTTCATCCTGTTAATTCCAGCCCAGTTTTTCAATCCATCAAAATGTTTCTGAATTGCACACCTATCCTTTATTGTGTTGGAAATTCTTCCCATTTTTGTGTCATCTACAGTTATACTAAAAATCTGTCTATTCCAGCCTTCAAATTGTTAAAAAATGCATTGAAAAGCACTAGGCCTAGGACAGACTCTTGTGGGGACACCACCTGGAACCTCCTCCCACTCTGACATGGATCCATTTATAATTACCCTTTGCTTGCAGCTATTGAACCAGTTGTCTATCCACCCTATAGTAGTTTTCAATAACCTACACTTCTCCATCTGTTTGAGAAGGTCATGTGGGACCTTCATCCCAATGAAGTAACATCAAAATATCAAAGACATTCCTCTGAACATCAAGTTTTTAGAAGCGGAGGGCTATAGACTGCCCTCTGTCACCCGTGCTTCTGTGCTTAGGTATTTTAATAATGGTAAAAGCATAAAATGCTATTTCTCTCTCTCTCTATGTACAAATACCCATCTCCACTGAATTATGGTTATCATATATTCACATGTGCAAATATAGGCATGATGTTAAGTAAGCTCTGAAAAATCTTGACTCTATAGTGACAACATGGAAAATCTAGCTATGAACATACAAAAATCACAAGCTGTACACTTCTATACTGATAAGCAGATTTAAATACAGGATCATCTGATACAAGAGGGCCTAATAAGCTGCATAAAATGCAAAACAAGGAGAACCATGTCTGTTGTACAGCTTTATTCCCTGCATAACAATGGCATTTATTTTTTGGTAAAAAACAACAAAAAAACCCCACGAAACACATTATGCTAAATGCCAGTAGAGAGAATTCAGCATTCTCTCCCTCTCTCTTTTTTTTCCAGAGACAGAGACACTATTTTTAAGGAAGTAAGGGACCCTGACAAACATTCCTCCCTCTTCTCAGGGCTATCATGTACCCAGGAATTCAAGTGATGCCACTACTCTCATTGCAGGTTCCCCTTCTTTAGGAATTTATGAAATTAATGGTTATCATAACAAACCAAAATATTATGCATAACTAAATTAGTTGTGCTATCAAAGTTTGCAAGAGTAAGCCAGCAGAGATGAGACTAGCTATGAGGGCCCCTGCTCAAATATCACATCCAAGACATTAGTAGGAGTTAACTTTCTACTTTTCTGGACTGATACCAATATACCTGTTGGCTTGCTATTTTTGTCTCTCTGTCAATCATATTCAGCCCCCCCACTCAAGGTGTAGGGCAGGCTTGTCCAACATACGGCCCGTGGACTGCCATGCGGCCCGCTGAGGTATTTTCCGTGGCCCATGGTGCTGCGATTGGAAATGAAAGTAAACACAGTTTTTACTTTTGTTCCCACCCCTCGGCAGCTTCCTAATGGCTGCTGAAGGGCGGGGAAGGGACGAGGTTCCTGCACGCACCATGTCAGCGCGCCATGGCCCGGCCAGGTCCCTTGCAGGGCCAGACCCCTCGCCAGCCGGGGGCGGCGTTGGCTGAGGCTGCTGAGCGGCCCCACCTGCCCACCCCGAGGAGCCAGTGCCCACCCAGGTGGCCTCAGCCGATGCCACGGGCTCGGGGCAGGCGCAGGACGGAGCCTTCATGGGAGAACTTTGCCGCCGGGTGGTGGAGGAGCGGCTCTGCTCACGGGCCAGGGACACGCCAGTTGCTGTCAAGGAGGATGCGCGTCTGGGAGCGCCTGTGCTCCTGCCCCCACCTCCCCACCCCGACACGAGCCCATGCCCATGCCCTGCGCTGCCAGAGGGGCCCCGCGTGGGAGGCCAAGCAGCGGCCCCTGGCACTGCCGGCCCACGCCTGCCTCCTCACCCGCCCGCTTCAAGCCAGCCCCACTGCCCTGCCCTGCAGCAAGGTGGCGACTACTCCCCTGGCCAGTCTCCCCCAGACACTGTGGCTCTCCAGGCTCCACTGCCTGCGCGCAAGGCCCCAAGGGGGCCGCTTCTCATGTGCTGCTGGGGACGGGAGGAGGCCGGCAGGCTCCGCCGCTGCTTTTGCTGGCCAGTGCAGACCTGGCCGGCTCCTCCTTTCCCCAGAAGCACATGGGAAGCCGGCTTCAGCTGCATGCTGCTTTTCCTAGCCAGTGCCAACCCGGTTCTGCTCAGGAGGGTCCTGCAGCACCATGGCAACCCGGGCATGGCACCAGCAGGCCAGGCAGGCTCCAAGTCAATCCCGGCCCGGCCCCGCGGCTTCTCCAGCACCAGGTCAACCCAGTTGTAGCCAAGCGGCTCCTGCAGCACCATGTCAACCCGGGTATGGCACCAGGCTGGCTGGGCACCCGGTCTCTAAAAATGCTGTCCAGTGTTTGGATTGTGTTTGCTTCTGTTTCTCTTTGTGCAGGATTGGGGGTTCAACTTGTTACTACTTGTTAAAGATGTGTTACTAACAAGTTATTAATTCAATAAAAGTAAATCTTCTTGAAGATTATTCTCAAAAATGCCCATATTTTGTTGCTTTGATTAGTTTCCACTCTGGCTGGCATCTTTTCCACATTTGATCTGTCGACTTGCATTATGCTTCTTTCATTGAGAAGCAGGTAGAAGTGAAAGTGTTTATTTTAGTCAAGTGTTTGGTATTGTTTCATTCTTCTTTTATATTGTTTTTATTTTGGATTTTAAACCATATTTCCAAACTCATTTCATTGTCACTTCCTGAAACTTCACTGGTGTCAAAGGTCACGTGACATCACTTCTTGATGTGATACTACTTCCTGTGAGGTCTCTGAATATGGCTTGCCGGCCCACTGGGTGATAAAAAGTTCGTATCCGGCCCCACATTCAAAAAGGTTGGACACCCCTGGTGTAGAGTGAGCATCCTGTACATAGGAAGAAGAGCAGGTAGTTGCAAAGCATGAAGAGAAGGATTAACGGGGAAATGGAATACATGGGAAAAAGAATTCAGTGATTTCGTTCCGAAGAATCAAGAGGTATGCCCGTCACCCTACAACTTGTTAGCACCCTTTCCTCATAGAATCATAGAAGTAGGGTCGGAAGGGACCTTGTAGATCTTCAAGTCCGACCCCCCGCCTGGGCAGGAGAAAAACTGGACTCAAATGAGTCCAGCCAGGTAGGCATCAAGCCTCATCTTAAAGATCCCCAGGGTAGGAGCCAGCACCACTTCCCTTGGAAGTTGGTTCCAGCTCCTAGCCACCCTAACTGTGAAGTAGTTCTTGAAGTAGGTTCCACTCAACTTTGTGGAACCAATCACCTATAGTCACTCATATACCCAATATTCAACCTTGGAAGATTAAGACCTTTAAAGCATGGTGCTCCTATCATACACTGGATTCATAAAAGTTATTTTTACAATATTACTGTTTGAATATATTGTGCATTTAACTTTGCGGTTGCATTCTTCCATAACGGGGACTAAATGCCAGTTATGAAAGGACCTATACATGGTAAAGTGTCAAGTAAAGAGTTTTAGAATGCCAAGATGAACATGTGATCAAGTAGTGAAAGAAAACTGTGCCTCAAAACTATCAGTATTGTTACTGCAATAGCACTTACAGTCCCAATCAGTATTAGGGCCAAGTACACAGACTGCTCCCCTTTCAAGATCTTAAAACCTGGTCTACTAGAATTCTTTAAGCAATCAATAAAGTGTAGTAGATAAAAGGCGGCAGCGGCAAGGCACTCTGAACATACAAATGATATCTGACAGTTTCACAAAAAAGTCTATTATAGAGTACTCATTGGGTATGAACTGATATATATTAACAACGGAACAAAACAAAACAAAGTAGGGATAAGCAATCCACCTTCAATAAAGCAACAACAAGATGTGAGTTATTGAGGTAGAAGGGAGTAAACAGGAAATGGTGGACAAATTTGAGACTAGTGAAGACATGAAACAGAAGGACCTAGCTAAATGGCAGTGAATGGTCAGTACTAGTTTAACGGATGTTAGTAACACATATTAAAAAGAAAAAAAAAAGTACATCTCATTGGGTTTCAAGTTAGCTGTGATTGAAGACTTGGGGAAAATATATCAAAGTAAAATTCTATTACAAGTGCGGATCAAAAGGCAAGATTCCCATTGACTTAACGGGATCAGATGTCACCCACAGATACGACAGTAGCTAGTTAATGACGAAATGAACAAGTTGACAGAACTAAGAATGGGATAATAAAGGATACTAAAACTATACAAGTCAGTGGTGTACTCTGGTTCATCCAACCTTAAAAGAGGATAACAGAAGTAGAATGGGTCCAACTACTGGTGACAAAAAATGAAGAGAGACATGCAAAGACTGATATGTAACAAAAATGCTGAGACTATTAAATTCAGAAAGGAGCTCAGTAAGTGGGGATATAATATTAAGTATATAAAAAAGAACATAGATCATGTGAGATCCTAGTTTCCTTGTTGTTTAATTTAAAAAGGGAACATTCACTGAAACAGAGATTTATTTATTTTTTTTTAAATCCACAATACATACATGGCATAGCAGGAAACAACTGATAAGTGATAGCTTTCTAAGGACTCTTACATAGGTTTTAGCATGTTGAGGGAAGGGATGGGGGAAGAAAGGTATCAGGGCTTCTGAGGAAAATGGATCCAAGAAGTCCTCAGATAAAACTTTCAGCCCTTTCAGAAGCTTTTATCAGGTCACAAAAATGACCTTATGATCCAAAGGAAGAATTCTTTAACTCTGAACACCAATCTAAGGGACACTATTCATGTGTACAAAATTGCAAGTTGAAAGCTTGCCAACACTTGCCAGCTTTGTGAGCTAGCCTTCCCTAGTCTGATAGTTAACTTATCTGGTTTCAGAGGATAATTACCATTTAAGAATTGTATTTCTTCTTCCATGATTTTAAAAAGTCTCAAAATAAGGGCATTTTCTCCTTCTCTCCTCCATGAATATATATTTTTGGAGAAACATGCTGTTAACTTTAGCACCGCTAAAGTCTGGTAATTTTTCAGAGCCTCTCAATGTTGCTCAAGTTTCACTAGTCCTGCCTGTTTTTAGACTGCCAGTTCCATGCTGCTTCTCTTAAGATCCATATCTATCTATCTCCCATACTGCTTTCATTTTACTCTAAAACATTTTTACATGAAATCAGTTGCGTGAAATATGATTCACTCAAATTACTGATTAAACGTTCAGTTTTCTCATTCACAATATGCTTTGACAATTAATTTTATTCAGTAAACCCCCCAGGACTGGACAGCTCCTGACAATCAATTTAGATAAACAGCTTAGAAGGATAAAATCAAATATACTTATTTCATCAAGCATAGATGGAAACTCTAAGAAAGATATCTGGAAAAAGAAAAAGTCTCAAAATAAGGTGATTTTTCTTTCTCCCCTCCATACATACTTTTTTTTGAGAAATGTGCTGTTAGGTTGGGGCTAGACATGCTTGATTAGTCTTGTTAATGAAGACCTGCTCTACAACATTACGGGTAATCCTCTCATTTTAAAGGGAAATAAATTGCAGTATTGCTATAATCTAAGTTATAATTTTTCCACGTAGGTTTATTTAAACTGTGCAAACAGACTGAAGTTTTGCACACATGCCATGAATCTTCATGCAATCATAGTTAATCATTTAAAATGTTTAAGTTCAATGCAAGTAAATGTTATTTCATTTAATCTTTTTCAGCTTAAAAGAAGCATTACAAGTATTCTAATATTCTGCCCTGTACATTGCGCAGTTATTCACACCTGTAAAAAGCAAGAGGAAAGCAGATTTACCTACATCACTATTCTAATATGACTGCATTGTATGCTGTCTTGCCTGTCACTATATTATTTGCACATGGGCAAAAAAAAACCAAACAGGCAATAAAAATTTCAAATTCAATAGTGTTGGCTTAATTTCTTTACAAATTAATACAAAACTTCAAGAACAGAGATTTCTTCTCTAAGCCCTTCTCCCCAGCCCCGAACTTCAGAGTAAGTTGGTAACTGGCTTGTATGAAAGCAAGCTCTAGTTGATAAACAGTACTGTTACGATCCGATTCTATTGGAAATGTTTTTCATCATTATAAATCCAACTAAAAAATTCTAATCCTCCCTGCATCATTACATCTCAATTTAAAACTATTGTTTTCGGACAATTCTAAAAACGGCTTATTAAGAGGACTTAGTGTAAAGTGAATAGATCACTATAGATTAGAGTCGCTGATAGATCACCACATGCTTCCTGACAAGTTTAATTCTTAACAGAGTTTGATCAATAGCTCTCCAGAGAGGCTAGTGACAAACAGTAAGGTGTCTTTTGGAAAATGTTGGCAGGTCAAGCAAGTGAATCATTTAAGAGCTTGGTAACAGTCCAGGGAGAACAACAGTTTAAACTGACCTATAAGATAACTCAGAGTGACAAAACTTGTACCATACTGTAACAGCATCAAGGGCCCCTAATTCAATTTTTTCACTAATGTATATTTTAAACTAAATTAAATAGGTCCTTATGCATAAAAAAAATACAATACAAGTAAAAAAAAGTTCTTGTCTTGTCTTAATTAAAAGCAGTATTCTCATAAAATAAAGCTATTTCTTGAAAGTAAACCACATCTGTTCTGTGAAAGGGACTCAAATTCCACATTTTAAATCCAGAAGTGAATTGTTTAAAAAAACCTTAAAAATGGACTCCAAATACCTTGAGATTTAATTAAAAAATTATAGCCATGTTGTACAATTAAATACTGAAATATACTTTGCATGTTTTACTCAGAATGCCAATTAGTTATGGCACACGACAAATAATTCTCAGATTAGATGAGCTCTTTCATATGTTTAAAAACACATTTTTTTCCTGAGAACTGTTTTCAGCTTCTTAATTTGGCATGCTAAATAAATAAGTATCAAACATTTTCACATAATTTTCTATACTTTCATTTCCTTTTCTTTTCCATTTTTAATTCAAGAAAGGCTATTTTAAACGCAGTGTTTCTACTACCTTTAAAATGAGGATAAGGAGTCCACAAGAAAATATAGTTTTTTGTTTTCTGGTTTTTTTTTTAACCAGTCAACTAACATTGAAAGCTTATCCATTACTGGTTTTCCAATGGAAGTCTGTGTGCATGTTTTAAACAATTTCTTTGGCTGCTGTTCAAAGTCAGAGAAAGGAGGAGCTAAGAAATTTATTTTACATTAGCAGGGGCCCAGTGATCATGAATTAAAAACAAATGAGTCCAATTCTAATCTTTTTTGTTTTTTAGCAAACATGGTACAAACTGACCTTCATTTTTACTATACAGTTGAAAGTAGTTTCATTTTCTGATTAGTAATCTTAACTAATGGGGTTTCAGTGTTACTAGCAGGAGCTAGTACTTCTGTCCTCATTTTTTGACCAGATTTATAGATCTGCTAAGGAGCTAACGTCAGGCTCTTCCTTAATCTAAGCATTTATTTTGCCATAACACATATAGTCAAATCCCAAAGTAAGATTACACTGATACTATACCTGCCTTTGCTCATCCCTAAGAAAAGGATCTACTACACCTTGCTATACTTTTTCAGAGGAACATACTGGAAGAAGTAGACAAGCTTGTTACGGCCTAAGAAGCCATTTCCTAGGACAAGCTTGTAGGTAAGGAAGGGCTGAAGCAAAGATTTCTGTTATGGGAGTGAATCAGAGATATCAATTACAAAACTGGTACTTCTAAATATTGTCACCCAGGGCCAACAACCTGCTAGATATAAAAAAAATAAGGAAGACCAGGAAACCAATATGACCAGATTTACAGGATTGGACTGGAGTCAAGACAAGAAGATGGGTTTATTATCACAAGAAGCTCTGCTAGGTGACATACTATAGTAGTGGTTCTGAACCACTTTTGTACCAGGACCCATTTGTAAACATCGATTGCCAGTCCCGACCCAGTGCCCCTCACTCCCGACCCGCTGCTACCCACAGCCTGTGGGATGGGGGGGAGGGGCAGAGGGGCCCCAAGAAGCCCCTTGCAGGCCAGAATTCTGCCAGTCTGCAAGGGAAAAGCCATGGTTTCCCATGTTTTTCTCCTTTAAAGGAGAAACCTGAACAAGAAGCTTTTATTAGTTAGTATAATTTCAACATTTCTTCATGTTTACCCATTTGGAACAAGCATAAAGTATATCTGTTCCTATTTACAGTGACTGGACACTAAAATTTCTACTACTGAAGTGGAAGTTCTCATGACTCAACTCCAACATACTTTTAGGGTTTTTTTTTAAGTTTGTTGATCGTTATTTAAAGTTTGCCTGCAACCCTTTCATGCATTCTTGTGACATATGGGTTGAGAAATGCTGTGCTATAGGACTTGAGCCTCTACCCCTGCCCCCCCACACCCCCGCGCCCACACACACACTTGTGAGGGAAATAGTTATATCTATCCACTACTATAAAGGACAGTCCAGTGTAAACTACATTTTTTTAACTGCAATTTATCAAGATGTTGGCAAAAGTAAGCTGAGCATATAACCATACTGTCACAGCAGAGAGGTATTATGCATTATATTTTAGGAGCATGGCCTAGACTTTTCAGGCATGAGCCATCTACATTTATACTTTACTGTCTTTAGAAGGTTGCTGGTGGTTTGTAGTGATGTCTAGCATCTTATGCATGAAAAGGACAGCCAAAATAATTCACTCATCCATTTTAACTACAGTATTAAAAAAAACCAAGGACTACGAGAAGGGACATATCTGAAACCTTGAAACTTTTTGGATCAAATTCCACTAACACTGCAACAGGTTTGCAATGCAGATGTTGATATTCTTATTTCTCAGCCTACAACACATAATTAATCCTTCACGCAGGACGAAGCAGCACTGTGAGCTCTTGGAGTGAGAAGGGGGCAGGTGCCTTTGCCCTCCTGCTCCTCTCCCCACAGGAATGGGAGGTCTGGAGCAGCCCATTCATTTCCCCAGACCAGGATCACCCAGCCTCAGGAATACGCAATGAACAGGGGAGAGGAGCAATTGCAGAATGAATGTCTGTACTGCTCCCTATTCCAGAATAATTTCCAGCAGTGGAAATTTTTCACCACTAGAAATGAACATTTGTGCACGGTCTCAAAATGGGACAATCAGCTTGTCTTTAGGATCCCAGGACAAAAGGCTTTCTCCAGGAGGAATGCAATGTCTCTTTTTAGCCTAAAGTGCTAATTGCCTTCAATCTCACTGACTTTATGGCTATAAAGGACAACTCAGGCAAGTAATTCCTATGACCCCAGTCCCAGACACATTTATACACACAATTTAGAAAAACAAGACACACACTTAAACACACGTGCACTTACAGCATTGTGGAGCTTTAGGGCAGACTTGTCCAACACGCAGCTTGCCAAGCCATTTTCTGTGATGCATGGTGCTGCGACAGGAACCCCTTGTCCCTCCCCCACCCCCTCAGCAGCTTCCTAATGGCTGCTGAAGGGCTGAGGAAGGGACAAGGTTCCCACACGCACCATGTCAGCTTGATGTTGCCGACGTGGTGTGGCTCTTCCCCTCCCCCCTCATTTCACTGTGTCCCTTCCTTGCCCCACCCCTCCCTTCCTCATCTGCATGCTGGCCCCTCCCTGCACCAGTCCCTGCCAGCCGCATGAGCTGGAGCAGGTCGTGGTGCTGCGGGCAGGCGCAGGGGGATGCTGCGGCCAGGCCTGCGGGAGATGCTGCTGCGCTGCTGCTGTGGGTGTTGGGGTGGGAAGCCGGTGTCGCTCCCGCCTCCCTGCATCCCCCCGCGCCCACAGACATCGCACTGGGGGTGGAGAGTCACGGGCCCTGGGGAGGGAGGGACCCCTGCCGCTTGGGCTCAGGCTGTCCTGGGGGAGAGGGAGCAGACGGGTGTCCCTGTACATCCCACACCCCCCTATAGAGTCCCCACATGTCCCCCTGCCTGCTGAGCCCAGGTATGCAAGTGTGGGAGCATCCTCAAAGCCGCCCAGGTGGCAGGGAGGACACGGCGGGGTCAGGCAGCACCCCTTGACCCCTGTGCCCCCAGGCTGCGGGAGGACTGGACAGGCCGCGCGAGCGCCCGCTCCTGCCAGCCCACTGGGTGATAAAAAGTTCATGGTCCGGCCCCACATTCAAAAAGGTTGGACACCCCTGTTTAGGGCATAAGCCAGGAGTAAACAAAATATGGCCTGTGGCCTGGATTCAGCCCACTATGGGATTCTATCCAACCCATGTCAGGTCCCTTGGTCCCACCAGGCCTGGGCACTGGGGAGTAGCCTGGGCCATGTCATGTGTGGCTGGTCTTGCTGCTCCTGGGTGCATGGCTGGTTGGGGGCAGTGCAGCAGCCAGACTTCACTTCCTGAAAACCCCCACAGAGGTGACTCCTTCTGGCTGCTGATGCCAGTGTCACTGGACCAAGAGGGCAGGCAGGGTCCCTGTGGAGACTGTCCTGGGACCCCCATGGGCAGGGAAGGCTCAGCCGGGCAGAGGAGATGGGGCTATAGGTAGGCAAGGAGTGGTGTCTGGAAGCAAGATGGGCAAGCAGGGTTGGGGCCAGTATAACAAGGTTGTGACAGTGTGGGGCCGGGGCAGAACTGTGATCTGCTCCCCATATATCTCTACCTGCAGAACCAGTGCCCACTGCAGAGGTGTGAGAGGAGTGGCTTCTGGGCTCTACCACGGGCCCTTAACCTACACTGTAACCACCCCATGATCCCAGTCTCAGCCCCACCGCCCATCCCATTCCCAGCTACAGCTCCCCATATGCCCGCAGCTCCATCCTACCTGCCAAGTTGAGCACGCCCTGCCTGCAGGTGTCCCAGACTAGTCTTTACAGAGATGTGGCCCATCCAGCCCCCAAACATGCCATCTGGCACTCCCAACAGCAGATGCAGGGTGGACGGGCCAGGGTTGGATAGGATCAATTGTCACCCTCCCCCACATCCCCCCAGCAGCTCAACAAAACTGCCTAAGTGGCCCTCCAGCCCAAATAATTTCCCATCCCTGGACTAAACCTATATAGCCTTAATGTGGTGAGATATACTGATAAAAAAACAGGAATCTTATTCAGCTGAACAGGATTACTCATATAAATGAAGATCTACAGCTCTGGGCTCTTAAATTCTTTCAAATAACAGTTACTTACTTTGAGTGAAGTATTAGCCATTTTCACAGTTTAATAACTTTGCAGATATTTGTTCACAGATGTTTAAAATAATACTGTTTAAAATTTAGAGTTCTTTAAAAAAAGTTTTCAAACTAAATATATTAGGTAACAAAACACTGAAGTTTTATATCTATTTTTACTATTCACACCATGCAGCATTGTATTTTTTCCAGAAAAATGAAACATCTCAGATTTCAGTTTCTAACTTTCAAGTTTTTAAAACAGTGCTACTAGTTCTGTTCAAAAATGGTGGGGAAATTTAAAATATCACATGTTTACAATAGATTTGTAAAAAAAAAATCAGGGCAGTTTTCTCTTTGTGTTATATTTTGCAGGAAAGATTTACTTGGAAACAAATCTGTTCTTTGGCATTTATCTGCTACTTTACAATTCCTTGTCTGAATTCATAAAAATCAAATATACTAAAAAAAGTGTCAGCATTTTAAATTACATGTCCTCGATCATGAGGGTACAGAACAAATTATAATGAATAGGAAAGTTCCCTAATTATAAGCAATAGTCTGAACAACCCCATAATGTGAAAGCCTCACAATGGAGGATTCTCTGAGGATGAAAGAGTAGTTAGCGCCATAGCCATTCAGTCTTTTTCACTAGAGAAAACAGAAACAGACAACTGGGCAGACTACCAAATTATTTTATTTGCAGAAACTAACAATCACTAATAAATCAGGTCAAATTTGAAACTGAAACAATACAGTCCACTTATATCTGTCATCAGAGCCAGATTCCCCTTACAGCTTTGATACTTAGTTTATACACTACTCTTGTTGTTTTGACTTGGAAAATCATTATCACTCTGCTCTAAGAACACGATCTTACTCCATCAAAAAAGGATGCAAGATACTGGATTGTAAGTTTACTTACAAGAAACAATATACAAGGAGCAATAAAACGAACGTTTCTTAAAATTAAGCAGTTCGAAGAAAATGAGACAACAGGCTAAGGCTATCACTGTTTTGCCTACCCTAATCTTAGAAAATAGGGCATTATGGCTAAAAACAGATATAATTTTTGTTGTAGCATCAGCTGTGCTAAGATGTGTCCTGATGCAGCTGATCTGATTAATCAGCAAAAAGGACACTGCCACTTTCCTATACAGCTGGGCCTCAGCTAAACCCAGAGCTTCAAGAGCCCGATCCTGCAGGACAATGGTCCTGAGTGTCAAGCTCTAACCTGAGGCACCACCGTGTGAAAGTCTGTCCTTGGAATTTATACATCTGCAAGCACAGAGCAGGGTATTGTCCTTGCAGACTGCTTCCCAACCTGGGGTGCAGAAATATGAAATGCGTGCCCCAGTAATCCCCCAGTAATCTCAGCCATAAAGCAAACAGACATCCACTGCAAAAATGCAGCACAAATTTATACCACCTATTGTCATGGCCACAATTTGGGGCATTTGTGACATGACAATGGCCAAAGACATCTGTTTGCATGGGCTTTGTGCCACCATAAACCTTTTTATGGTGGTACAAATACCATGTCACCATGTCTGTTTTAGCCTTATGTTATGACATGGAGATAACGTTTTCCCTCTGGTGTTCTCCTAGAGCAGTAACTAGGTTTTATAGTTTTTAACTTAGTTCCCACCTGCAAAAGATTGTGTAATTAATATATGTTTCAGCTGGCTACATCAACATGTCAGGGTTATCCACCTCCATCACTTAAAGTGTTTCAAAAAGCAGATGTATTACTGAAATATATAAGAATGGTTTAAAAGTTCCTATTTTGTCACATTCCCAACCCCAGAGACTTAACATTGCTGCTGCTTGCTCTTCTTTTTCCCCACCACTGTTTTTTGTCACCAGGGGCAAATAGAAACCCTGATTTCAGTGGCGGATAAGGAGGAATGAGGCAGGAGAGTGGTGTTAACGCCTTGAGTTGTGGAGCCAGCAGGAATTAATGCTACAATGCAAGAGCTCTGGCAGCCAAGCCAAAAGGCCTGCAGCTGGACTCCCCACCTCTGCAAGCTAGATGTGGAGCATGAGCCTTATATGTTGCATTTGTTATGATCTTAAACATGAGTTTCACTGGTTAGGGGGAGGAATGAGGGGGGCAATGAAGCATCAAATTAATATTTGATAGGGTCTGCTAAAATTATAATTTAAAAACTTGACCATAATTTACACATGAAAGCATGCATCCTCCCTCAGTAACTCCAAAAGGTCTGTACATGCAGAGACAACTAACTGTGCCAGATTAATTGCTTTTATCTGCACCTGACCTCATGTACTTCAATGTTCTAGAATTTATATTGGAAGGATAATAATATTCCTACTAAATAGAGCTGTTATATAATGCAATATAATTGCTAATGTGCCATTAGAGGAATGACAAGTTATTTTTAAAGCTTGTATATCTGAACCAAAAAACAAACAAACAAACAAATGTTTAGAGCCATTGGATATGTGCTGAATATTTTACACTGGCTGGTGAAAAGAAGATTGATCTTTTCATAGCAATCTTAAAGTACAAACTACATTTGATCACCTACCTAAAATCCATCTTTTGGAAACATAAGATGCACATTACAAAGAATTACACTGAAATGCATCTATATACAAACACACACACAAAGTATGCCAACTCGCATGAAAACTGGTGAGCTCATTTTAGGGTCAATGACATGCTGAATGTTAACTATTGAAAAAGCAAGTGTTGCTATAAGTAGTAACCTATCAGTTTACTGGTTTTCTGATCTTAAAAAGAAAATAAAGAAAAGAAACATGCTCACTAATGTCCATTCTTTTGATCCCTGGCACAGAAAAGATTCATACCAGTATGATTCAAAACATGCATGTTAACTTGATACAGTCCTCTCTCTCCAAAGAGTAGTAGGAAGAAACTTCTCATTGGCTCAGTATTCTGTGCATAATATCACAGAATAGCACTGTATCAATAAACCACAACAGCAAGCAGTACGGACAAAGGGATACTATTCAGGCTGCAGCATCAAAGTTAAGTAAAAAATAACTACTTATATCTAACACTGAACATCTTCACTTTATCAAATACCTGAGATAGGAGCTCAGATGATAGCTAGTTGACCAGGGAAAGTTGTGATGCAAGCTGAATATTTCAAGAGGAGTTTTTTGTTACGTACCTTATATAATCTTAATATTTTACCTGTCTTAAAGGGTTTTTTCCCCTTCTGTTGTAAACTGCTCTGACCATTTTTGGGGGAGAAGCAAAATATAAATCAAGAAAAGAAAAAGGGAAAGACATTCCAGAGTGCGAGTTCTCAGACCTCTCAGGCTTGCGTCTCTGGTGTCTGCCTGAAGTTTGGGAGATGCTGGTTTTTTTTCTCCCTACAAATCATTATTTGTAGAATAGTTTCTAGGTAAACCTCAGTTTACCAGATACTTCAAGCACACACACAAAAAAAGGGCTCTAACCTGAGAGGAGGTAAAATATATTTTGCCTCTGTTTATTAGAAGTGGGATCATTCAGGGGAAGGGGATTCACCTATCGATCATCTGAGCAAAATTGCAATAGAGTGCAGTCTATTATTACATTGCCTTGGCACTTCCATGCAGCTCCTGGTTCCCAGAGGGACTCTATATCCAAGAGA
>NW_017729024.1:66864613-66867015 GCF_001723915.1 Gavialis gangeticus | reverse complement strand
CTCTAACCTGAACAGAGGAAGAAACAGGGCAATAGAAAGAAGAGGAAAAGTAAAAGAAATTCAGAGATAGTTATGGTTAGTGTACCCAGTAGCCATCTCTCTACTACAGCCACTTATCTACCATTCAGCATTTTGCAGGCAAACGATGACTGACTTTTGTGCAGAAATCAAAAGGAGGATAATGTAGTGGTGACTTTAAAGGGAGGAGCTTTTGTAGTAATGTGGGGGAAAGCACAAAGAAAAATAAGAAAAAAGAAAAATTAACAGCAGTGCAACAATGAGTAGAATCACTGGCATAAAGAAGGGGAGGATTAAACCATGAAAAGCTTTAGAAATAACAATGAAAAGTATTAAAACTTAAACGCAAATGTTTGATATAGTGGGGAAAAAAGCAGTCCTGGTAAGAGTCAGCAAAATCATGGTGCTATACTAAAAACAAGCTAGCAAGGGAATTCTTTCAGCAGCACTGCAAACATACTTGAAACCTGGGGATCAGCAGAAATGTTTGTTGTACTAACATTGCAACTGCCAAACAAGGACCTCTGGGCTGAACACAACTGTTCATTTACTGGGTCAAACCATAGACTTGTCTTGCCCAGTTGACTCTGTCACAGCCCAGTGTACTCTACTTAGTACCCCTCTTCAGTACACTACTTATCATTTGTCCCCGTAAATCAGTTGCCACTTGCCTGGTAGCCTCCCTTTCTGAGGATGGCTTTTAGTTTTACATGGGCACTGGCCCACAGTCCCTCAAAGTGGCAAACAGGCCTGTCTCTCACAGTCTGGTACGCTCTGCTTGGCATCCCCCCTCAACACACTGGTTTTTATCCTATAAACTTTACTGCTGTTCCTCTTCTTTTATTTGTCCCATGAGTTCAACTGACATATATCCAATAACTCCCTCTATTAACAGGGGGGACTAACTTTTGCTGTGGGCTAAAGGCCCTGTGCGTCAAACAAGCTTGTGCCACACAGCCCTGCATACTCTGCTCAGTGTCCCTCCCCCCTTGGGACACTTGTTTTCAACCTATGACCTCACTCCTGCTCCTGTTTTCTCTTTAGATCTCCTCCCAAATCAACTGGTGTATAACCAATAGTTCTCCCTGCTCCCATATCCTACCCTGGGGGGTCTTCAAAAGGAGGCTGGATAATCACCTAGCCGGGGTCATTTGACCCCAGCATTCTTTCCTGCCCACGTCAGGGGGTCGGACTTGATGATCTACTTAGGTCTCTTCCGACCCTACCAACTATGAAACTATAACAGGGCAGAAGCCAATGACAATGCGTAGGGGGTACATAGAGGTGCATATGCACCTCCTAAGAGCACTGGTGCACCCCTTGACAGCCAGCGAGGGGGGCCCCTGACAGCAAGCATTCCCTTCTTAGGTGACAGGCAGGAGCACTTGCGCCCTCCCTGACAGCACCAGCTGGGGAGTAGGTGTGCCAGGAGAAGCGTGGCTGGCACTTCTGGTTGCTGACTGGCCACTGAGGAGCAAGCGTCCCCCCTGACTCAGGAGGCACCAATCGCCCATGATGGAGGATAACTGTTACACCACTGGCATCAGGCCTGTGTTAACCCTATGTGTCAAACAGGCCTATGTCACACAGCAGCAGACAGGAAGAACGAACTGGCTACGACCAGGGTTTCTTCCCTCCACTGTACTTCTTTCACTTACAGCCTCCAGTACTTACGCATTTATACATGTGCTCTGGGAGTGGTGGGGGGGGGGGGGCACTTTAATTACAGCGCTCTAATTAAAGTGCCCAGAACGTCATGCGCACCAGTACTGCTGCAATAAAAAATGGCAGCAGGGGAGCTTAAATGAGCTTTAGTTGAAGCACCCCTGCCAACGTTTTTCAGCGCAGGGACGTTGATACACGCGATGCGGGAGCTTGCTGCATCGCGGTAATTACCACGCTCCAGTAGACTCGCTAAATTGGCCATCGCGTGACCGAGGCGATTAATCGAGCCTGCTCTGACGTGCTGTTGCTACAGCCTCAGTTCTGCTTGTGTAGAGGCGCCCTTAAGGTGCAGGAAGCTCTAACTCAGAAGCTGTACCCTGGCTCCCATTTTGCACAGGCCACGTGTCCAACAGCAGCTTAGACGGGACACTTTGCCAGCCTTTCTGCCCAGGTCCCCATCGTTGCAACCTGGTAGGGCTGGAAGCTCAGCGGGCACCGTCCACGAGGGCAGGTGCCGGGCTGTGGCCCGCGGGCCGGGGGGGAGGGCGCGAGCAGCAACCCCACAGGAAAAGGGGGTGGGGAGAGGGGGTGCCCGGCACGGCGCTCACCGCACGGTCCGGATGACGAAGTAGACAATGAGGGCGGCGCTGGCCAGCACGAGCACGGACAGGGCGCGCTGCGTCATAGGCGGGGTCTGCGGGGCCGGCGCCGACACGGCG
>NW_017729024.1:66848927-66864034 GCF_001723915.1 Gavialis gangeticus | reverse complement strand
CGACCTAAGCGCGGCCGGGCCCTGCTGTGGCGCCGGAACCGGAAGTCTGCGCTGCGGGCGCTGCTACGGACGCTCCCGCCAGCCTGGCTGTTGCCATCACGTGACCGAGGCACTGAACTCCCGGCCCCTGCGGGGGAGGAGGTCTGCGCATGCGTGACTGAGGCGCCGGGCTGGTCGCAGTGTGTGTGCATCACAGGCTTAAAGCCGGTCCGCCGGGGGTAGGGCGGCTTCCGCTGTGTGGTGGCCGCAGCTTGGAGCAAGTGGCTGGTGGGCGGGGTCTGGCTTCTGCCCCAACCCCAGGATCAGACCCGCCTTGTAGCAGGACTGTGTAGCCAGACGAGCCTCCTCCTTCCCAAGTGCCCTAAGCACGAGGCTGCAGTCAGTGCTCCCCCTCAGCTCCAATAGCCTCAGAAACCCTTTGTCCCGGGTCGGGGTGGCAGCGGGGTTGGCTCGGGAGTGGACCTGGGATTGCACGGAAGGGGGGTGCAGATGGTAGCATGCATCATGGCCTGTAAAGCAACCCATGGGTTTAGAAAGCACAGTAGGCTTGGAAGGGACTTCAAGAGCCCATGGAGTCCAGCGCTTCTCAACCTTTTTTTGTACCAGGGCCCATTTGTAAACATTGATGGCCAGTCCTGACCCAGTGCCCCCCACCCTTAGCCTCCCAGTGTGTGGGGTGGGATGGGGGGCCCCAAGTAGCCCCTCGCAGGCTGCAACTGCCAGCCTGCAAGGGAAAAGCTACAGCTTCCCACGTCTTTTTTCCCTTGATCCATTTTTAAAGTTTGTTCACAACGCTTCCATATATTTTTGCCATCCGTGGGTTGAGAATCGCTGATCTAGTCCAACCCCCTGCCCAAGGCAGGGGAAGTCTTGAGTCCCATGATCAAATCTGCAACCTTATAGATGTAGGGTCGGAAGGGACCTTGTAGATCTTCTAGTCTGACACCCTGCCCTGGGCAGCAGAGAAAACGGGGCTCAAATGACACCAGCCAGGTGAATGTCAAGCCTCTTCTCAAAGACTCTCAGGGTAAGAGCCATAACCACTTACCTTGGAAGTTGGTTTCAGGTCCTAGCCGCCCTGACTGTGAAGTAGTGCCTCCTGATATCTAGCCTGAATCTACTCTCTGTCAACTTACGGCCGTTATTCCTTGTTCCTCCGGGAGGCGTGCTGGGGAACAAGGTCTCTCCCAAACCCCGCTATTCCCCTCTAGTAAGTTTATAGATGGCCACCAGGTCCCCCTTCAGCCTTGTCTTGCAAAGGCTGAACAGGTTAAGGTCCTGTAGCCTCTCCTCATAGAAGCTGCCCTGCTGTCCCCGGATCATGCAAGTGGCCCTCCTTTGGACCCTCTCGATGCTGTTCACAACCCTCCTGAAGTGTGGCACCCAGAACTGGACACAGTACTCCAACTGCGGCCTGACCAGTGTCACGTGAAGGGGGAGGATCACCTCCTTGGATCTGCTTGTGATGCATCTGTGGATGCAGAGCAAGGTATGGTTAGCTCTACTGACCATGACCTCGCATTGTCGGCCCATGTTCAGCTTGGAGTCAATAATGACCCCAAGATCTCTTTCTGCCTCCGTGCTTCCGAGAAGGGAATTCCCCAGCCTATAGGTATGCTGCTGGTTCCTACTGCCCAAGTGCAGCACCCTGCGCTTGTCAGTATTGAATCCCATCCTATTTTCATTTGCCCACCCATGTAACCTGTCCAGGTCCTGCTGTAATCTGTTCTTACCTTCTAGCGTGCCCACCTCACCCCAAATCTTGGTGTCATCTGCGAATTTAAACAGGCTGCTCTTCACCCCGTCGTCCAAGTCGCTAATAAAGAAATTGAACAGTGTGGGCCCGAGAACTGAGCCCTGGGAGACCCCACTGCCCACTTCCCTCCAGGCTGAAAATGATTCGTCCACCACCACTCTCTGAGTGCGACCCCTCAGCCAATTTGCAATCATCTGACTGTGGCATCTCCAGGTAAAGACAAACTAGCAGCTTTGCCAATATGCCAGGGGCCCAGGGCGGCGTGCATCTCTTTAAGACTGAAGCCAAAAAACAGAAGTTCCTTGGAAGGAGTTAAAACAATAAGCTGCCAGGCTGTGAAATAGGAACGTTCTTACCAGGAGCCATAGACGACACGTGTCCCGCACTGAGATTGGCTTATGCCGCCACCGGCTTCTGCAGGCGCTCACTGCCGGCCCCCCATTCCCCTGCCACTATTGCTAGAATCTGCAGGCGGTCACTCACTGATCACCACCTCCCCCCTCGCTGCCATTAGCAGTGATTGCAGGTGGTCCCTGCTCGCCACCCCTCTCCCCCCAGCTGCCGCTGCCAGCATCTACAGGCAGTCCCCGCTTGCTGCTTACCATCCATGCCTACAAATACTGGCCCCCCAAGTCTTGGGAGGCACCAGTCGTTCATGCCAGGAGTAGTCAACAGAGAGCAGAGCTGCAGAACATTTTAAAATTGTAATGCCATTTTTTAACATCCAACAGATGTCTATAGCATATAGGACTAGTAAACAATAACAAATTAATGAGCGAGATATAAATTATAGGATTTTTTAATATATTATTGAAAAGCATTCATTGTCCGGTTCAGATACTGTTGTTTAAAGCTGCAACCCATATGATTTCAGGTAAGTCTGACAGCCAATATAAAGTCAGCCAAGTTTGTAAACTTGTGACAAATACTCATTTATTATTTGGGAACTGGAAAAGGAAAAGGAGGAGGAAAAAACACAAATGGTGACATTCTGCAATCATTCTGATGTACAGAATTTCTGAAAGAGATGACTTGGGGTTATAGTCCTACATTTCCTTTGCAAATTGTAGAAATCATCTCACTTACAAGGGGAAAATAACTTTACCTTTCATATGTCTTAACTCCAAAGGATGACAGTTCATAAGAGCCAGCAAAGACCTTGAGACTGCTAAATTGTCCATTAAAATTAATGGAACTTACTTGACTTTTACCAAAATTGGGCAATTCTTTTTGAATTCTCAGGATAGATCTTGTAGATGAATTGTGAGAGCTGAGAAACTGCATTGCAGATCATTATGTGTGTGTCAAGAACGTCTGGGTAGGGGGCTTTTCATCAGGAAATAAAGTGAAAACTCAGGAAGATACTTAGGAATTCTGAAACAATGCATGTTCCAGCTGTTTCTGCTGGTTTAAGTAAAACTGCCTGTGTACTTTCTGATGTTAGGAGATCTAGAGGGCATTATACAGAAGACATCTATCTGCTCTTACTTTAATCCCTTCAGAATGGTTTTTGTGGGTCTTGGGAAATGAAGTAGTTTGCAGATGATAGTCTTTCAATCCATATTCCAACTCTCAGAATGTACAAGTGCAGGCTCTCATGTTACCTACAAAAAGAAAATATACATATATTAGTCAATATGCTCTGAGTCAACAGTTCCAAATCCTGCATGTTCTAATTATGTAATAGCAATATTAAATTGATGATAATACCTGAGACTATCATCATTTGAGTCTATTTGTTTTCACCCCCAGCCAAGTAAAAGGAAAGGAAAGGAAAGGTCTGGTACAAAAAATAGAACAAACGTATATGAGGAGGCCTAGGCTTGGCTTTTTCCTCTCCATTATGTGCAAACTATGAAATTCATTAGAAAATTAGAAAATATTTTAAGATGGAATTGGGCTTTATAAAGACGTGTTGCAGACATTTTCAGATTACTATTATACATATACTAGCCAATTGCCGTCAAGAATGATGTGGGGGGGGCGGGGCAGGGCAGGCTGGCAGGAACAGAGTGCAGACACTCAGCACCCCACGGTGCTGTTGCTGTCCCTCCAGCCCCGTGTGCCCCACCCCCATCCCCCCTGAGTCCAGCCCTGTGTGCCAGAGTTGGGGGGCCGGGCCAGTGCTGTGCCACCAGCACCCCACACCACCGCCACCTCCTTGGAGGCAGTGGTGACACAGGATGCTGTTGTATGTGGCGGTAAGGCTGCATCGGCCTCCGGCCCCATGCACCCTCCCCAACCCTCTGCATCTCTGCATTTGGCCCCGTGTGCAAGAGCGAGGGGATGAGGCCAGCACCACAGGCCTCACCCACCCGCTCAGGCTCCTCAGTCTCTGTCGTCATGGGTGGAGTGGGGTGGATGGAGCCCCCTGCCCCACCCCATTCCCCCCCTGCTCCCGCCCTGCTGCTTTGGGTCCGGGCCCATTTTCCCCTCTCTCCATCCCCCTCTGCCTCGAAGGAGCAGGGGCGGAGAGGGGGCGAGGCCAGCACCACTGTCCTCACCCCACCACTCTGGCCCTAGTGGGGGATGGTGTCATCATGACAGTGGGGACTGGGGGGCAAGGCCAGCAGCACTGGCCTCACCCCCCAGCTATGGCCCCACGCCTTGGAGGCAGGGTGGGACAGCAGGGATGGTGCCATGATGGTGCCGTCGCCATTGCCTCCAGGGAGCAGGGCCGGGGATGATTTCTCCAATTTTAGTATTACATTATCATGGTTTTTTATTACCTGGATTCTAGACTCTGCCAGGATCAGCTTTTCATGATGTTCAAAAACATACAATAATTAAGACAGACTCTGTTGCTAAGAGCAAATATACAACTAAAAGTCTGTCTCGTATACTTTTCATTTTAAAGAAATGCATCTACTTAAGAATGCATTATAA
The DNA here is from genome assembly GCF_001723915.1 of Gavialis gangeticus. Taxonomy (NCBI): domain Eukaryota; kingdom Metazoa; phylum Chordata; order Crocodylia; family Gavialidae; genus Gavialis; species Gavialis gangeticus. The sequence goes on along the minus strand of NW_017729024.1, from coordinate 66,859,392 downwards.
TATTTTAAAGTGTTTTTAAAAGGAGTTATTTTGGAGAATTTTTGCAGCATTTTATGTCTCTTCTGTATTTTACTTTGTTTAAGTGCACATAGACAAAGAGTTAACAGTAAATGTTGTTCTTTACAGCACTTTTGTAAAATTGGGTTGCTGAATGCATTCAGTTCTTACTGTATTGGCATATTGCTGAAGATAGGCAAGCTAGTTTACTTTGTTACAAAGAAGAAATCATTTTATAAACAACTATAAAAATTGTCTATGTTACCAGTGTAATAGTTTACACTAGCACTAAATTGGCTTAAAGATTTTTAAAATGCATTTTTATTATTGGCCTAAACATTTGACCCCAGTGCTCTTCCTGCCATGGCAGGGGGTCGGACTAGATGATCTGCTCAGGTCCCTTCCGACCCTAGAAACTATGAAACTATGAAATGTTACTTTGGAAAGTTTTCAGTAAAAGTAGTTTCTTTTAGTACTGCAGACAATACTGCCTAATCTTTCGTTACTGTCATATGAAACTTTTAGAGTTTCTCAGTTATGGGAATCTGATTGAGTTTCCTTGTATCTGATTGAGCTTTAGAGCAGGGCTAGCCAGTCACAAGCTGGCAGAGGGTAGATTTAGGCTAGACATCAGGAGGTGCTACTTCACGGTCAGGGCGGCTAGGATCTGGAACCAACTTCCAAGAGAAGTGGTGCTGGCTCCTACCCTGGGGGTCTTTAAGAGGAGGCTAGATGAACACCTTGCTGGGGTCGTTTGACCCCAGTACTCTTTCCTGCCATGGCAGGGGGTCGGACTCGATGATCTGCTCAGGTTCCTTCCAACCCTAGAAACTATGAAACTATGAGCTGTACTTAATATAAGATTTGGAGGAAAGGGAAAAAGTCAAGGTGTCTGGAGGCTACTTTTGTGATCCATTTATTACCAGAGCATGTAAGAACAGTCTCAGGTGCAGTGATAAGCCCCAAAAGGCCAGCTTGGATCTTTAAATCAATGGCACCTTTCCTGCCTGGAACATATCTTTGGCACATCCTTTATAGCAGGGGCCCCAAGAGGAATTGGCAGAGAAGCAGAGAATCCTGGGCTGCCTGGTTAGGGCTACCAGAAATCACAAAGCAACAAAACCAGGATCAAGGATCTGGCCCAGAAGATAAAATAGAAAGGCAGGAGGATGCCTGTGCTCTCATGCTTTTTAAATTACGTTTTCCCTTCTGTTACATGCAAAAGAAGAATGACATACTGGGGGTATCTACACGGGTATATCTACATTTGAAAGTGCACCCAGGACCACAGCACATTGAGCCAGGTTGGAGCAGCCCTGGCTGGCAGGGAGCCACACGGGTTTGCCTGCCAGCCTAGGGTGCTCTAACCTGGTTCAACATGCTGTGGGAGGGGCTGGCTGGGGTATGAGGGTGCTTTAGTGCAGGGCTAGCCAGCAGGTAGCCCCCCATACTGAAGCACCCTGTGCCCCAGCCAGTCCCATCAGCGTCTACACGTGTGTTGCTGTGGAGTACAAAACTCTGCCATAGGACAGTACTTGTGTTTACAAGTACTAACGTACTGAGAAGCTAATTAAATTTACTTCATCCTAATAGCACTGCACGTGTAGACACTTACATGTTACTGCAGAGCTAATTAGGCAACTTCACAATAAGCATCTCGACACACACACACACACACACACACACACACACACACACAATTAAAGTTACCTGGCTACATTAAGATTCTTGAGTCAATAATACTTTTACATTTAGGAATATAGGAGTTGACATACAATCTGATATCCTCTCTGATAGAGACTGAAGTGCTTCATAGATAAGCCCTTTTCCCCATGCCGCACCACTGGATATCACCTGAAGGGTGATGTTTCTGTCTAGCCCTAGCTGTTAAATGTTGGCTTTTTCCTGAAGTATGGAAGTTAGTACCCTTGTGAGTGAATGCTTTACTAATCATGTAAATGCCTAATTCTTTTCTGAATCCTACAGAATTTTTTTAATTAACTCCACAGTTCAGCTTTGCATTGTAAAAAAGCATTTCATTTATGAGTTTTAATGTGTTGCCTTTTAATTTCTTGAAGGATCTCTGTTCTTGTATTCTGAGAGGGTAACAGGATGGTCTAGTTTGCCATCTGTGAACTACTAATTGTTTTGTACATGCCTCTACCAGTCCTGTCCCTCCTGCTAGCTTTTCTGAACAAAGTTGGTGTAGGGCAGTGGTCACCAACCAGAGGATCTCGATCCACCAGTAGATCCCAGAGTCTCTTGGAGTTGATCCAAGGCTAGGGTGGGGGGGGCTGAGTGCCCACATGCATGCATGTGCATGCCCCAGTCCAGCAGGTCAGTCCATAGCAGAAGGAAGGGATGGGGGCTAGACCAAGGCCCCTGCGGTGAGGGACAGTGCCGCAGAGGCAGGAGCAAGGGTAAGCTGAGTGGGGCCATGGCTGGGTGGGACTTACGTGCTGGGGAGGCATGCCCCCAAATAATTTTTTCTCCCTCTGCCTTGATCTGCGCCCCACTTCCCTCCGCAGAGACTTACCTGCTGGATGTGCGGGGGAGCAGGTAGTGGCTGCGCACGGTAGATCTTGGGTTACCTTTAAATGCCAAAGGTTATCTCCTTCTTTAAAAGGTAGGAGACCACTGGTGTAGGGTTTAATGTACCCAGACCACTGGTTCCTAGGTGAAATAGGTTCACTTGGTGGCGACATGATGACATGAGCTCCTGTTTTGCTGGGGATCTGAAAGAGCGGACACAACCCAAAAAAAGTAAGCCAAGTCAGGCAACAAAGACTAATAGATTCCCTCTCCTAAGCAGTCGTCACTACTGAGATGTTGTATCAAACACAACCACATCTTACAACTGCCTTCCAGGAACAAAACTCCTGGGTTGTACTACTGATTTATGTAACAATAATCACAATACTCTCAGAATTTTGTATTCCATTTCTTTAAAGCTTTGATTTATTTTTTGACTGCTGCTGTGCACTAGAAGATTTTTACTGTGCTGTCCAAGATGATTCACAGGTCCTGCTTCTCAGTGGTTACAATTCATTTAGAACCTAACAGGATGAAGACATAAAACAATTGTTTCTTGAGCATGTGTTACTTTACACTCGTCTGCACTGAATGTTATCTACCACCATAGTACTGCTATGGTCCCGTCTTACATAGTATTGCAGGTTCCTCTAAAGGTTTTTACTTTCTTCCTTCAACTTGAAAAATGTAAATTATTCAAAGCCACATTGTCCTCCCTATAGCCATGTGTAAGGAAAAGAGAGGCTTCAGGCTTCATTCTTTAAATGATTATTTCAGAAAGTGGCAGGCAATTTGCTACTCAGGTAAAGAAGTTGTTGTGTTTTAACCCTCTAGGTTTTATGCTATTATAGAACCTGGAGGAGGTGAGAGTGCCTGGATTCTTCATTTCAGCTTTGCTGCTTATTCCCATGGCATGCAGCAACCCAGGAGCAGCTTCTTGTCCCTATTTTGGCTCTCCCTGGAATAACCATGGAGATGGGTTCCATGATTCAGCGTAACAAACAAGTCTAAATATATGCAGATTTTCCTCCAGATATGCTGATTTACACTAACTAAAGATCTAGCCTACATTTATGCATTCACTTGTCCTGATTTCTCCTTGTGGGGGAAAAATCTGAAATACCTTTTTTTTTTTCTGTTTGCCACGCCTTTAATAGGAGTTGCACGGAAGTCTCATTGGACACTAGTCTAACATGAAGACAGCCTCTCCATTTTAACCAAAGTCCAGTTGCAGAAGGACTCATTGGGTTCTGTGGTACCTACTATTAGTGTGACTTCAGGTGCACACAATACATATCTAGAAAGCAACAACCCAGTATTATAAAATTTGCATCGTCATATAAGAACTTTGGAGGCTTCCGAATAGGAAATACAGAACTTCTTACCCTTGAACCATCTTGTTAAAATTGGAATTGCTGTTGTAGAGCCATGTTTATTATTTTCTCATTAGATGTCAGCATGTCATCAATAATTTCCATGCAGACTTGTGCCCCCTTGGCTTGCATTACTACTGTTGTTTGGAAAGCCATATGCAGGTCTATTTCTATTTCTGAAACTTCAGGGGTTTTTGTTTGTTTGCATTCTTCTCTGCCAAAGTGTCAAGAATTCAATATGTTGGCTGAAATGGAAAGTATATGGTATAATGCTTTACTGCATTCTCAAAAATGATTTACACTGACTATCAAACAATCAAGCAGAACACAAATAAAATGTGCACAGTATCTGCTTTATAATAAACATCATTATTGAAATGCTGCTGTTTCAGGAATAGTAAGAATTCAAGCAGATACAGTAATCCATTCTCTCACTCGGCTACATCATAACAATATGTTTTACTGTTTGGCTTATGCTTACTTAAAATGTGAACTCTTTAACCAAATTAACTCATTAGGGCCCATAGCCTCAAAGCTGTTTAGATGTCTAGTTCCCATTAAAAAAAATAAAATAAAATAATGACAGTTAGGCATAAACATGCTTTTCCAAATCATACCAGGCACCCATATGCATCATCAGGTGCCTAAATACCTTGAAAAAAATCTTATTCAAAATCTTCATTCAAATTGCTATAATCCTTAACTGGTTAGTATTTTTTAAAGCAAAGTATTTTAAAATCTAGTTTCATTAATAAAAATAAATTTAAAGTATTTTCAAGTATTGCAGGAGCCCATGAATTAGTCTGCCAATAATTATAGCTATATGAGCACTGTTTGTAAAAATGATTTTTCCTCTCCTCTGGCAGCCCTTTCCCCTTCTTCTTCATACCTACTCTCCCTGAGCACATAAAAGTTAGGAGCCAATATAAAAAACAGTAACCTTGAAATTAAACATGGCTGTAGCAGTTTACATATAGTACCCATGCACTTAGTTTATCCAGAATTAATGGATATAATCTTTTTTTGAAACTGCTGCAAGTTTTAGTACACGTGCTCCATAAGCTTAAGCGATGCACAGGGGGAACATAGTGGGGCATGTGCAGCCTCTGAGGTTGGCTGCCACCAAGCCTCCACCAGCTTCTGTGGACGGTTGCTGCCCCCAGCTTGCTGCCGACACGGCCGGTGGTGGCTGTGGGTGGTCCCTGCTCACTCTCTGATGCTCATCACCCCGCCCTTGCCACCGACATATGCTCATCACCCCCTCCAGCCTTACTAGTGCTCCTCACGCCCCATGTACAGCCACCTGCACACCCAACCCTGCCAGAGTGAACCCCAAGCTGCGAGGGCTATGGGGCCAGGGACACGAGTCTGCAGCCCCCTGCCCCTGGCAGGAAGTGATGCCTACTACAGTAGGGTTACCCTATTTCCAGTATAATAGAAAGACACCTGTGGTGGGGTCAGGGGGAGGAGAGGAGGAACGAGTGTGATTGTGTGGGGAGGGGCAGTGGTACTCGGGAGCCAGGAGCAGCGGGGAGAGGAGGGATCCAGGCACACGCGTGTCCTGCATGCACATGTGCCCCCTTACCAGACCCAAGGTGGAGGCAAACGCAGAAGAAGTGGAGCCAGCAGTGGGGGCAGCAGCAGCTGATCCCCCTAAGGTAAGTGGGCAGAGGGACTGGACATAGCTGAGCTGGATCCGGAGATGAAGCCCCCCGGATCCCTTTTAGCTGAGCCAGTAGGGAGCAATACTGAAAAATGCAAGGTACTCCACCTTGGGAAAAAAACCTGCAGCCTGTTTATAGGCTTGGCAGTGCTATGCTTGCTAGCACCATGGCTGAAAGAGACTTGAGGGTCATGACTGACCACAAGATGAACATGAGCTACCAGTGGGGCAGGGGGCTGGACTTGATGATCTTCAAGGTCCCTTCCAACCCTAATGTCTATGAATCATTTCCTCCTGGTCTGGTGGTCTATAGCAGACCCACATCATGACATCACCGTTGTTGCTCTCCCCTCTGACCCTAATCCAGAGATTTTAAATAGGCTTATCTCCAATCTCATACTTGAGATTTGAGCAATCATGTGGCTCATTTATATAAAGTGCGACTCCTCCTCCTCTTCCTTTCCTGTCCTTCCTGAACAATTTATACCCATCCATGACAGTGCTCCAGTCATGCAAGATATCCCACCAAGTCTCTGTTATTCTAATTGCATCATAATTTTATGACTGTGTAAGGACGTCCAATTCTTCCATCTTGTTTCTCAGGCTCTGTGCATTCGTGTACAGGCACCTAAAGTAACTAGAAGATTCCCCTGATTTCTCAGGAAGAATGAGAACACCTCTCCTGTTGCCCCATCCTGTTTTCTCTTCCTCCATGTCTCCCATTTCCCCACTTACCTCAGGGCTTTGGTCTCCATCCCCCAGTGAACCTAGTTTAAAGCCCTCCTCATTAGGCTAGTGAGCCAGTCTGCAAAGATACTCTTTTCTCTCTTTGTCAGGTGGGTCCCATCTTTTCCCAGAACTTCTTCTTGGAACAATATCCCATGGTCAAAGCTAAAGCCCTGCTGGCAACACCACCTGCCTAGCCAGGTATTGATCTGAAGGATGCACCTGCTCCTGCTTGGGCCCTTTTCCTTGACCAGAAGGATCAAAGAGAACATGACCTGAGCTCCAGTCCCCTTCACCCCTGAACACAGAGCCTGTAATCTCTTTTGATCTGATCAGGGTCTCCTCTGACAGTATCATTCGTGCCCACATGGATGAGCAGCCTGGGGTAGTAGTCAGAGGACCAGATGAGTCTTGGTAATTCTTCTGTGACATCTCAGTTCCAGGCTTTGGGTAAGCACCAGACTTCCTGAGATAACAGATCAGGTTGGCAGATGGGTCCCCCCATTTCCTGCAGAAGGAAGTCTCCAACCACCACCACCCATTGCTTCTTCTCAGTTTCAGTTGTCTCAACTCATCCCATGCTGATGATGCCTGACCTGTCTTCCTCCACCAATGGAATATGCTTCTCCCTCTGTTTTGCTAGGGCTGCTTATCTGTTCTCCAGATGAATGGCTGCAAATAGAAATGAAGATTTCTGCTTGCTGCCAGAGGTCACAAGCTTCCAGCTTCCACCCTCCTGGGAGTCCATGTCCTCTCTTTTCTCTAGCGCTGCCTTTGGCAGTTTTCTCCACAGTCCTGGCGATCTTCTTCAGCATCAAATCAAAGAAGTCCTCATGGTGGAGGATGCTTTGGAGCCTCACTCCCTTCTCCTGTAGCTCTCTTGCCTGTTCCCTGAGAGACACCTCCAGGAAGCACCACTCACAGTGCAGGCATTCCCCAACCTGGCTGCCACTGGAAGGAACCTGCAAGCTTCAGTCTCCACAGCACCAGAGGTCCAGTAATTGGACCTGGGTGGAAGTCTTGATGGTCTGGACAGAAACCTCACAGGTGCAAAGAGAGGCAGTGGCAGTGCCTCTGGCATTGTGATGTCTTCCAGCCATTTCCCTGGGTCTCTTAATCTGCCTTCTCTCTCTTACTGCCCTTCTTCAAGCATAGGTGGTGGAAGGCGGGGGCTAACGGGGCTTAGCCTCCCCCAAACATGGCTCCACTGCTCCAGCGCTACTGCCACACCTTGCACCCAGCACCCCTGCCACATGCGAGTCCTGTAGTAGCCCTGTGGGAGGGAGGGGAAGCCCCATACCACCTTGCACCATCTTCTGAGCCCCACTCTGCACATCCCCACTACACCACAGTCCGCCTAAATAAGATTTTCTCCCACCACCACTGCTTCCAAGGACACTTTCCCTAGTGAATTTACCTGGAAGCTGGCCTGTTTATTGCTCATTGGCCCCAAAGGGCTCTGCTTCCTCACACCAAACTAAAAGGCTCTCCCCTCAAAAGGTGGGGCATCAAACTTACCTGCAAACTGCTTACCCTGTTTGCAGGCCCTGTTCATTGGCTCCCTGGTTGCTCAGGAAGTCTCTTTTTATACCTGCTGGGCCTGGATTGGCTCCACCCCCTCATTAAGGCTTCTGCCAGGCACAGGCAGCAATCACTCAACAATCACAGGCACAGCACTTTTTTTTTAGCTTCAACCCTCCTTCAAAAAGTCAAACAAATGTTATTGAAAACTTAATTTCCACATAGAGTATCTTTTAATTTTATATTGAAAAATATTGTTGCATTTCAAATGAAGGAAAGCCACTGGCTGTGTTTAGATGAAATGAGAGGTGTGTGTGCACAACACTTTAAAGTGGGCTAAATGCTGTTGCACTGCTTTAATGGTGCTGGTGTTTGCATGCCTTGGCAGCATATTGTGTATTAATTCCAACCGCTGTAGGAAATTTGGTGGTGTAATGCACCTTAAATGTCTTAGGGTGCAACAAACTAAAACTCCACAAAGGAGCTTTAATTTGCTGCCCCTACAGTTGTGGAGAGAAGCACCGGGCTCTGTGCAGCCCTGTGGCTCTGCAGGAAGCCCTGCAGTCAGCCTGACATCTGCCCGGAAAAGCAGGTCAACCCACGAAAAGGGGTGACCCTGATCTTCCCCCCTACTCCCCTGCGAAGCCTGCCTGCCTGTCTGAGCTGCCCAGGGGTCTGGTGTTTCCCTCCATGACTATGGTGCCCCCCAGGACCGCCCAAGCTGGGTGCCTGCAGGTGGGTGCCACCGGGGGGGAGGGGGAGAACTGCAGTTGCTGCCGAGGGAAGCACCAACCCCCCAGCCCAGGGATTGCTCTGCCCTCCCCTCCGCACCAGAGAGGCAGTTAAGTCAGCAGGGTGTGTGTACAACATGGAGGTTTAATCAGACCTAAATTGAAGTGGTGTTTTTTTAAAAACACATGCCTACTGTTCCTAGTCGTACCAAATGTTTTAGCTTTTATTTTTAATATTAAAAGCATGTACTTGTCAACATTGAAAACTACCCAGTGTTTTCACAGAATATTACAGTAGGAGACCATAAAATATCCAAGAAAATGTTTAGAAGGAAAACAAGTAAACTAGACACAGGCCTGTTCTGTTAGTAGTGTTGACCAAGTTGACCAAATCTTTCTAAAATCTTCCAGTTCATGAAAAACTGTCTATGGCACCCAGTTTGCTGCTCACCTCAAGGATCTGTCTTGTCATTACAAACAGAGATTCTTGCATGTTGGCTTCCCAATATGTCCCAACAAACATTTCATTGGACATTATCTCTCAGCCCCTTCAGGAAAAACTTTCAGATGCTGCTCTAATTCCTCTTCTGAAGTCTCCAACGAATACTTTGTCTCTCTCTCTCTCTCCTCTCTTTTTTAAAATTCTTTTGCCCACCTTTGAGTTCTTCAAGCCCCTCTGCTATTTGTTCCATTGCAATTCATTAGGGATATTAACTCATAATTTTTTCCTTGGAAATGGAACCTTCTTCTGACAGAAGTGTTTTCCCCTTTTTATTTGAGCAGTTAACTAAAATTTTGGTTCTTTAAGGAGAAATCAATGCTGGGGTCTGGTAGCTCAGATTCAATCTATTTATTTACAAAGAAGGCACAAAGCCCTCTTTCCCTGAACAGAGGAGCTTGCAGCCCTGAGCACTGTCTAGAAATAGAAAAGCTTTCTCAGTCTTTTTATGTAAGGCCAGAATACAGCCACTTCTGTTAAACTCTCTTGCTACCTTTCTCAGCTTGCTTTCTTGCTTGCTTGCTTCTTTTTTTCTGTTTTTTTTTTTTTAATATGTCCACACATGCATTTGGAGCTATTTCAAAAATGGAAAGGGGAGGGAGGTCTTACTCCAAATTTTGCAGCAGCTGTATGGGCTAATAGTTACATGCGGGAAGCTGGGAACAATACAAATGTACTAAAACAGCTCCAGCTTTAACACTGCTTCATCCAGGGTTAAAGTGAGAGCAGTTTTGCTATATTCCTATTGTTCCTGGCTTGTCTATATATAACTCTTAAGAGTGCAATGTATTCAGGTTGTAGCCATATTAGTCTAGAGCAGGGGTGGGCAATTATTTCAGGTGGAGGGCCCCTTACTGAGTTTTGGCAAGCTGCCAAGTTCTGCATGGGTACCCCCGCCCTTTGACAGGTGTCCCACCCCCTGGTCACCATCTTATGAGCAGATGTCCTGCCCCTTAACCCCTGACCTTTGCCATCAGAAGTCCTTCCCCTTGCCCCTGGAAGTACTCCTTTCAGCAAGGGGTTTTGCCACCTCGGAACCAGAAAAATACCAAATTATTTTCTAAAAAGCAAACATCTACAACATTCATTAATTTGATTTCAAAAAATATTTTTGTCCTGATTTACATGTGTTTGTGTAGTGTACATGGAGGTGATTGCACAATAGCTTAAAATGAAGTCTTACTCTTGTATATTGTGGGAGGTATGTATAGGTTTGGGGGGGATTGTGGGTGTATGGGTATGTGGGGTGAGGGAGCGTGTGGGGTGTGGGTGAGGATGGGGTTTGTCTATGGCTGTGTGAGGGGGTGTGGGTGCATGTGTATGGTGGGGTGTGCATATGGGACTCACCCTATGAACACACCACGCGCGCACACACACACACACACACACACACACACACACACACACACACACACACACACAC
>NW_017729024.1:66806567-66848895 GCF_001723915.1 Gavialis gangeticus | reverse complement strand
CACACACACACACACACACACACACACACACTCTGCCCCTGTGCCTACACACACACAGTGCCCCTGTGCCTGCATGCATACACTGCCCCTGCACCTGCACATGTACACATACTGCCCCTGGGCATACGTGCACACACACACACCCCTCCCGGCATAGTCCGATGCTCTGGTGCTGAAGCAGAGTGGGAGCAGGACAGCAGGGAACTGGCTGGGGGTGGGGAGGCTGCTCAAGCCTGCTGAGGGTTCCCTCTGGGTCCTACTGCCCCCATCTCCTATCACTCTGACAGGCTGGTAGGAGCAAATAAATATTAATTTACTAAATTTTTAGGGACTCTGCAAGTCAGATAGAATGGCCTGGTGGGCCGGATCCAGCCGATGAGCCATATTTTGCCCGCCCCTGGTCTACAGGAAAAAGCAATCAGGGCTCATAGTAGATGTGATATCTTTTATTAGACCAACAAGCAATTTTTTTTCAAAAATCTTGATGTTCTAATAAAATATATCACCTCTACTATGAGCCCTGATTACTTTAAGAGTGTAGCAGCAGCTATATGCTGCCAATCAGCAGCTTCCTTTTTGAAATGGCTCCAAATGTAGGTGTTTCCTTACCCTTGCATGGACAGTCAGAACTTCATAAATGAAGAACCACAGAAACCCTTATTCTTGCATATACCTTTCTTTTGGGTGGTCACATATGTCCATAGTGGAGGCCACTATTGTTTCAGGTACCTTAATAGCTTCTTACAGCTATCTCAGATGAAAGGCAACTGTTATACACTCACTCCAACAAGTCTTAATCTGACCTCTAACAATAGAAATGTTAAAAGAATCACAAGGTTTCTAACGACATACCATTTACACAGCTGAAAATAATGCACTAATGGTTGAATTAGTTGACTGATTGAAGGACAACCAAAAATGCTTATTGTTGACACTAGGATACTTCCTTTACTTACTAAAATAGAATAGCTGTCACTTTCCCCTCAACAGCTTTTAGTGAAAGATGTAATTTGTAAGAGAATATGAAAACATAATTGTTACTTTTGGTTTAATATCTAAAAATTTCAATGAATTATTGACAAAGTGGATGTTTTGATTATGAATTTCCATTTATCTAGTAAAGCCTCAAGTCAGGGGCTCACGCAAGCACATAATTTATTCTGTCTGAATTCAGCAAAGTAGCCTGGCGCACAGGCTTATGTTAAGTTCTTTTCTGAATTGAAATAGATTCTTGTATCAGAGCTCAAGTTTTGCATCTGAGCTGAGAGGTGAGTGCTAGCAATTTGTTTTTGAGGGAATAAGTATACACTTGACTGTTCTAGGAAGTCTATATGCTAAATTTTGTGGCTTCCTTGGAATAAGCATTTCCTGTTCTCATAACTTTTGATTAAGCAAATAAAACAACTTTCAGAAAAAAGCCCAAGTACATTTTAAAGTTTTATTACTTAACTTGGAACATGCTTTAGGAGTTACTTGAGCATAATTTAGGGTGAGCTAAAGTCACAGCACTCTTCTACTCTGGGAACTATCACTTACGAGGTAAGGTTTTTCAGCATTCAGCACCTTGGGTATCTCTGCCTAGGGTCCCTAGGCAGAGATAGAGATATCTATTACACTTTTGGGTCTCTCCTAGGGAGGGGAAAAAGGAGACAGTTAGTTGTGTTAGCCTGCAGCCAAGTAGAAGGTAAATGTGTACCTTATAGACTAACCAAAGTGTGCGTGTGTGTGTAGCACAAGCTTCCATTAGGTGAAGCTCACTTCATCAGAGGCTGTGTATAAAGCAATGTATAAGGAGAGAGAAATTAGAAATAAAAGACAAGGGAGGAGGGAAGAGGGGGGATGGTGAGATGGCAGTGTTGGGAAAGTCAAACAAGCAAGTAGTAAATCAAGTAGGGGGGTCATAAAAGGCAATCCAGGTTAACATCCATAGTCTGCTTAAACCATACTTAACCATACTTAATACAATCCGGTCTGCAGATGATTTCTTGTTCCATAATTTCTCATTCAATTTTTTTTTTTAAGGTTGTTTAAGAACAGTCCCCTGTGATGGAATGTCCAGGGAAGTTACAATATTCTGCCACATGTTTGCAGTCTTTCTGCAACTGATGTCAGATCAGTGTTCATTCATTCTGTCATGTAGTGGTCACCCTGTGTACTAGCTTTCATCCAAAGCACACCACTAAATCCACTGTCTACAGCCAAGCTCTATATTACAACCGTACAACCATAACTGCTTTGATCCCACTGACTAGGATGCACACCTTAAGGATCTGGAGCAGAAATATCTATAGTTACAATACAACTCCAAAACGGTTGTCTCAAAAATCAACAAAGCCAGATTCATGACACTGCTCTAACTTACCCTGGGACAAGGATACCAGTGTCTGTCTGGTTGCTACCTATAGCCCCTAGCTTGAACACCTTAGACATATCATTAATGACCTTCAACCCCTCCTGGAAAAGGATGACTGTCCCAAAGTAGTTATGGGGGAGACATCTGTCTGGGCTTACTGGCATCCCTCCCCCACAACCTCAAAAGGTCTCTGTCAAGCAACAGGCTACCTAATTCCCAGTCACACCAAAGCATCAGGTCTTGTAAGGATCCAGATGCCATCTGTGGTCCATCATCAATACAGACCACGTCATTGCTGAATCAAATGACATGGATTATAACATCCAAAGTTCATTCACTTGAAATTATATGAACATCATATACGCAGTCACTTGTTTAACGTCCCTCTGCTATCTATATTGGACAGACCAGGCAATCCCCATGTAACAGAATGAATGAATACCACTGACATTAGGTGCAGAAAAACATGTAAGCCTATGCCAGAACACTTTAACCTCCCTGAGCACTCCATCATTGGGCTGTTCTTAGGCAGCAAACTTTTAAAAAATGATTTGAACATGACATTGCAGAACAAGAAATCATGGTTTAATCAGGGACTATGGATTCTTATCCCATTACCTGGATTAGCTATTGTGACTCCTTTGTTCCTATGGTTTTACTGCTTGTTTGTTTCCCCCTTCCAGCATTGCCTGTTCCCCTGTTTCTGCTGTCCTCTTTGTCTTTTTTATTCTAATTTCTCTCTCCTTATATACTGCTTTGTTCACGCCCTTTTACAGCCTCTGACGAAGTGAGCTTCAGCTCAAAAAAGCTTGTGCTATATATCTCTAGTTTGCTTAGTCTACAGGATGAAATGGGACAGCCAACTTGAATCCCTGTGCATAGCACATTTGCAGTCCTTAAATTCACCTGCTGCAATTCACTTTTTCCTCCATTTTCTTTTAAGATGCTGTTTACAGTGGATAGGGGGTTGACCTCCCAGTTCCAGCAGACAGTCAAGTATACCAATCTATTCAGGAAATTGTATCTAATAGGCTCGATGTGTCCATTAACAGGCTTGTTTTTGTCAAGTTAATATTGTGGGCTGCTGTGGGAGCAGACAGCAAAATGTGTAACCCATATGGAACCACAGGGAAAACTGACTACTAGCCTATTCCTGGAGATACCTTTTTAGTCACTGATAATCTCTCTGTCCGTCTGCAGATGTTCATTAGGTATTCTTGATAGGATGGTTTATAATAGGGGTGGGCAACTTCCAGTATGGGTACCACAGGTAACATGAGGAGCATGCGTGTATATCATGTGGCAGATTGAGGACAGGACAGGGAGCACAGTGGCAAATATGGTAGGGAGCACAAGGAAGGACGAAGAAAGCAGAAAGGGAGCACAAGGCTAGAAGCAGAAAGTGCAGCAGTAAGTTGGGCAGGGGAAGGGGCTTGGAGTGGAGTGGGGTTTGGGGAGAGTGTGTTGTTAAATTGTGGCATTCCTTCCAAAAAGGTTGGCCCGCAGGTAGTTTGCATCTCCCTTTCTAGTATAGGAAAAATATTCTAGAGAATAATTTAAGTTTCTAGTAATAATTGCTGCAACAGCTTTCTGCTAGTTTAGGATGGAAGTATGTTACCATCCTGTACTCTCCAATTCCCTTTCTATCCTAGTAGTATGACCCATATATCTGTGGGCTCATGCCCTTGAAGAATTCCGGCCATGATGTTTGAAGTGAAGAGCAGGCTTCAATAACTGCATCTTCCACTCTTTCCATAACATCTCTGATAGCCTTCTTGCCCCCTTTTCCCTTTTGATGTTCTCTATGCACACGAGGAAGAAAATGTCAGGTCCAAATCTCAGTGTTTTGCAGTGACTCAAAAATTGTGAAGAACTTTTTTTGTACAAGAGGGAGAGACTTCTATATGTTAACTACTGTAGCATGTGTGCTACCTTCCTTTCCCTCTTAGATTTAATCTGAGGGCTGCATTTAAAAAACAAGACTTTTATCTTTTTAGCAATGACCTGTATTCTCTTCTTGATGCACATGCATAACTTCCATTAACACTGTGCTGTACATGCCCAGTGAAGGAAGCACTTCTTAGTTATTGATCAAAGGTATTAGAGGAAATTGCTTTCAAATGGAACAGCTGTGAGGCATGTTACAAGGTACACAGTTTTGCTTTTTTAATACATGGTAATTCTTGAGGAAAGTACAAGGGCAATTCTAGCAGCAAGGCTGTCGATAGTTTTATGTTGTCATGTACAAGACTGCTTAACTTTGCATGAGTTCAATTTTTTTCTAAATAGTATTAGCTTCTTCTTTGGATTCAAACACTCTGGAATCTTTGTGGCATTTATGTTGCTGAAAATCAGACATATGGGTTTTTGGCCGTTCATAGGGAATAGGAAGCATGATCTATGGTATGTCCTTCTATACTCCTGAAGCCCAAAAATCCTAATTGGAGAATTACAGGTTATCTGAATGATGGACTTTTTTCATATACTGCTTCACAATTTCACATGAATGATGCGTGCTCCCGGTGGCTGGGGGGGAGTGGCAGTGCTGGTGGCAGTGGGAGCATGGCAGCGTAAGCGGGGAGCTCCCGCAGATGCCACTAGCGTTGTTGGCAGCAGGGGGTGGGGCATGGCAAGCACTGACCAGGGGTTGGTGACCACCCACAGATGCCACCACCAGCAGCAGCGGTGGCCTGCAGCGATTGCGGACTGCCTGCAGACACTCCCATCAGCAGCGACATAGGGGAATGACAAATGGCAACCACCTGCAGGCACTGCCAACAGTGTCAGCAGCACCTTTTCGTAGGGTGTGCACCACCATGCTCAGGAGCTGCACGTACACCTGCATGCACCCCCTATGCATCTCCAATGCAATCTCACATCTTTCCCTTGGGAGACATATGCCTTAAATTATCTCAGGAGAGAAAAAAACATGAGAAGCAAGGGGGATGAAACTGGTGATAGAGGAGATGTAAAAGGGTGTGAGAAAGTTGGAGTGAACAACCACTCAGACAGAATGAATATCTGGGGTCCAAATCACAATGGTAATCTGATATTAGTTTCCAGAGACTGTGATTGTTTAGGGGAAACCAAATTAGGGTACCTCTTCAGGGCCTCCCCTTTACTGACTCCAGTTGATGCTTCTCCTGGAAATCCCAGTTGGCTCCATTTCTGGGGGCTCCCATTCTGTTCTTTTTAGTCCCTTCCTTCTAAGTTAACATTTTGCCTATTTTCCAAGGATGGAAAAAAACCTTTATTTTTTAGATGAAAATCTCTCTTCTAAAAGCAATTTACCTCCTGGGATGGACAAGAAAGTTGGCAGAAAGTTAACATATTTTTAATTTGCTATATAATAGCAATGGATGCCCTGTAAGAGCCACTCTAAATTAAGCAATTTAGACCCAAACAAAAATGAGTGCTAATTATTAAGAAATTGTATTACCAGCATTTTGGAAAAATGTTATGATAGCTAACACTCTATTCCCTTGTATCAATACAAGTACTGTAAAAAACAAAGCTTTAAAAATAATGTTATGCCAATCAGTCATATAGATTATAATGGTTAAACATATATGCACAAGATTAAATAACCAATAAGGAAACTTGACATTTACCATTGAATGCCTGATGTGGACGCACAGATTACACTACGTCTCCATAACCAGAGTTTAGAACAAATATTCAGCAGTATAACAGATTGTTCAATCATTTTCCTTTACATTTTAATTCTAAAATCTGAAGGTTTCTGCCATTTCAAAGAAAAATATCAAAAAGCCCAGATTGTAAAGCACTATATTTTAATCTGATCTGAAAAATCATGTTTTATTTCCACATAAAATCATATTAAAGTGCATTGTTAAAGCA
Source organism: Gavialis gangeticus (assembly GCF_001723915.1). NCBI lineage: Eukaryota > Metazoa > Chordata > Crocodylia > Gavialidae > Gavialis > Gavialis gangeticus. The sequence goes on along the minus strand of NW_017729024.1, from coordinate 66,842,681 downwards.
TTCTTGCATGCAGTATAACTGGTTGCCTACAGTTACAAATTGTCACATTTTGTGTTGCTGAAATACTATTAAAAATGCTGTCCTTTGCATACATATAGATTTTCATAGTTATGTAGATCATAAAAAAGATCATTAGCAAAAATATCATAGAAGAATACAGTTTTCTGTGGAACTGAGGGCTTATTGGTTTTGATAGATATGATCCATCTTGTCTATAAAAAGAATTAAATCATTCACCAGAAAAGAACTGCAGCTTGGTTTTATTCACAATACTGGATAATTAATCATATCAAAAGCCTTACACAAATAAATAATATTGTATCATTCAAAATTTAAGGATTGTCAGCTGTAATTTTACATAAAGCAGCATTAGCAGACTGACTGCATAATGAATTGTATTTTCTGTTCTTTCAAATGTATCTTTATGATTTTACCTAATATCTCCATTTGTGGAAGTAAGAAGTTGAATGGCTTGGTATAGTATCACAGATTTCTCTCTAACACTAAGAAGTGAGATATTCTCATGGGTTTCCTGCTCTAGGGACTTTCTTAGTTCTTAGATATTAATTTAAAATTTCAGTCTAATTTCAAGCATTTTATTTTACTTTACACGTAACAAGCATGTTTATTTTATTAGATTAGTAAGAAACAGAGGCCTCAAAGCAAAGCTGTCATTGTCTAGGGGCCAATTTAACAAATCAATCTTTTATGTAAATTAAGTTTAATAAATCAGTTGACAAACCTTATGGGGTGCACAATTTTAGCTTTATCCAGTAGACTGGAAATATAAAGTTCCATCCAAAATGCATTATTTATCTCAACATAGCTTAGGAAAATCAGTTAATGTAGAGAACCCAAAAGAGGAATGGAACATACTCTACAACTTCCTTCCTAGTTGACAATGGTAGAGCAAATTTGGAAGGAATTTTGCTTTCTCAAACATTTGTCTTCACTGTACACATTTCCATTCTCTATAATAATTGGGCTTATGACCTGAGAGTCTTTGATTCCTCTCCCTCACTTCACACAACCATGAGACATTCAAATATTTTTTCATGACATAGAAGGGGGATAGCTACACTAAAAAATACAAAGTAACTCTAAGCTGACTAGACTTGCCCCCACACAGAACATCATGCTACAACGCTAGACTGCTACCAAGACACAGAACTTGCTCCTTCAGAACTTGCTAAGCTGTAGTATCGGAAAATGGTTAAAATACGAAACAAAGAATATTAAACTAGCATTAATAAGGCGGACTCCAATTCTTCATTAAAACCTATTAGCACAGAACACTGGAGTCATGCAGAGTCTCATTAAAGCTTACAGGGATCTGTGCCTGCATCTAAGTGCAAGGTAAGAGTGATATGTTACAAAATAAATTCAGTAGTTGCTAGTCATGGGTCCTAGTAATAAATACAAAAAAAAAAATCTTTCTTGGGACAAGGAAAATGGAAGTCAATAATTTGTAGCTAGAAGTGAAGAAGACGCATTAGCCATTAAGCAGTATTACCATTAGCACTTCAGCTGTTCCCAAAAGCTAGGTATGGGCCAATGATACATGTAAAGGTTAGGCACGATGGGCAAAATATTCTGGGAAGGCTAGTATGGTAGTGGGAAAGTTAATATGGACCAGACAAAAGGAATATATGAGTTGCAAAAAATTGTTGCTGGGTTTGAATGTTACCAAGATGCCCATGAAATAGTGACTAAAAGGATGCATTTTTAAATGGTGGGAATGAGTAGCTATATATAATGTGAATAGCTAGGATAATTTTAACAGAGAGGCTAATGAGTGTCGATAGATGACAGCTTGTCCTAGGAAGAAAGTTGGTTTAACAGCAGAAGAACCGCCTGTCTGTAAAGGTAAACCCTTGCAGGTGTGACAAAAAGAGCCAGCAGAAACTTGAGTAGGTAACCTTGACCTCTCAAAATTACACTCTTAAGAGTGTAATCTAGAGGTTTGCATTTTCCAATGGCAGCATTTTCCTTCTCTTCTATTAAGCTTTTAAAACTAATGTTTTTAATACACCATTTTAGTTTCTTCATTGAGTTAATCAAATTATGATCAATTTTCCTTATACTCTGTAAATCATCAGGGCTAAATTTTTCAGTTCAATTCTGGATTCTGTAGAATGAGTTGTTCTAAAGATTTCTACTGACTTAAAGGACCCATAATTCATACCTTCACACAGACTAATAAGCTCTGTGCTATATTACTTCTGATTCCAGACCTAGAATGTACAGAACTAGTTTGGGGTATCTGGGAGCAGAGCTGCTGTAGGTCACATAGGCATACCCCAGAAGTGTGCACTAGGATTTCAAATCCACATCAGAAAAAATGGGATTTACGCTGACACTGCACATGCTTGGAAGGAGAGACTTTGGTATCCAAGTACCACATTAGATATGTCCTTAGAAGCATGATTCTGAGCCCACTTCCTCCATCTGGCATGACTCTAATCAAGAAATTCAGCAGTGGATCTGCTCCAAGAGCATCCCCAGTGGCTGCTCTCAAGCATGCTGGAGACTGACATCTCAAGAGCTGCCGCAGGAGATCATCCTGGAGTGGCATCATGGTCACATTTCTGAGTGTGCCACATATAAGTGGGAGTGGGTGGGCAGGGTATGTCTGGGACTGTTCCACCTGGGGATCTTCACTGGGGATGTAATGTGAACATACTCTTTTGGGCCCCTCCTTTTTTAGCACAGCAGAGAAAAGAGCTCTTGGCCTGTGGCCAAAAATTACAAAACTAATAATACAGTCCTTCATTTTGCAGCTATTAAGTAAATCCTATCTAATCTGATTCCCATCATTCAAACTCCATCTGTCCATAAGACAAACATATGATATATCTGCAAAACTGGAGCCATTTCTGTGTGTGTATGTGGAGGGGGGAAGGGAGTTAGTCATTTCAATCAGGTAAGTAAAATCAAATTGCAATGCATTTTCGGTTTCTGAAGAAAATTAACACTATTTCATAGGCACCACTGTACAGTAGATTATACTTAGCTCTACACAACAGAACAGTGTTTTCAGGGACTTCTCCAGCACTGATTTTGATATTATTGTGCAATACAGTAATTGGTGAAACCCATTCTCACTCTACAGATCAATGGAAACACAGTCAATCAATGATCTTAGCCATTGTTCATGATCATTCATGTTTGGTAGAATTTTCCACTCATTAGAATCTGATGGAGAGAAAACACAGTCCTTTTCTTGAGATATGTTTAGAAACGTAGCAAAACACAGGCCACTTGATGGGGCATAAATCAACCACTCTCTCCATCTACATTCCCCTTTACCCATTTTTCAAAATGAGAGGTACTTTAATAAATAGCTGTTCTTCTCACTATACAGACACAGTGATGTTGAAAAATCACCATCATTCAGGTCAACTGGATTTGCGGTAGAAAAATCAAACAAACTGCAGTTAACTATATCATTACTGTAGGTTTCCTTTTGAAAATTTGCTTTCCATAGAAAACTATGTAACAGTTATTTCATTAATTTACTTCTTTGTAACTTTATTTATCCCCGTGAGTATCTCAAATTGTGCAGAAAAAAATCAAATATGAATTTAGATAAACTTGAAAATGACAGAAAAGGAAAAGATGTGAGAATCAAGAGTTTAAACAAATATAGCACGAGTTAATCAGCATGAGAAATGGTAATATGGGAGGAATAAGTAACTTTTGATTTGAAGTAGATGGTGAAAAGCAAAATGACCTTTCATGAGGCATTTGAAAGGGGACATTGATACAGGCTGGTGTGCAACCGGGAGACCATTGTGATAAATATAGGGTTCCACATGGGTAAAGGTTCAACAGAGACAAAAATGTGAGTGAGAAATAAAGCAAAAAGAATATGAAAAGTGACAGGGGATGGTACAGAGCAAGTGGGCATGAAACATGTGAATGTGATAAATCTAGGGAGAGTCCGTGGGGTGTTTCTAGTGCAAAGCAATTTTCTGTGGCCAGTAGGGCTATGAGAAGCTTTGGTTTCTGATTTGATTTGGAGAAGATTGAGCCCAATTCAGAGGCCGAATCTCCAAACCCGAATCGGATTGCTAAAAGCTTAAAAGTTTCTGAATCGATTTGGAGCCTCCGAATTGATTCGGAAAAGATTCTAAAGAGATTCAGCGATTCAGAAGGCAGTCTTTATGGGGAAAGAGAAACTTAGAAGAGGGAGGTAGGGACTGACATCTCTAGCTGTCCAGTGACTGTGACTTCTCTCTAACTGCCCTTTCCATCACAGTGTCTGGGGGAGGGACATGGAAACAGCATAAAAGCCTCTGTCTGCAGGCTTGCTGTGCCTTTTGTGAGCTGGTTCTGAGTGAGCAACAGCGTCAGAAAGGTACTGGACTGCCTGGCTTGCTTCCTAGTCAGTCAGTAGCCTGCTCTTTTTTGTTCTTAGGAAGGATTAGATAGGATATAGCTTAGCTTATTTTAGCTTAGCTTAGAATCTCCCTACTTAATACTTATCCAATTCATTTATTTCAATTTATATTTGTTCTCTTTTTTTTTACAATACTTTAAAAAAAGAAAGCTCATGGCTGTCTAAAAACTCATCACACAGAAGAAGAACAAGAAGTACAGTAGTAGTCACACATTCACATTAATAGCACATCACAGAAGAAGACAATATATATAGTTATTAATAATCAAAGCAGAGTCTAGTGCATGCAACACAGAGGAAATAAAACACACAACACAAAAGGAGTCACACTTCACATTCATAATTCATAGTAAATAAATACATTACAGCACAAATGAAGACAGACAGCACACATTTTTACATAGTTCTTAATAATTATTACTCAATCAAACAATCAAAGAAGAGTCCAGTGCACATACACAACACAGAGGAAATAAAACACACAACACAAAAGGAATGACACACACACACCTTTTGCAGCACAGGAAAGATTAATATGAAGCGTGCTGGAAAGGCAGGTGCCACAGGTCTTCTGGCAAGGTAGGGAGATGGGGTAGGGGAAGAACTAGACCTGCAAGTTCCCCCCACCCCCTGCCTGCCCCAAATGTAGATTCATCCTCTTCCCTAGCTGCCATGAGGCTTCTGCTGCCAATGGAAGCAAGGAGGTGAGAACAGTACCTGTACCTGATGTCCCTACACCTGCACCACCTCCCCTAACTCCAGAAGGCACCAGCAGCAGAATCACTGTTTCGTATACCCCAATGTCATCTCCCAGCATGAGCCTCCCACTGCCAGAGGAGAAGCTGGAGCTGGAACCAGGGGACCCAAGTACCCTGGCTCAAGCAATTCTGGGGCCTGAGGGGGAATCAGAGTTTTTGCTCTACACCCCTCAAAGTTTCCTTAAACCAGGTCTCCTTCTCTGGAAAGCGGCACCTTGGAGGAGGTTGAGGTTGTGGAGGTTCAGGCAAGTGGCTCAGATGAGGCAGCTCCTCCTGCTGTTGTGCTTCAGCCTGCTGAAGAGGGGGATAAGGCAGCATCCCCACCCTCAACCAAGAAGCGGGCAAGTAGTGTACTGTGGAAGCATTTTGAGTTAGAAGATGATCCAAGGTTTGCTTTCTGCCAACATGGTCAAAGACAGATCAGCCGGGGCAAGGAAATGAAACACTTCACCACCATGGCAACGCTGCTGTATCTTAGGAGGCAGCACCCCCTTGCCCTTCTTCCTGCTCAGTCTGGCACCAGTGTGAGCATGCCCAAAGGGAAGTCCCCCACTCACTCCAAAGCTCCCATCCACACAAAGCAGAGGCAGACCACTCTGGAATAGTGGGGGAAAGGTGAACAGAAAGGAGGGCAAGTTGCAAAGGTGAGTGAGATCACCCAGACCATTGGGGAGATGCTTGCTCTGAATAGCTAGTCCTTCTCCCCAGTTGAGTGGCCAGGGTTCAGGCAGCTCATGGCACTCATGGCCCCATCATACCAAGTTTCTGCAAACACTACCATTAACAGGAAGGTGGTGCCTTCCTCCCTGTATGAGGCATGTAGGGAGTACTTGAGGTAGGAACTGCACAAGGCAGGGCCACAGGGAGCTTCAACATCTGGAGCAGCCAGGGTGGAGATCACGCCTACCTCTCGCTAACAGGGCACTGGTGTGATCAGTCAGGCCATTAGTGGGCACTCCTCTAAGCTGAGGTGTTGGATGAGTTCCACACAGCAAGGGAGGCCATGGTGGCCATGAACAGCATGGTACAGGGGTTGCTTGTTGAGGCCACCGAGACCCTCAGCACTGGTGATGCCTTCTTCAGCCAGGTGATCCCCATAGCGAGGGAAGTGGAGAACCAAATGGAGAAGTTCCAGGGGATCAATGTTCCTGGCTGGGGCAGGCCGCTGTCACCAAACATGCAGGCACTGGTGAGGTGACTGAAGGAGGGCATCAGGAGACAGCTGATCCCGTACAGTCCAGTACGGTCCACATGCTAGTAGGCATGTGCGACCCAAGGGTGAAGGGGAGCATGTACATGGGCAGCACCAAAACCCTTTATCACTGGACACAGGTGCTGGTTAACAAAGTTAGGGAGACAGCAGGACAGAGGCGAGGGTGTGTTGAAGAGGGGGTTCCACTTTCTCATGCCAGCATTCCCAACACCAGGACTGCCACCGGCACCAGCACCAGCCAGTCTCCTCTATGCCAGCCACTGTCAATGTGGGCCAAGGGCATGGCTTCAATGCTGGGGTCCAAATGCACCAGACTGCAGCCTCGGGCAGGTAGCGCCAAGGCTTCAGTGGCTACCTATCTCAACTGGGATGTGGAGCCATTGGACTGCAAACCTTTCACCTACTGGGCAAGTCACAGCCAGATGTGGCAGGATCTGGCCACGGTTGCCCAGCAACACCTGTCCTGTCCACCAACCAGTGTTCCAAGCGAGAGGGTGTTCAGCATTGCTGGGGATGTTGTGACACCCCACCGTACCTCCTGGTCAGTTGGATCCTGGTTTGGTGTTCTTGAAGGTGAACCTCCCACTGCTGGGGCTCCCCAAGCTCCACCTGCAGATGGAGTGCCACCCTCTTTATTCCATCTGCACCAATTTCCTTTTTAATTTTTTTTTAAAAACCAGTTAATGACTCGCTCTCAGCTGGAGGAGGCACTCACTGCATTATCAGCCAGCAGGGGAAGAACATGTCCCTGCTGAGCTTGCTCCCCTGCCAGGACAAATTTGGATGTATGGAGTGGGGCCATGAGGAAGGAGGAAGCCCCAGGTCCTGGGCATAACCACTAAAACTGCACTCTGCCAGGGGAGGGAGGCCTGGTGGGACTGCTGGCAGCGTGGCAGCCCTGTAAATGCCAGGAGCAATGATCCCCTGGTGAAAGGCGGATAAGGAGCACCATAACCTCCAGCTAACACATGCACACACACAGTCCTGGCTGGGGAAAGCCCCGACCTGGCACGTCTTTGGCAGGCCTGAGGCTTGCTGGTTGCAGTGGAGTTGTGAGGCTCCAGGTGAGCTCAGCTTAGCTGCCTGGGATGTCAGCTTTTACATTGAAAAACCCTTTGTCAGGCTGAGGCATCACCTGCAGTTGGTGTGTCTCCTGGTCATGGATGGAAGGAATAGTAAAGAAGGCAAAGGCTGGCTTGGCATGCAATGCAGGCAAGAAAGCCAGTCAGTGAAAATGGAAATGGAGGCGGCTGGGAAGGGGGATGTAGCAGCACAGGCAAAAATACAGAGGTGCCTGGGAAGTCAGATGTCTGGCAGGTTGCAGTGTGTCAGAATCCCACTGCCTATATTGAGTCCATGAGTTTCTGTAGTTAGGAGGCTGAAGAAGTGAAGTTCATATGCCTTGCTATGAAAAGTGGTTTGTAAATTGTTTCCTCTCAGGATCAGGCCTGAGAGACTAGAGGCAGAGTGGTTTATTTGTGAGGAATGTGCCCCCGCAGATAGTTGAGTATTATTGTCTTTGACAGATTCTGGTGTGCAGTTTGTGCGGGTACTGGAGAGAGTTGCCAGGTTTTGTGTTTTGAACTGTAGGAAGTTGGCTTGAGTTCTGGTGATGAGGTTAGGTGCTTGTTTGAATGTACAAACCACTTTTCAGGGCCAGGCCTATGAAATTCACTTCTTCAGCTTCCTAAGTATAGAAACTCTGGAATGCTGACATACCTGCTGGACATCTGACTTCCCAGGTACCTCTGCACTTTTGCCTGCGCTGCTACATCCCCCTTCCCCCCACCTCCCACCCAAGCCTGTCCCTCACCCCCTGATGCCTCCATTTACATTTTCACTAACTGGCTTTCTTGCCTGCATCGTGTGCCAGGCCAGCCTCTGCTTTCTTTACTATTCCTTCCATCCAGGACCAGCAGACTCATCAACTGCAGGTGATTCCTCAGCCTGACAAAGGGTTTTTCAACCTAAAAGCTTCCTACGATATATTTCTCTAACTATTCAGGTTTTTTTCATAATAAACATATAAACCTAAAAACACAAGATAAGCCATCACACACCATGAGTAACATATATCCAACACAACCTCTTTACCTTTTGCTTTCAATTCCTTTATAAAAGGAAAGGCTCTGTGACAGTTTGGCTAGGCTACCAAAGATGCTGCTGGTGTGACTGTGCTCATGCTGCTCACTCACTAAGTTATTTTATACCTGCTGCTGTTTACAGTGGTGGACTGACTGAGGCTGTAGGGGAGGAGAAGCCTCAGTGGGGCACAACACTTCCATGTTGTGCAGAGGCCCCTGTGCCAGGAAAGGTGCACCTGAACACAAATACACACATACACACACACACAGAGTTGCACAGTGAGTGCGCACCTAACAAACATGCACTAGGTCAATGCAATAGATTTCACAGATTTCTTGGGTTGGAAGGGACCTTGTAGATTATTGAGTCCAACCCCCTGCTCTAGGCAGGAAAGAGCACTAGGGTCAAATAACCCCAGCTAGGTGCCTGTCCAATCTTTTCTTGAATACCTCCAAGGTAGGGGAAAACACCACCTCCCTTGGAAGCCCATTCTATATTTTGGCAACCCTCATAGTAAAGAATTTCTTCTTGGTATCCAATCTAAATCTTTTAGTTTGCAGCCATTATTTCTAGTAACCCTGAGGGGTACCCTGGTATACGGAGTATCCCCTATTCCCTGCTAACCCCTCATGATGAGTTTTTAGACAGCCATGAGATCACCTCTCAGCCTCCTCTTGCGGAGGCTGAAGAGATTCAGGTCCCTCAGTCTGTCTTCATAGTATCTTACCCGGAGGCCCTCAACCATGCGAGTAGCCCTCCTATGGACTCTCTCAAGGTTATCCACATGCCTCCTGAAGTGCAACGCCCAAAACTGGACATGGTATTCCAGCTGTGGCCTGACCAATGCTGCATAGAGGGGAAGTATCACCTTCCTAGACCTGCTTATGATGCACCTGCTAATGGAAGAAAGAGTGTGGTTAGCCTTACTTATTACCTCATCACATTGCGACGCATGTTCATTTTTGCATCGACCAAGACTCCAAGATCCCTTTCCACTGCTGTGGTACTCAGAATGGTATTTTCCAGTCTATAGGTGTCTTGGAGATTCTTTCTCCCCAGGTGTAGCACCTTGCACTTATCCTTGTTAAGTTGCATCCTATTCTGATCTGCCCACTTCCCCAGTCTATCCAAATCCATCTGGATTTGCTCCCTGCCCTCCAGTGTGTTTCCTGAGCCCCATATTTTGGTGTCATCTGCACATTTGGACAGAGTGCTTTCAACACCCTCATCCAAATCACTGATAAAGATACTGAACAACACTGGTCCAAGGACAAAGCCCTGGGGAACACCACTACCCACATCTCTCCAGGGAGAAACTGCCCCATCCATCACACTCTCTGGGTGCATCCCATAAGCCAGTTTTTCACCCACCTTACTGTGAAAAAATTCACATCACAGCTACTCAGTTTGCTTGTGAGAATTGGGTGCAACACTGTTTTGAAAGCCTTTTTAAAGTCCAAGTAGATAACATCTATCTCCACCCCTGCATCTAAGCACTTTATGACCTGGTCATAAAAAGAGACCAGATTAGTCGGGCAGGATCTGCCTGCTATAAACCCATGATGGTTTCCCCTTAACATTGTATTACCTGCTGGCCCCCCACAAATGTGATCCTTTATGATCTTTTCAAAGGTCTTGCCAAGAATAGAGGTGAGGCTAACTGGCCTATAATTACCTGGGCCCTTCTTCCTCCCTTTTGTGAAAATAGGGAACACATTGGCCCTTTTCCAGTCTTCTGGGACCTGTCCTGAGTGCCACAAGCAGTCAAACAGATGTACCAGTGGTTTTCCTATGACACCACCCAATTCCTTTAGTACCCTTGGGTGAAGACCTTCGGGGCCTGCAGACTTAAATATGTCCAACCCCTCCAAGTGCCCCTTCACTAAGTCAATGCTAACCATAGGTGGATTGGTATTTCTCTCATGTCAGACTAAAGTCTTAATGGGAAGCATGTTTGTATCCATGTCCAACGAACACAGATGCAAAGAAGTCATTTAAAAGCTCTGCTTTATCCCTTCTACTGTTACAAGTTGCCTTATACCCAAAGATACTCCATATTGCCAAAATGTCTTTTGGATAAATTAATGATGTCTCAGATTACACATGGGATTATACATAACTCTGGTGATCACTTGTTCAGATACATTGAGTTGAATTGTTCCCTCAGCTTGGTCACAGAAATGGAATTTCTTCTTACGGCATTCAGGTGGGAAATAGTTGAACAATTTACTATTCTCTGAAGCAGTACATAGGAATCATTGCAGAGGAATGTCAAGTGAGAGTTTCCCAACCTGGCTTCCTGCAGCAGCACGATGATGTAAGAGGATGTTGGTTCTTGCCCTCTTCTATTTCTATGCAATATGATCCTTGGGAACACAGGGAAAAAAGAGAGGAAGAAACACCAAATAAGCACAAATCTACTTTTACTTAGAATTATTCACCTTTATATATGGGAAATATTTTCCATGTCTCCAAACTGCAGTAAATGTTGACATGTTACAGTGCAAGTTTAAATAATTATATCTCACTATAATCCCTAATGCACTAAATAAATGGCATGTGGCTATATCTGGCTATAGTAATTTTCTTGCTGGCTCTGATTTCTGTTGTATTTACTATCTTTGTCTCTGAATTTGTTACAGATTTCTGTTTATTATTTTGGGAAACTATTACTTAACATATGAAATAGCATTTCCTATGTAGAGCTGAGATCATCTCACATGGGAAGCACTTTTGATCCTAGTCCGACAATTTGCAAAACATTTTTTTCAATGGATTCCTGTTAACCGCGGTGAAAAACCCTTTAATTGAATTATTGGTTATTCAAAATGCTACACAGCTATTGAGCAAATAATTCTGAGTCTACAGTTCCTTGCAAATGTGTGTATTTTTCACTGCATTGCTTGATTACATAAATCATGTGATAATTTTTTTATTCCCCGATTGGGTAATTTTCATCACTGATCAACACAGAACAAGCTATGAATTGAGAATTTTACAACCAAATATATTCACTCTGTTGATTTATGTCTTGTTAAGTCATGCTATTGTGTAGGTTCCCTGACCCAAGTGACTAATTCAGAATCCAGTTCTACAGGGGCTAGACTCACAAGAGGGACACTGGCACATTAATGCTTCCTTAGGTGCCTAAATTTAACAATTGGTGCCTTTAGCATTTATGTAGATTGTAAGGCCAGAAGGGACCTTGGAAGATCATCAGGTCCAGTCGCCTGCATCAAGCAGGAAAGATAACTGGGGGGGTAGGTGACCCCAGCAATTGACTGTCTAGTCTCCTCTTAAACATTTCCTGGGTAGGTGATTGCACCAGCTCTGGAGGGAGCTTATTCCACAATCTGGACCAAGGTTCCCAGCAAGCTGCATGTGTGCATGGCTGTGCACGATTTAAAATCTTGCCATGCACTAAATTTTTATGCTGTGCACTAGCCCAGAGAGGAGCTGGGCACGGAGCGCGGCAGAGGCACCCTGGCTGGTGTGGGACGCTTACCGAAGGTAAGCTCCTCACATGGGGCAGGCAGCAGCTCCTCCCCAAGGTGAGGTGGAGGCAGGGGCAGGGGCAGGGACAGGGGCTGGGGCAGAGTGCCTCCTCACTCCCTGAGGCGAGGCGAGGCGAGGCGGGGGCTGGGGCTGGGGGCTGGCACCAGGGAACTGCTCTGCCAGCTCCAGGGAACTGCTCCGCTCCCCAGCCCCGATGCCATGTGCCTTCTTGCTCCCCGAGCAAGGGAGATCCTTTTTAGTCTGACCCATCTCTGCACTAAGATGTAGGTAACTAAACGGCTTGTAAAAACAGTTTCAAAAAACATAGGTAGAACCTGTTTGTTCACAGGTTTATGAGCCGGAGGGGTGAGGGGACATAGAACATAGGACTGCAATTGATTTAAACTCCTGAAAAATACAAGAAATCCCCCCAAATCTTCACATGCAGCTATCAGGTAAAATACCCCAAACACCAAGAACATCCTGTAACCTGCCAGAGGCAAAAGCAAAGGAGGGGAGAGCACTACTAATGCAACAGAGAAGTAGTATCTAATGTATGCTTATCAGATCCTGAGAAAATGACCGTGCTCCATGATACAAAGGAAGGCAGTTTTCTGTCAGTGATTGATCTTTATGGAAATCGAACCATTTCACAAGTCCATTTCTATTTCATTGTTTGTTTTTTTTAATTGGGAAAAGTTAAAATTTTTTTTTGAACTGATGATGCTGAAACCTCTCCATCATGTAGAAACGTTTGGCTTTGGTAATGTTGTTATGATTCATTTCATTTGGACTTTTACAATCTGTTAATGGGACACTATATATTCTGTTTTATAAATATATTATATTTACTATTTATATGATATTGGAATGAAAAAACCCAGGATTTAATTGACTGTGTTGATTTATCTCAAATCTCAAGCACTCAAGCATTCATGAAAAGTTGAGTTCCTAAAAGGAATCTACATGGTTACAAAATGCACAGTACTGGTTCTGGCATTAATTTACTGTAGGGGAAATTAAATGTAGGGGAAATTTCCTCAGAGGGGAAATAAAATGGTGACTGCTTGGGGAGCATCAGCATAAATGAAGGGAAAGAATATACAAATAAGCAGTGAGCAAGAAGGTAATTCTGGGATGAACCAATGTGGTGCACGCCAAAAGGGGGAGGTGGGACCAATTCAGAAACAGACCAACACGGTGTACTCATGGACCGATGCGGTGCACTCATGGACTGCTACACCTTAGAGGGACTGTTGGTCTGGACACACTGACAGTGAAGAATTTTTCCCTAATGTTGAACCTGAATTTATTTTCTAGGAGTTTGTGGCCATGACTCCTGGTTTTCCCCGCGGGTGTCCTGGTGAACAGTTGCTCACTGAGCCCTCGATATACTACCCTAGTGTAGTGGTAAGCTGCTACCAGGTCCCCTCTCAGCCTTCTTTTCCTCAGGCTGAAGAGTCCTAGATCCCTTAGCCTTTCCTCGTATTGCTTGCCTTTTAAGTTTCTGATCATATGGGTGGTTTGTCTTGGACTCTCTCAAGCTTGTCCACATCCTTGTTAAAGTGTGGTGCCCAGAACTGGATGCAGTATTCCAACTGTGATCTCACTAGTGCTAAGTAGAGCAGAAGAATTTCTTCCTTAGTTTTTCTGGACATGCATCGATTGATGCATGCCAGAGTATTATTTACCCTACTGGCTATAGCAACGCACTGCTGGCTCATATTCATACTGTGGTCTATTATTACCCCCAGGTCCTTTTGATTCATGGTGTTAGTCAGTCTGGTACCACCAGGCCTGTAGGTATGTTGGGGGTTGTTCATCCTGAGGTGGAGTACTTCACATTTCTTGATGTTGAACTTCATCAGGTTTTGATCTGCCCAACTAGCTAGCCTGTCTAGGTCCGCCGGTATCTGTAGCCTATCCTCAAGTGTGACCATGTTCCCCCATAACTTGGAGTCATCTGCAAACTGGGCAAGTGAGCTCTTTACCTCCACATCCAAATCATTAATAAAGATGTTGAAATGGACTGGACCAAGCACCAACCCCTGCAGAACACTTCTGCCCACTTCCCATCAGAATGACACAGATCCATTCACTACAACTCTCTGGGTCCTATCATGCAGCCAGTTTCTCACCCACTTGACTGTCTCAGAGTTAAGCCCACAATCATCCAATTTTCTCATGAGGACATTGTGGGATACTAGATCAAAGGCCTTTTGGAAGTCATGGTATACAATGTCAACCTGCTCTGTTATGTCCAGGTGGTGAGTTACCTGGTCATAGAAGGAGAGTTTGGTAAGGCAAGACCTGCCTGGTCATATAACCCTGGTCACTTGCTGCCTAACTTTACAGGAATCTCAAGTCTGCACTGCATAGGTTTCTTCATGAGTGACTGGTGCCTTCTGAATCTGGGGGGGCACCCACAGAAGCTGCTGATGGCAGTGGCCCTGTCAGGGGAGACACCAGCTCTACTGACAGCATCAGTATCAACCATCAGGGGGGCACCGGCTATACAATCATTATCATTCAATCCCGATCAAACATATCATTTATTCCCCAACTTAATTATAATAGAGATACAAAGATATAGATCATCATTGTTGGCAGCCATCAGTTTCGGGAGACCACAAAGATTGCATCTTTGGTAGGTTACCAGATACTACAGCTTCCTGAGTGGTGGAGGAGTCCAATGCTCAACAGGCAGACCTCCAGCAAGTTGCACATACAAACTTGGTTGAGCTTGCACTGGCATGCCGAGTACCATTTTGTCTTGCCTGCCTGTGATGCTTCTTCTCTAGCTCATCATTGACCCTCTCCATCTTCAAGCAATGTAGGCTCTACTTCATGGCAGCTTTCCACTCACAGCAGTCCATAGTGATTGATTCCCAGCATTGGCCATTGATGTGCAGCTTATGAAGGTTTTTCTTGAAGACATCAAGAAAATGGAGTTTGAGCCATCCAAGTTGATGTTTACTGCTGGCAAATATCAACCTGAATGGCCCAAGCTCTGACAGGAGAGAGATCTGTGTTTAAGTCCTGCTTCCAAATCAGGTGGAAACAGGATGGACACCTGGGTTTCCCATATTGCAGTTGAATGTTTAATCATTAGGCTACTAAATATAAGGAGGGACACTACTGTCTCACTTCTTAAGAAGAAGGTATCTGACCTCGTTTAAATGTCTAATTTCAGGAGAAGGTTCAAGCCTACACATCTAAATTTAGGTAACTAAGGGTATATGCGCATTGTTCAAACTGATGCCATTCCAAGGCATACCACACCCATTTTGTCATGCTACCTAGTTCCTGAACCTCTGCTGATAGGCAAGGCTTGTATGGTTTGTAGATATAGCCCCATTAATATGACTGTATTGTTTCTGTTCAGCATGTCTCAATACAGTGCTGCCTTGTTCAGTCTTTGTGTCTGGGAAGGGCTAAGTCCCATCTTTCTCCTCAGCAGGAGGTCAACTTTGATAGATCCTGTGAAGCCTGTTCTTTAGAAACTGACTCCCCTACATTTTATATAAGGTAGTCAGATACTTACAGTTTTGGGTTACAGAACACTAGATGGCAGGGAATCTAACTGTAAACATTGCAAATCTAGTTGTGTGTACCTTTGGGAAAGGGCTAGGCATTTTAATTCCTTAATTTAGTAAGAATCCAGGCCATGCAGGGATTTTTTTTAGATACGCAACACCTTGCTGTACAGGGCCCTAACACAATACGAGCTATGAATTAAAAAATTCCTGATCAAACATATCATACAGAGTTTGCTTTCCAGGAATATTTAAGCATCCAAGCCTAAATTTGGCATTTAATGTGTATTCATCCTAGTAAATCTCAAGCACTCAAGCATTCATGAAAAGTGACTATGAAAGGTTCGTTAATAAGGTTGAACTGAAATTCCTTTTTGAATGAATATTCATGGGCAATTTTTTCCATTATTTGCTCAGCTGTAGTTAGATTAATTAGAACTCAAGTTCCTATATATCCATCATTGTCTGCCAAAATTTGGTAGCTTTCTCTTAACACTCCATATGACATGTTTATTTTTGTGTTTCTGGGTTTTTTTAATACTTGGATAAGAAAATTCCAATGTATTATGATTGCTTTCCTATTTGCAAAAATAGAATGTGCTCAGACAGTTTGATACAATGATGTTGAAATGTCCAGGGGCAAAAAGGATGTTGTTATGAGGGAAAGAGGAAGACTTTTCTTAGAAAGTGTAAAATAACAGCTTATCTAGTGTTATTGAAGATTTTATTATTGAAGTTAATAGGACAATCCAGGTTCTTATAGGTAAGAATGTGCATATTCCGTATAAAACAGCCATACCTTACTGACATTTATATGATTGCTACCAAAGATCAGAAATATTAAATTTATAGTATAAAGTTGATCATGAGGGTTAAAGATATAGTCTTCAAATACACACACACATACATAAACATGTTACACTTTTCTTCATGTGTTTCTGTTGCCTTCATTTGCCAGATAAAAAACATAATTCATAAGGAAGGATATAAAACCATATTCTCACAGCCCATTTTGCCCATTTTATTAAGTTGTAAATTTTGCTCCCTTTGCCAGGACTGTATGTATGCAATTTATTTTTCGAAAATGCAATATCAATTCTAAAGATTAAATTCTCCCTTTGATTGTTCTGCAAACAGCTTTCTTTTTTTCCTTGCCCCTCTCCATTCTTGTAAAGTGAGGATTCCTTGATGATTTTACTCACATGATATTTTAGATGCAATTTTTGAAAAATATCAGCTGCTAGTGGAGGAACAATTTTTATATTGCTTGTAATAGAATAATCTTATTGTTAATAAACAATTGAGCTATATTAAAGTGCTATATTCTTTTTGAATGAGGCATTATGGTTCTGGAGCCTTTATTCTTTTTCAGTATTGTCTTTAAGAATTAAGCCTTAAAGTTCCAAAGCTGTTTTATGACTATTGACTCCTTGCAAAAGAAGGGTTCTTTTTCTTTTTCTTTTCCTCCTAAAATAAGGTTATTTAGTTCATCTAAAGCTACAGAAAGTAATTTAGATAAAAATATTTCCATCTGGGTGCCTAAGCCTTAGGCACTAAATACACATTTAGGTATCTAAATGAGAAGTCTTGGCTTTCAAAAGTGCGGAACATCTATTACTCATACGGATTGCAACACATTTATAAAACTGGACCAATTTAGGTCATTACAAATGATTAAAGAAATGAACCTGAAGTGAGATTCTATCACTGAACTAAATGTAGACTGCAGATTCTTGGGTAGAGAAAACTGTAGGGCAGGCTACCCTGGCTGGGGTAGGGGAGGCTTTGACCAGCCCTGAGTTGGCATCAGCATCCTTACCTGGGGACTTGGGGGCCTCCTGGGGCTGCAGCAGCAGTGATCCTGCTGCTTGGAGCCTGGCCAACAGCTCAAGAATGGCTTTGGGTGGCCAGGCTCTGGTTTTGAGTGACACATACTGCCCTTGCATGTGCTGCTCTGCTTTTTTTTGTGCGTGGGTTTTTTTGACCCTAGGATCTCCTGAGGTCAAAAAAACTCCCTGCACTGCTACCTTGAAGCATGGAAAACAGCTGAATGTGCAGTATGTGGTGCCGCAGACCTGTCCATGGCACCACATACCTCACGGACATGCTTGTCTGGATGCGGCCTAGGTATGCATACCATCAGAAAGACCAACTGCATTGTGGAGTTGTGGTATAAGAGGCAGCTGGCAATGTACAACAAGTGTTAGGTTTGGATCTCCATAAAATGCATCATGAAGCCTCAGCAGACATATAAAGCTACTAACACTGGTGGATCTTACACATACACGTTTTCAAAGACCATTATGTTTTCAGTAGATTTGAATTACTTCCCATGAAGCTTCAGAAGCTTGATTCTCCTGGAAACAGGAAAAGGAAGTTCTTAATTTGTGGCATGGGGTATTTAAGCCCTTTGAGCGCTTTCTATTTTGTAAAAATACCCTCCATGATCTCATTGCAGAATTTGATTCTGGAGTCAAAAGGAAATTATTTGACTAGTAAGGGAAATTAACTCTTTGATTATTTTAACCTAGAGCTCTGATTCACTTATTAAAAATGATGATTTAAATCAAGACAATATCCTGCTAAAAGATCTACTATAGCTCAAACAGAAGTTATAAATTTAATCCAGAAGTTTTACTGCTTTATTAAGCAGGAGGTCCAATTAGATATTCAAAATTATCCCACCTAACCTTATAATTTAAGAATCAATCAATAAAATCAGCAGCAACATTTTCTACCTCAGTGTTCTGTTATGATCAGTAACTACTATTTGCTAAGTCCCCATTTACATTCAGAGAACAACCTTATTTTTTAGGGATGTCCAACTTTTAAGTAGACAGGGACCATACACTAGGGCTGTGCGAAATTTCGCAGGCCATTTCATTTCAACACTGTTTCAACTCATTCTGAGGTCAAAACAGCAAAATCAAAATGAAACAAGGGGCTTTGAAACAGCCTCCAAACAAAGTGAGACTAGCTGAAATGTTTCAAAAGTTGAAATGTTTTGACCATAGCACTGGGGAAATGAACTCAGCCCAGCGCGACCATTGGGCTGGGGATGGGGAGTCAGCCCAGTTGGGCTGACTCCCCATCCCTGGCCCGATCTCGTGCCAGGGATGGGAACTCAGCCCAGCTGGGCTGACTTCCCGGCCCCAGCCGATCTAGTAAAACACCAAAACAGAGTTGAAACAGCCTCACTGTTTCAACAAAGCAAAACTCAACAGCTGTTTCAAATTGGAATGAAATTTGATACGAAACACTGTTCCTTCGAAACTTTGAAACTCAAGACAAAATGGAATGGTGCCATTTCACACAGCCCTACTATACTCCATGCAGGCCACACTAGTAGGGGGCTGCTTGCCTCAGGGGCTGCACTAGTGAGAGCTGCAAGCTTCTGGCTCTATCTCCCCTCATACTGCAGAGCTTCGTGTACAGGCAGCACTTGCACTGCATGGAAAGGCAGCCTTCACCTCACTCCCTTGCTAAGCAGCTGGAGGGATAAGGGGAGCAGCAGCTACATAGGAGCCTGGGGTGAAAGGTCACTCATTAACCCCTCATTGGTCACATGCAGCTCAGAGGGCCAAATTTATGCCAAAATTACATCACTTGCATCTGCCTTATACCACAGATCATTTCCTAGATTTAACCTCTATGCTTATACTCCCTCTCATGTTCACACACAGAAGCATACAAAGGTTGACAGATGCTCTCACTGCCTAAGCAATGGTAAGCACTATGTTTTCTACCAGCTTTCAGAACCAGGGTAGGTGCTGAGCACTAATGATGAGCTTAAAGGAAATCTCTATGCTTTCAGAAATATCACATGAACCTCAATTTGACTTGTGTGTTATCACTCTGTTTGGCTATGGGATGCACATAAATTGAAGGAGGCTGTCAGCCAAGGCAGGACCAAAAACCCCCCAAAACACACAGCCCTCCTCTTCCGCCCCCTCCCCCCCAAACCCCAGGAACCAAAACAAAGACAGAAATAAGCTCCTTTAACAGACCAATTTGTGAAACTGTTAATTAGAGAACAGCTCTCCTGGCAAGATTTACTGTTTCTAGGACTGAGCCTGGAATCAAAGAGGATGCCAGAACTTTGAAAGATCAGAGGCCTAGAGAAGAAGGAGGGGTTGATTAATCTGTCAACAGAGATTGCTCAGAGTGTCTCAGTACCTGCTAACAGGGGAGCAGGGAGACATACTGGGAAACAGCCACAGAAAGTTCAGCAAGCTGGATGTTTCTTCCAACCCAGCAATGGAGGTAACTGGAGCTTAAAAGCCTTCAAAGAAGGAATCAGGCTTAGGGAAGAGGAGATATGTGGAGAATTTTATTTTTGATCTCCTTGCTTTACGTGTTATGTACCTTCGGGGGAATAAATAACACCGGTTTTTGAAGAAGCTGTTTTCAAGTCACTTCAATCATCTGTTTTCACAGGTTTCTAGAAGGAAGTTCTTACAAGGGCTCAACACAGTTAAGCCTGTCAGGTAAACTCTAAGGATCAGATCCTATTCCACTCTGTTCAAGTCCCTGAAAATCCATTAATTTTCTAGCATGCTTCCATCTTAGCTTTAAGATTAAATCACCAAAACAATGAGAAATTGTACTAACAGTTTTTCAGAGACTTGTGCAGAGCGGAACATGACTGCATTTAGGCACGTAAATCTACTTAGGTGTCTAATAGCTGGAATAGAATCTAGCCCCAAGTATATCTGATAAACAAGGTACATCTCACCCTGAGTTGCATCTAAGATTGGAAAAAATCTGGGTTCCTCTCTGAGAAAGGTGAAGGTAACAAAACCTTTTCCCAAAGATGTCATCTGAAAGGAGCTAAAATGACCTAATTCATGGTTTAACCAGCAACTATAACATCTGGGTCACAGTGCTCCTGCCTGTTTTTCAATAAGAGAGAGCTAGCACTCCCAGAGTGATGTCAATACGGGTAGGGCCACATGTTCGGTTTAACACTTGACAGGCTGAAGTTACACATTACACTTAGACCAATGCTTAATCTGTGGAAGGTAAGTTTAAAGGTATGGTCTAAGTGTAACCTGTAATTTCATCCTTACTAAGTGCACTTAAAACTTAAGCAGCTATATGTTCAAACCATTTAACACCTGTTAAGTACCATCTTAGCATTGCAAAGTTGTTTCCTTTCAGGCAAGAATTATCTTTTAACACATCTTAACTTTAATAGCTCACTACTTCCCCATGATTGTAATTGTTACAAGTGAACTTTTGACATCAGCCTAGGTTTAATACATTCCAGCACATTTGCAACTGTTGCAGGTGACAAGGCCACCAGTTAGCCATCATTGCTTGAACCCCCAACAAGAGTCAGGGCTAGCACTATTTAAAGCAGGCTTGTGAGCAACCAAGGTAGTCAGGGCTAGCTTTAGGGAAAATGGCCCCCTGGGTGAACTTGTATTGTTGTAACCCTGCAGCTGGTCAACTTCCATCCCCAACCCCAGGTCAGTGGTGCTGCTGCAGGCAGAGGCAGAGGCAGGGGTACAGGGCACAGTCTGTTGGGCAGGCACAGCGGCATGGTATGCCAGGCAGGCAGGCACTGCTGCAGCTGTATAAGAGCAAGGCAGGTGGACTGGAGCAGCTACTACATTACCCACACGTTCACAGCCATGCTTCTTCTGAGCAGTGGATGGAGGTGGGGGGTGGACTGCGCTGGGAACTTCTTCTCCTGCCTGGGGCTGGGATCAACTGGGGCAGGGCAGGGCAGGGCAAGAGTGCTGCTGTGAGCATGGGCTGCTGATATGTGTGTGCATGGTTTGTGATGCCCCCCGACCATGGCACCCTGGGCAGTTGCCCACATCACCCGCACATAAGGTTGGTCCTGAAGGCAATGAACCATTTATACCCACATTGCTACACAGGCAACAAATCATAGTAAGAAAAATGTAAAACAAAGCACCACCAAGTTAGTTCAGTTGTTCTCTCTCTTGTCCTCTCAGGCCAACACCCTCCTTTTCAGGACCTTTTTTCCATTGTTCCCTTGTTTCATGCTAATCTTCCTCCTTTTCTTGAGCTGCCAGGGCAACAGGGTGTCATTTAGCAAGGGTTGTTTGCCAAGTCCACGTTAGGTGCCAACAGGCTATTCATTTCTTTGTTGCTGGAAGTGCATCTTGTCTGATCTGGCATGTAGGCTGTTCTGGGTCCTACTAAAGACACTAGAAACCCTTCTTTCCCCATGTACAAGTTAGTCAGGGAAACAGAGGCACGTGACATTGCAATATGACCACACTTAAACCATCAGTATTACAACAAATACACAGTCTTTCATACTAAGCAACAGGAAATGCTGAAAAGAAAAGAGAAGCTTAATATCTCCATAACTTCCCTTCACAGCCATGAATGCTCTCCTGGGGCTAGGTCACAAAGGCTAAGTTGGTCTTACACAAAACACAGCCTCTCAAACTCTCCTTATTGGGTAACCCAGTACTTCAAGCTCTCATTGAGGATTTGGGGGACTTAAACCTAAGTCCCTCATTTGTAAGGCTTGGAAAAGGGATTTAAACTCATCTCTTTCACCTGCCAGGGAAGCACCCTAACTGCTGGCACATAAAATGTTCTGGGGTGGGAGTCTCTCAGGCTCAGTCTCTACTGTCCAAGCTGTTGCAGTCTATATAAATAGTAATTGTTTAGAGAAGAGACTGGAACGTAACACTTCCATACCTGCTGGTGAGTGTGAAAACCACTCAGCTATTGAGTCCTCCTCCCTCCCAACACACACACTCTCATTCCTGCAACGTAAGGATTTAATTCTTTAAACAGTATGGAACATCTTCAATAGCAGACACACTTCAAAACACTCCATTTGGCCAGGTCTCTTCCCAGGGACATAGGCAAGGTACACATTCAAATACTTTTTCCAAATCATATGGATGGAGCATCTGAGGCTGTGATTCTCACATCCTACATGAGTACTCTAAGCAACAGCCCTTGGGGAAAGTGAGGAGCAGCCTCACCACCTATTTATGCTGGATTTTTTTATAAGGTTTGATCCAATAGGAATATTCTGAAACTGCTTTCCAGATTGGGACCCAAAAATGAGACAGATACAAGTTCCTAGTTAGTGAACTTCCTACAGCTTAGGCATTGTTAAGATTTGAGTTACTGAGCTCATAGTCAATGGCAGCACTACCGGTATAGCTTTGCTGTTGGAAACATAGGCACCAAAGTGACTTTAGGCATTGACAAGGTTAGGCAGGAACTGAATGTGGAGTTTCTGATCATCTTAATATTGGATTTGGGTGCATAATGTAGCAGTTAGGTCCCTAAGTCCCTTCGCAGAGTGACTTGGCTAAAGTCACACAGAAAGTCTGTAACAAAGCAGGGGCTGAATCCAAGATCCCAAACTCTCAGGATATGGCACTAATTGCATTCTTTCTTTCAAATACTCAGTGAATACCTTCAATTGATAAATAACCACATACAAGTTTCATCTTATACCTAGGACTTGTGTGAGATTTAATTGCATAATATATCAATGTCTAAAGTCTTTGAGTTTTTATTTAAATTTATATAATCCTGTATAATGAAGGAACCTTTCATTTCCTACTCTAATAAAACAAATATCTGGTGATTTTTAACTTTTAGTGTGCAATATATATTTTATATACTTTCTGCAGCCCAGACTCTGGAAGTGTTTAATGTTTCTCAAGCATTACAACACAATGGACTGATTCATTCTTTATGTATTATTTATTTGATTTATATGCTGCCCTTCCCAACACAGGCACAGGGCAGCTTACAGCAGGAGAATAGATAACTTATAAAACCAGGAAATTGGTGATAGAACAGGAGAAAACACAAAGCACTAAACAATATCCCAGTCTAGATTTGTTTGCTCAGTGCCTGCCCAAATAGGAAGGTCTTACACCACTTCGAAAAGATGTGGGCTCTGACAGGTGTCAAGAGGTATTGAGTTAAAAATTGTGGGATGCCTACTGAGAATGACTTTCCATGCATTTTTTTGCCTAATGGCCTTGGTGCATTGATGGCACTTGCAAAGGATTGTTCTCAGCTGACTTTAGGGATCTTGATGGGGCATAAGGGCATACGGTGGTCCTTTATATAGAACTCAAAGTCTTTAGGGTAGGGGTCCTCAACCCCTGGCCCACAGGTCAGATCTGGCCCTTGAAGCTTTGTGACCTGGCCTACAGGGCTCCTTAAAAGTCTGATTTGCAGGGGGGCAGGGATGCAGTGGCAATTCGTGCTGCCACCACTCTTCCACCACCAAATTTCTAAGCCTTGTTCTTCCCTGGGATCCTACTTGTACACACAGATGGTTGGTGACAGGGCCCCATCAGGCATGGATGGAGCTGGAGTGGTAGGATTGGATCCCGCTCATGAGGGGTGGCTTGGCCTGATCTGGAGTGCAGGGGCTGCGGGCAGGGCCAAGAGACCTGTTCAATAATGCATGGGGCAGTTTGGCCCAATCTGCAGCATGCAGAGGGGCAACAGGACCCAATCCTGAAAGCACATGGCTCACCCCTATAATAAAACTAATAGAGAGTCCTAATTTCTAACTATTCTTATTAATAATGTAGTTGCCATTATAGTGTGCCCAATGTCACTCTCATGCCTGAGACTGAGAGCCTGCATGTGGTGCTTCAGACACCCTAGAGGAGAGCCAAAAAATAACTTAACAGAATTTTTTCAAAATGCGGGGAATAGGAAGTAGGAGTGAGTAATGGGGTGCATGTTGTATGCCGACATTCCTCTGGTACAAACTAGCATAGTGTGGAGTCTTATTCATTCCTATATTTCTATTATTATGACACTGGTTCTTTCTCTATGTTATTTCAAATTGACAATCTGCCTATGACCTTTGCTCTCCCATAATATTGATCAACGTAACTTTTTAAATAGAAATCTATGATGAAGAAATATATGCCCAGTGAATTTCTATTTATATGATGGCGTCAGGAACACAGGGAAAACAACTTCTGTTCTAAAGCTTCTCACCACTGTGAGAAAGTAAAGTAATTTTTTTTGTATTTCTATCTGTTATCTCATCAAAGAAAGCTCACATGGTGAAAAATACGGACTCACTAGAATCACATAACTTTCTGAGCAAGTCACAAGACACAAGCAAGTAGTAACGAAGAGTTAATGAATTATGCAAACATATATTACTAATGCATTCTGTAACATGTCTTCGCATAAATTATTAAAGAACGTCATTCCCTCCAGTACTTATTTCATTATTGTGAATTAAGCATTTGTGAATATCTTTCTTTTAAGATTTACCATTTCATTTGTAGCTATATTCTATAAGGGTGAAATACACACTTGTACATAAGGTTTACACAATGCATTATACATAATTTACCCAGTTAATATATGGGCCAGTGGTGTACAGAGTTTTGCCTGAGCCCTCTGTACTAAGATAAATTTAAACTTGTATTATTGTATTTAGGTGCATCAGCAATAGGCAAATAAATATTTGATTTTTTCCTCATGTGGCTAAAACTCAGTTCAAATTCTTTTAAATGTCAGAAGGTAGGTACTGGGAAAGGGGAGTCCTGAGTCCTGGTTTCTGCTGCTGGGGTTATTTCTATTTTTAACCAATGACTGTAAAGAGGATAAACAGACCTGGCCCTCAGGGATCAAAAGTCAAGATTTCCCCATACTTGGGTTACCTTTTCACTGGGATACAGAGGACAGTTCCCCGTTTCTTGCGTTTTTTCTGGTTTCAATTATGTTGCACTCTTAATTGCCCTGCAGCCCAGCTTCAAGCAGAGGCGTGGAGTGGACCACTATTCACACTACCCCTTTTTCTGGTGGCTAGGATGCACTCGAGGTAGACAACACTGTTGGCAACCTCTAAGGCAGCAGCAGTTTTCAAAGTTTTTGAGCTAAGCACCCCTGTGAGTTACAATTTTGTTCTCCCCTCTCTGTTCCAGCCCCACCCCCTCTCCCAGAGAAGCAGTGCAGCCAGGCACACAGTGCCTTTATCCTAGTAGCCACTGGGGCTCAGCTTGGCAGGGTGGGCTCCACTCACTGTGGCTCCAGCACCTCCTGCCTCGGCCTGGCTGCAGATCTAGGTTGCAGTGTGCACACACCGGGCCAGGCTCCCGGATGCACAGCAGTCTGCTGGCAGAGCCTGCCCACTGCTCTAAGACTATGCTTTAGACTGAAGACAATGTTGTTGCTAATCTCCTTGTTCAGGGTGGTGTCTCATCTATGTGCTCCAGATTCCAAGATAACACAGGTGCCTAATGTGGATCCTGTGCAATGAGGTGGAGTAGAAGTTCAGAAATACCCCTGTGCCTAACATTTCCTATTAGTTCTTTTCTCAGCACCAACATGCTCTGGACTGTCTTTCAAAAGGCATAAAAATCCTAGGCCCTGTCACTTTGGGTCACCCTCCTGGAGCATGGCACCTACATTTTAAGCACTGTGATACTAGTGGAGGAGCATCTACCAAATCAAGTTAGGTCTGGTTGTTTGTGACTTAGCCAAGGTAAGCAGTCATGACAGACAAGGGAATTGAACCCAGGTCTCATGTTAATACTACAAGCCCCAGGAGACTATTTTCTCTGATCTCCTACTTCAAAAGGAAAAAATCAGAAGGGTGGTATGCCTTAAAGGTGTAAAGCATTCAATATTGGAAAAAAAGAGATTTTGGTTGAGAACCATGAGCATATATGCAATGCTCCAAAGCATCTTTTGAAATCAGCACTGGTCAGAAGAAACCAGAATCTTCCTCTCCTGAGATCACCTCTAAGGAGTGGTTAACCAGTTGGACCCCCCCCCCCTGCAACTAATATGAATGTAGATGTCAGTGTACTTACCCTAAGAGAGATAAGGCAACATGGACTAAAATGCTACCAGTTAATGGACCTTGCTCAACTCTTTATTTTGTGTCAAATTTAAATTATTGTTGTAGCCCACTTTTCTTTAAGTCTATTTGAAATCAGTGCCTGGAAGAAGATTGTATAGTAATAGATAATGCTAAGCAAGAATGAGGTGTTGCTGGTGAAAAGGGGGAAGCATCTCAAATATGTGGTTCCTCTACAGTATTCCTGCTATCTAGAGGAACTACTGGAGAATTTTTACATCAGTCCCACAGTCTTGGACTTAGTAGAATTCAGTTACTTTCTATTGAACTGAGACTGGACTCAACAGTCCATGTGTTAATATGTGTGATCTAAAGGTTAAAATTAATTGGGAGCAAGGGAAAGCAAGGTATCCTTCTTCTAGTAAATGTGGACTGAAAATTCCTACTCCTACAAATTACTTCTACCTCTGTAGAAATTCATGTCGATGACCAAATCTACACACTCTGGAAAAGCTCCCACTGTTAGAAAATGGAGAGGTCCAGCTAGGCAACAGAAGACCCACTCCCTCAGCTCACCCATTCTTTGAACTGGCTCCTCATGAAACTCTGAAATTCAGTGATCCCAAACTAGTTGTTCAGATCCCAAGTAGTGTTGCAGCAGTCACAAGTTAAACTGCAAGCCTATGCATCCCAGAGCCCTGGATTCTCCCAAATCTTCAATTACCCTGCAATAGCTAGGGTTTAGAGACTTTCAGTTTCTCATCTGCCCCTTGGTAACTGGCATTATGCCCTCAGTTACCTTGCGGTGACATAAGCCAGAGCAGTTTAGTTCTGTTTCTTTCAGGGATATGGTGTCCTGGTTTAGTTTTCACAATGAGGTAATTGCAGGCATGGGGACAGATACAAACTAATCATGACCAACAGCAGTAAGTGACAGTGTAGCAGGAAAAAGCTTGGAAACTACTGATTTAATTCAAGACCTCTGTTTTCACATTTAGAACCTTGACCTTCCTGCGTGTCAACTGGTAGGTGGGAGTTTCACTGAAAAAGGATTATTAAGGATAATAAAAGGATATTAAGAGGAGACTGTCCTAGAATATTGAATGCACTTCAGCACAGATAAAGAGAAGAAGGACCATCATGTCCACTTAATGAAAAAAATCACCTCTTCATCCTGGCTGTCTCACAATAAACACCTCTACATTTTCTACACCCTACCCAACCAATCAAGTTTTTTTCTCTACAGAATGAAAAGGAAGAAAAGAGTGCTATAGTTGCATACTTATTTTTAAGTAATTAAGACAGGTGTCAAAGACAATGGTGATGAGGATCATATAAACCAGGGTGGGCAAAATGACGGATCCAGACTCCATTTCCCAGCAGCCTCTGTCCACATCACTGGGGCTGGTTTCCATGGAGACTCCATAAAGACCCCAGCAGTGACTGCGCCATTTCAGTGCAGGGCCAGGGTTTTCAAGGAGAATGGCCCCAGCAGCACTGGCAGGTCAGGCAGATGAGTGGAGAGCTGGTCTGGGGCCAGGGCTGGTATTTTGCAGCAGTGACAGCATGGTCTGGAGCTGAGGCCGAGCCACGATTGGCTGCTTGCATGTCCCTGCCCTAAACAAATGTGGGGAGAACTGAGAATAAATTACTTTTGTTCAGGGAGGCAGAGAACATAGAAAAGGTGGGAAATGAGATGATGCAAGCTGTTCTGATAAGGCTGAACACATTTCAATTATTCATCTGGAGTGAATCTTTATAAACTATAGCAGTAATGAACTAATTACTGAAATGGGTATATAGAAAAACTGAAACTTTTATCTTGCCATGATAAGCTAAGGCTTCAGCAAGCTCAGCAAGTCTTGTACTGTTCTTGGCATTAAAGTAGTATTTTTTCCCTTCTTGTGCTATTACTGCTTTGGCAAATTAGAAAGCACAGAGCTTATTTTCTTTTTTATGCAAGCTTTTCTAAATGTTTCTTCCTGTTTGAAAATCCATTTTCAGTAAGCTCTGCATAGGTATCTTTACTCTTGGATACTGATGGAAGGAGGTTATTAATGCTGTTCCAGGTTTGCAGAATACAAAGAACAAAAATGCTAACCCTTCTTTTTATCAAACGGAGTCCAGAACAACTTTTATTTTCTTTCAAAAACACATTTTTTGTAAATGTCCCAATCTGCATCACCAGCAACAATATTGCTAATTAAATTTTTGTTTTTCAGAATGCCTATACATGCAGCTGTAGCTGTCCTTTCTATAAACCAGTCTCAGTAATATTTTTTCCCTTGGAACAAGTGCTTTGATTACAGAGTTGTCCACTGCAATCAGGCTGCAGAAGCAATTTCTCTCTCCATCTCTCCATCATATTTAAACCTTTTTTTAAAATTAATTGTTTAATAACCAACTGACTTCAATAGGACTACTTATGTGCATATGGATTAGTTCTGTGAGTGAAAGCTTGCAAGAATAGTTGTTTAACTGGCACAATCTCATAACTGTAGCATAGATGAGAAACCACTCTAGTGTTGGGGAAATGGTACAAGGAAAGAAAGAACTTAATATTGACAGAAAGAAATGCATCTATTCTTAACTTTTTGTAAAAACTAAAACAGGTTCTAGAATGGTACACTAATATACCCAGGCCTAAACCCAGCTGCCAGGATCTCAAAGAATTGATAGGCTAAATCCTTGACTGATCTAAAATGGATTTGGTTCACTAAATTCAAGGAGCCTTACTGATTTACACTAGCTGAGGATCTGGCTAACCTCTAAAAAAAAGTCTGAAGGTCCCATTCAGCCCTGAGCTTGGAACAATTCTGCTTTTAACATAGAGATGTCTCTTAAAAAATATCCATTTAAGCTTCACTCATGAAACATGTTGGCACAAATAAATGACTGCCCAAGAGAAATGCCTAATTGTATATATGGTTATATATGGAGATATAAATGTACATCAGGTGTGGATATATTTTTCAGGAAAGCTTTGTTACAGTCCTTTAAGATAAGGTTCACCTTTTTGAGCATGGCACAAACCTTTTTCTGTGTTGTACCCAGTAAAGCTGAGGGTATCATTTTGCTAAGAGCATACATGCCCACGTTTGAAGGTTTAGTCTCCATATACTTTACTTCTACATGAGACTCCTGATTTTAGCTTATGTGTAATTAAAATCTATTGATGTGTAATTCTAAATGAACACCAAATATCACATGACAGGGCCATTGACTGTGGACTGTTATAACATTTCCAAATCAGAGGCACAGCAAGACAATGAGGTGTGTGGGACAGCTGCAAATGGAGGCAGCTGAGAATTCTGGCTGCCACCATGCTGTCAGTGTGATTGTGTGGCTGTGGAAGCAGCTGCTATTTTTGGCCCATCCCTCTAAGTCAGTGTCCAGAGCTGCTGTCCTTGTTGCCCTGCCCCAGTTACATTAATCATGGAATCACAGAATCATAGAAAATTATGGTTGGAAGGGACCTTGGGAGGTCATGTAGTCCAGTGGTTCTCAACCGTTTTTGTACCAGGACCCATCTGTAAACAGAAACGGTTAGTCCTGACCCAGTGCCCCTCACTCCTGAGTGCCACGCTAGAACTCTGACAGCTTGCAAGGGGAAAGCCACAGTTTCCCATATGTTTCTCCTGTAAAGAAGAATCCATGTGTAAAGTTTGTTCACAACCCTTTCATATATTTTTTGTGACCCATTTTTGGTTGAGAAATGCTGCACTAACCCCCTGCTCAAAGCAGGACCACCCCCAAGTAGATCATCCCAGCTAAGGCTTTGTCTAGCCTGGTCTTAAAAGCTTCTAAGGATGGAGATTCCACCACCTCTCTGGGTAACCTGTTCCAGCGCCTTAGTACCCACCTCATGAGAAAGTCTTTCCTAATATTGAACCTAAACTTCTCTTGCTGCAACTTGAGACCATTGCTCTTTGTTCTGTCACCTGCCACCAATGAGAACAGTCTAGCTCCATCCGCTTTGCAACCACTCTTCAGGTAGTTGAAGCTCCTATTAATTTCCCTTCAGGCTTCTCTTCTTCAGACTAAATAAGCCCAGTTCTCTCAACCTTTCCCTAGAAGTCATGTGCCCCAGTCCCTTAATCATTTTACTTACCTTCCTATGGTCTCTCTCCAATTCGGCTACATTTTTTCTGTAGTGAGGGGCTCAAAACTGGACACAGTACTCCAGATGTGGCCTCACCAGTGCTGAATAGAGGGGAAGAATCACTTCCCTCAATCTGTTGGCAATGCTCTTACTAATGCAGCCCAGTATACCATTAGCCTTTTCACAGCAAGGGCACATTGTTGGATCATATTCAGTTTATTGTCCACTGTAACTCCAACATCCTTTTGGTAGTGCTACTGCTTAGCTAGTCATTTCCCAGCCTGTTCTGTTGCATGAGGTTGTTCTGTTCTAAGTGCAGGACTTTGCACTTGTCCTTATTGAACCTTATGAGATGCCTTTTGGTTCAATCCTCCAATTTATCAATATCTCTTTGAATCCTAGCCCTACTCTCCTGCAGATCTATACCTTCCCCCAGTTTGGTGTCATCTGCAAATTTGCTGACAGTGCACTCCATCCCATCTTCCAGTCATTAATGACGATATTGAACAAAACTAGCCTCAGGACCAACCCCTGGCGCACTCCTTTTGATACCAGCTGCCAACTAGACATTGAGTCATTGACTAGTACCTTCTGAGCTCAAGGATGCAGACAGTTCTCTATCCACCTTACAGTCCATTCCTCCAACCCAGACCTCCTTAGCTGGCTTGCAAGAATGTTGTGGGAGACCGTACCAAAAGCCTTGCCAAAGTCAAGGTATATCCCACATCCACAGAGTCAGTCATCTTATTATACAAGGCAATCTGGTTGGTCAGGCATGACTTGCCCTTTGTGAATCCATGCTGACCTTTCCTATTCACCTGCTTCTCCTCCAAGTGTTTAGAAATAGATTCCTTGAGGATCTGCTCTATGATTTTTCCAGAGAGTGAGGTGAGGCTGACCAGTCTATAGGTCCCTGGATCCTCCTTCTTCCATTTCTTAAAGATGGGCACTATATTTGCCCTTTTCCAATCATCTGGGATCTCTCCCAATTGCCACGAGTTTTCAAAGATAATGGTCAGAGGCTCTGCAATCACATCAGCCAATTCCCTCAACACCCTCATGTCCAGCCCCATGGATTTGTACACATCCAAATTTTCTAAATAGTCTCTAACCTGTAATGTTTTACATCACCCTGATTCAGTCAGGTAACTCTGCTCATATATCTCCTATGGGAAAATTTTCCTTGCTAGTCACTTAAAATTTTTGAAATTTCCAAATTTTAATCAAAAGTTCTTCAAAATATTAGTGACTTCATTCTTCCATGACTGACTTTTAAAATTTCAATTTCAATTTCAAAATTCATTTTTTAATTTCAAATTGTCAATGAAAATATTCACCAAAAATTACAACATGGTCACTGAAGTTCTGAATTTTTCAATCAGCTCAATGTTAGTTAATTTATTTGTCATGAGTATGTGAGCTACCTAATGTCACCATTTTATTTTCAAAAGCCCAACCAGCCTTAACAGATTGAAAAATATTTATAATATAAAGATATACATGTAGGAGCCAGTGCAAATTTTATGAATGCTCTCTATATGTTCATCTATCACCGTAATTCTATAGACACTCTGCATGTTATTCTTTGCCCCCAACCCACACTATTCTACACTTAATTACATTGTACGATCTCAAGTGGCAATATTGAATGGTAATTTTAACCCTTTAAATTCTTTTGAACAGTAATAATCTGATTAATTGACCTAAAAATTTTTAACAGAATTTATCACAAAGCAAGTTAGCACTTTAAGATTCATAGGAATTCAAAAGACAAGAAGTCCAATTAATAATACAGCTGTATGAGAACTAGAAGGCTGTTATAATGGGAGATGAAAATGGAAGTCTAATAGAAATCAAGAGAGGAGTGAAACAAGGCTGTAGAATGTCACTGACTTTATTCAATATCTACCATGAGGGTTTAATGGAATTAATCAAAGAAACAGAAGGTGATATTAAGATAAATGGCAAATGGATCAACAACATTTTCTAGGTGGATGACACACTACTACTGGATGATTCAGGAAAAAAAAATCTGATGAAATTAGTGAAGATTTTTATATAACTATGGTGAAGAATAATGTCTAGAGCTGAATATAGACAAGGCAAAAATCACGGAGGTGTGCAATTATCTGGGAAAAGCATACCCTATTCAAGTAAATGGTATAATTATACAGCAAATAAGGAATTATTGCTACCTAGGAACAATCATCACAAAGGAAGAAAGTTGTGATGGTGAAATCAGTCTCAGAATAGCAGGAGCAAGAGACATTCTACTAACAAACAAACTAACAAACAAACAAATTCCCTAAAAGCTTCCTGATGAAAAGGCATGCTGATTTGAAGACCAGAGTCCAGCTTTTAAAAACTTATATTTCAATGACATTAAGATGTGGCTGTGAAACACACATTCAAACAGACTTTCATAAAGAAGCCACAGTCCTTCAACATATGGTGCTATCAAACAACTCTAAAACAAGTTGTGAATGAACAAGTGTCATAAATTACTGGCTACTATTAAACAGACACTAAATTACTCAATTAGTATAAACAGACACTTTGTTAAAGTAAAAGATGTAGGCTGGGAAGTTCAACTGATATTACATGTTTACAGAAAAGTTGATGGCAATACTACAAGAGGTAGAAACAAAAGATCTTGGGTGGCTGTGTCTACATAAGCAGCGGACTGCACAATTGTTTAGTACTTGCATAAGCAAGCACTAAATGACTGCACAGTAACCAGTGTTACTGCACAGTTCAGTCCCCACATGTTTCTCTTCTAGTGCTACTGTGCAGTAGCTTCATATCACAGTTAGTGCCCAGCAATGCTACTGCGCCAGTGTCTCATGTAGACATGCCCAGCATATCATATATTATAGGCAGAAGAAAGGGACTGTTATTAACAGAAATTAACTTGAATGCTGTGCAGGATGGGCATGCATGGTGGCAAATTGCAGGTAAAGGGGATGCCCTATAAGAGCAAATCATTCTTTCAATGTAATACCTACTGTCCTTGGTGACACATTAGAGTTAGACAATGCTTATAACTGGGGAGTGGGGGAGGGGAAATTCCATGCCACAAAACTTATAAACTTTCAACAAATTTCCTGTTCCACACCAGGATGAAATGGATAACTTTTGAAGTTTTTCATGGAGAAGCAGAGAGAGGCACCACTAACAATACTTAATAACCTGATGATCAGCTCACTCGCCTGAGGCATGGAAAAACAACTGAGCAAGAACTTGAACCTAGGTAAGAGCCCTGAGTATTGGCCTACTGACTATCTTGGCTTCTCCTTTTTGTCTTTCCTTTTAATCAGCCATTCCAACCTGGACTTGAGAAATCTTTCCTAATCATTTTTTTTAAATGCTACTTTCCAATGAAAAGTTTTCATTTTGATAAATTGGCATTTTCCAGAAAAAAAATTGTCAACAAATTCCCAACCATCTCTAAACAAACTAAACCTTACTGTCTGTGATAGTCATGTCATTTTTTGTGTTCATAAACAAAGTGTATTATTGATTAATATATTTTGGATTAAGCATTCTGATGACTGAGAGTTTCTACAATTATAGCAGCAATTAGAATTTCTTGTTGAAGTTATGCGGTTAAACATTACACAACATTTTATCATGTCAAAGTGATTCAAGCTCATATATATTACACAAAACAATCAATGGAAGAAGTCAATTGGGAGCTCTGTTCTTTGTCAGGAACAAAAAGCTGAACAACGGCAAGGTTCAGCAAAATATAAACTGCAAGGCATATAAACAGTCTCTGAATAACTTTGTAGAATTAGGAGACTGGGAAAACTTGCAAAAACAATGCAATCAGTGAAGGGCAAGGAAGTAAGTCTGAAGTACTTGTACACAAGGTCAGTTGGCGTGAAATGTTTAGATTCATAGAATCATACAAAATGATGGTTGGAAGGGACCCCAGGAGGTCATTTAGTCCAACCCCCTGCTCAAAGCAGGACTGGCCCCAACAATATGATCCCAGCCAAAGCTTTATCTAGCTGGATTTTCAAAATCCCCAAGGATGGAGCTTCTACCACCTCTCTGGGTAACCTGTTCCAATGCTTTACTACTCACCAAGTGAGAAAATTCTTCCTCGTATCTACCCTAAACTTCCTTTGCTGCAACTTAAGACCATTGCTCCTTGTTCTGTCATCTGTCACCACTGAGAATAGCCTAGCTCCATCCACCTTCTGGTAGCTGAAGACTGCTATTAAGTCTCCTCTCAGTCTCTTCTTCTCTATACTAAATAAGCCCAGTTCTCCCAGTCTTTCCTCATAACTCAGGTCTCCCAGCTCCCTACTATTTTTGTTACTCTTCACTGGACTGTCTCCAAATTGTCCACATCCTTTATGTAGTGTGGGTCCCTAAACTGAACACAGTACTCCAGATGTGACCTTACCAGTGCTGAATAGAGGAGAATAATAATTTCCCTTGACCTACTGGCAACATACCTATCAATGCTGTCTGGTATGCCATTAGTCTTCTTGGCAACTAGGACACACTGCTGACTCAAATTCAGCTTACTGTCCACTGTAACCCCTAGGTCCTTTTCTGCCAAGCTGCTGCTCAGCCCGTCAGCCCCCAGCCTGTATTGGTGCATGGGATTGTTCTGTCCTGCACTTGTCCTTGTTAAACCTCATGAGATGCCTTTTGGCCCAATCTTCCAATTTGTCTAGGTCACTCTGAATCCTAACCCTACCCTACAGTGCATCTACTACTCCCTGCAGCTTGGTATCATCTGCAAACTTGCTGAAGGTGCACTCTATACCAGCTTCCAAATCATTGATGAAGATGTTAAACAAAACTGGCCCCAGGACCAACCCCTGGGGGACTCCACTTGATACTGGCTGTCAACATCAAACCACTGATTACTCCTCTTGAAGCCTGATGCTCCAACCAATTTTCTATCCACCTTACAGTCCATTCATCCAGCCCACACTTTCTTAGCTTGCCAGAGAGAATTTTGTTGGACACTATATAAAAAATCTTGCTAAAATCAAGATACACCACATCCACCAGTCTCTCTGCTTTCACAGAGCCAGTCACCTTATCATAGACATAGAAAGAGATCAGGTTCATCAAGCATGACTTGCCTTTGGTGAATCCATGCTGACTGGTCCTAATCACCCTTTTCTCCTCCAAGTGCTTAGAAATGGATTCTTTGAGGATCTACTTCATGATTTTTCCAGGGACTGAGGTGAGGCTGACTGGTCTGTAGTTCCCTGGGTCTTCCTTTTTCCTTTTCTTAAATATAGGAACTATGTTTGCCCTTTTCCAGTCATCTGGGACCTCTCCCAGTCACCATGAGTTTCCAGAGATGATGGTCAATGGTTCTGTAATCACATCAGCCAACTTCTTCAGCACTCTCAGGTCCATCCCATCCGGTCCCATGCACTTGTATATGTCCAGCTTTTCTAAATAGTCCCTAGCCTGTTCTTTTGCCACTGTTGGCTTCTCACCTCTTCCCCAAACTGTGCTGATCAGTGTAGTAGTTTGGGAGCTGACCTTGCCTGTGAAGACTGAAGTGAAAAAGGCATTGAGTACTTCAGCCTTTCCTGCATCCTCTGTCATAAGGTTGCCTCTCCCATTCAATAAGGGACCCACACTTTCCCTGATCCTGCTCTTGCTACCGGCATATGTAGAAACTCTTGTTACCCTTCACATCCTTTGCTAGCTTCAACTCCAATTGTGCTTTGGCCTTCCTGAC
>NW_017729024.1:66795691-66796447 GCF_001723915.1 Gavialis gangeticus | reverse complement strand
ATAAGCTTCCTTTTTGTGATTTAATTTACTGAAGAGTTCCCTGCTAAGCTAATCTGGTCTTCTGCCATACTTTCTAGTCTTCCTGCACACTTGGATGGTTTGTTCCTGCACTCTCAGTAAGGCTTCTTTAAAGCAGAGCCAGCAGTCCTAGACTCCTCTCCCCCTCCGACTGGCTATTCAGGGGATCCCTGACTCCCTGAGCGAGTCAGTCTGCTTTTCTGAAGTCCAGGGTCCTTACTCTGCTGCTCTTCATCCTTCCTTTCCTCAGGATCCTGAACTCTATCACCTCTTGGTCACTTGTGCCCAAGTTGCCATCCATTCTCGAAACCCTCTGGGTCAAACTATGGGGGAGGAGAGGTAGGGAGGGGGCATGGGAAGCGAGACTTAACTGTAGATGTATAGTACAGACCACCAAACCAGGGGGAGAAGCTCAATCTGGAGTTCTCTCAAGAACTGCCAGAGGCTTTGCACACATGGGACACGGTTCATAGATTCATAGAACTAGGGTCAGAAGGGACCTTGTAGATCTTCAAGTCTGACCCCCTGCCCTGGGCAGGAGAGAAAACTGGGCTTAAATGTCCCCAGCCAGGCAGATATCTAGCCTCCTCTTAAAGACCCCCAGGGTAGGAGCCATCACCACCTCCCTTGGAAGTTGGTTCCAAATCCTAGCCGCCCTGACTGTGAAGTAGTGCCTTTGGATGTCTAGTCTAAACCTACTCTCTAACAACTTGTGGCTGTTATTCCTTGTTACCCCGG
>NW_017729024.1:66733194-66790691 GCF_001723915.1 Gavialis gangeticus | reverse complement strand
TACATCTACCACGACACCTGCATCCAGTGCTTTTGTCACCTGATTGTAGAAGGCAATCAGGTTGGTCTGACAGGACCTGCCCCTAATGAAACTGTGCTGGTTGCCCTTGAGCATCATCCCTGCTGCTGGCCCATCATAGATGTGCTCCTTGATAATCTCCTCAAACAGTTTCCCCAGGATTGAAGTAAGATTTACGGGCCTATAGTTGCCCAGGTTCTCCCTCTTCCCTTCTTTAAAGACGGGGACCACGTTGGCTTTCTTCCAGTTATTTGGCACCTGGTGAGAGCACCATGAGTGCTCGTAAAGCCATGCCAGGGTCCCTGCAATAACCCCTGCCAATTCCCTCAACACCCTGAGGTGGCGAGCATCTGGACTTGCTGATTTGAACATGTCCAGCCCCTCCAGAAGCTCTCTAACCCGGTCCTCCCTGGCCTGGCGGTGTTTCAACCGAGTCCGTCTGGAATCTTGGTTGGGGAGTTCCGGTTCCTGCACAAGAAAATGGAGGTGAAGAATTGGTTAAAGCGGTCTGCTTTCTCCTCTGGTGCAACCACCAGATTGCCAAGCATATCCTGCAGGGGCCCTACATTACCCGCTGCTTTCTTCATTCTCCCTATATATTTAAAAAGGACTTTTTATTATCTTTGATCCTTGATGGTAGCCCTAGCTCTGTATCTGCCTCAGCTTTTCTAACAGCCCCCCTACAGACCCGAGCGGTGGAGGTATTCTCCTCTTTGGTGATAGCCCCTCCCTTCCACTAGGAATACACCTCCTTTTTGTCAATTAAGCATTCACAAATGCCCTTGGTGAGCCAGGGGGACTTTTGGGTACTTTTGCCTGCCTTGCTTCTTGTTGGGATCGTCACCCCTTGGGCTCTGAGTACGACCACTCATCTTGGGCACTGAGTTCCCCTACTCTCAAGGACCCCAGTGCCTCTCCCATTAAGTTGGCCTTCTTAAAGTCTAGGGCTACTGCCCTGCTGCAGGCCATTGACACCCTGTACTGGATGGTGAATTCCAGCAAGTGATGATCACTATTGCCCAGGCGGTTGAGGACCTGGTGTCCCCTCACCAAATTGTTGCCTGTGGTCAAGACCAGGTCCAGCAGGGCACTCCCCTTGGTTGAACTGTGGGTTAAGTGGAGGTCCTGTATCTTGGCCAGGAACCTCCGTGAGTAGTCCAACCTGGCTGACTGCTCCTCCCAACAGATGTCTGGGTAATTTAGAACACCCATGATAACTACATCCCTTGCTTTAAGTGTCTCCACAAGCTGAGCTGAGAATTCATGGTCCAGCTCTTCCCCTTGGTTGGGAGGTCTGTAGTAGACCCCCACTGTTAAGTCCCTTTCCCCATGACCACCCTGTATCCTGACCCAGAGCACTTCAGCCTGACCCTCAGGTCATCATTACCCAGACATCCCTTGGGAGGAACACTCAGCTAAGCTGGATCAGTTGCTTTGCTTCCTGTCCTGTATCAAAGAGCTTTACCTGACTCAGGAAGCTCACGGGCCAACCATAGGTAACATTCTCCTAGATTTGGTCTTAGCCAAAGGAGACAATTTGGTGAGTGACTTGAATATAGAGGATAGCTTGGCAACAGCAACCATGAAACCATCATGTTCACTGTCTGTCACAAGACAGGCCAATCAACTAGCAGGGTTTAAGTTTTGGACTTCAAAAAAGCGAATTTCAGTAGGCTCAAGGCAATAGTAGGGGAAGCACTGCAGGACCAGGGACTGAAGGTAAAAGGAGTGCATGAAGAGTGGTTGTTCCTCAAGGACATGATCTTCGAAGCACAAAGGAAGTCCATGCCCATGTGGAGGAAATGGCTGGTGAGCCCTCAGAGGGCTGGTGAACCCTCTTGGCTAATAAGGATATCATGGTCATCTTGAAAAAGAAGAAAGAGGCATACAAATAATGGAAACTTGGAACAGTCCCCCAGGAGGACTGTACAACAACAGCCCACACTTGTAAGGAGCAGATTAGAAAGGCTAAGGTGGCAACTGAAGTTGAATTAGCAACAGAAATCAAGGATAACAAGAAGTCCTTCTTTAGGTATGTAGGGAACAGGAGGAAAACAAATGGAAGCATGGGGCCATTGCTTAATGACACAGGACAGCTGGTTACCAAAACTCAGGAACTGAACTCCTGAATGACTACTTTGCTTCAGTATTTCACCAGACTAAGGGGAAAATCATACTAGATAAGGTTCAGAATGGGCATGGTGGGAATGACTACTGTTGATGTTGAGCTGGTGCATGATCAGCTAGAAAAGTCAGACATTTAAAAGTCAGCAGGACCAGATGAACTTCATCCAAGAGTGCTGGCTGAAGTCACTGCAGGACCTTTGGTGAAACTCTTCCAAAACTTGTGGCAATCAGGGGAGGTCCCTGAAGACTGGAAGAGGGCCAATGTTGTGTTTATCTTCACGAAGGGGAGGAGAGAGGACCCAGACAACTATAGGCCAATTAGCCTAACTTCTATCCGAGGGAAAATCCTGAAAAAAATCAAGGAATCTATGTGTGATACACTTGCAGAAGGTAGGTTTCTGAATGACAGCCAGCATGACTTCATTGCTGGCAGGTCTTGTCTTACCATTCTCATTACTTTCTATGACTAGGTAACCTGTCACCTGGATAAGAGAA
This sequence comes from Gavialis gangeticus, assembly GCF_001723915.1. Lineage (NCBI taxonomy): Eukaryota > Metazoa > Chordata > Crocodylia > Gavialidae > Gavialis > Gavialis gangeticus. The sequence goes on along the minus strand of NW_017729024.1, from coordinate 66,788,051 downwards.
AGAAAGTTGACATTGTATACCTAGACTTCCAAAAGGCCTTTGATCTGGTGTATCCCATGATGTTCTCATGGGAAAATTGGAGGATTGTGGGCTTAATTGCTCGACAGTTAGGGCAGGAAGCTGGCTATGGGGTAGGACCCAGAGAATTCTAATGAATGGATCTGTGTCGTCCTGAAGATAAGTGGCCATTGGTGTCCCTCAGGGGGTCTGTGCTTGGTCCAGTGCTTTTCAACATCTTTATCAATGATTTGGATGTGGGGGTGAAGAGTTCACTGGGCAAGTTTGTGGACAACACCAAGTTATGGGGGAGTATGGTAACACTTGAAAATAGTCTGCAGATACAAGTGGACCTAGACAGTCTGGCAAGTTGGGCAGATTGGAACCAGATGAAGTTCAACATTGAGAAGTGTAAAGTGCTCCATCTGGGGATGAACAATCCCCAACATACTTACAGGCTCGGTAGCACCAAACTGATTACCACCATGACTGAAAGGGACCTAGGCATAATAATTGACCATAGTATGAACATGAGCTGTCAGCGCGATACTGTAGGCAGCAGGACTAACAATACTTTGGCATGCATCAACTGATGCATCTCAAGCAAAAATAAGGAAGTTTTCCGAGTGCTGCACTTCAACAAGGATGTGGGAAAGCTTGAGAGTGTCCAGAGAAGAGCCAGCCATATGATCAGAGACTTGCAAGGCAAGCAGTATGAGGAAAGACTGAGTGACTTGGGTCTCTTCAACCTAAAAAAAGAGAAGGATAAGAGGGGACTTGGTAGCAGCATGCCACTGTATCAGGGGAATACATCAAGAACTTGGCAAACAACTGTTCACCAGGGCACCCTTGGGGAAAACCAGGAGTAATGGCCACAAACTCTTCGAAGACCATTTCAGGCTTAACACTAAGAAAAACTTCTTCACAGTTAGAGTGTCCAGACTGTGTGATAAACTCCCTCCAGAGGTGGTGCAATCACCTACCCTGGAAATCTTCAAGAGGAGACTGGACAGTCACCTTGCTGGGGTAACCTGACCCCAGTAGTCTTTCCTGCCTAGTGCAGGGTGACTGGTCCCGATGATGTTGCGAGGTCCCTTCCAGCCCCTTACAATCTATGAATCTATGATTTCCCCACCAATTCTTCCCTGCTTGTGAGCAGCAGATCAAGAAGAGCATGGCCTCTAGTTGGCCACTCCAGTACTTACACCAAGCATTTGTCCCTAATACTCTCCAAAAACTTCCTAGACTGTCTGTGCACTGCAGTATTTCCTGCCCAGAAGATGTCCATTGAACCAAGGCCTGTGATCAGGAAACTTCCATTAGCAGTTTGAAGAAAGCCTTATTCAACTATTATAATACTAAGACAAGAGCTGATACAAGAATGTGGGCATGTACACATGTGATGCTTCCTGCACAGTAGCCTAATAAGACTGTGCAGTAGCGTGATTGTAAAACAATGCTAGTAGCCTTCTGTGCAGTGTTATTAAACTAATGCACAGTAAGTGTCACTGAAAAACTGTGTGCTGGCACTAGTGCACAGTAACTCTAGTAACTTTATTAAGCAAGTACTAAACGAAATGCACAGTATCTAAGTTGTATTAATGAATGTGTAGACATGCCCTGTGTCAAGATAAAGAAGACTGTGAAAGTACAAATAATCACGGTTTTTCCATGAACACCAGACCAAAGACTTACATATATATCAAATGACCAAAATTGAATTTCAGCTTCTCCCAAGGAAGGGGACATAATCTTTGTCCCAAAGGATTACATGTTGTCAACTAATATTTACAAATGCAGCATTTGCAGAATATTGAACATCAAGTTAATTTAGTGTACTGTAAGGGCTTATCTAGATTGGGAAACAGTCTTCCATGAAAACCCCCATGCAGCACATGTTTTCCATGTGGACTATCTCCTAAACAGAAGCAATGGAGCTTCTTTTCTGTTGTGGTTCAGGCAGTTAATTAGCAGGGTGCGAAATTGTCTGTAAATTTATGCACAGTCTTTAAAAAAAACCCTAAAAATGCTTGTCTATTAAGCCTGTAAAAATGGAGCCATAAGTTAAAAGAAAAAAGTAATCAAAAGCTTGATCGAAGATCCCTAGTCAGAAAGAAGCCACAGGCAAACAATGATAGACAGAGAAGAGCAGTACCACCTGGTGTCTGAGCATGAGTGCAGCACCTGAAGGAATGTTCTTTCAGGGCTTTGTAGCCTACAGGAGCCTCCATAGCAACCTTAATTTGATTTAGCTAGCCTATTTCACATCTATTGACTATTCTGATTCTATACAATTTATACTCTGTAAAGCTACCCCTCTGATGCTCTGTGGTGACTCACTGTTGCTACATGTATCCTCCACAACATCGTGAGACCAGGAGGGAGGTTTTCCACGAGGCCTGGGCAGAGGAGGCAAGGTGTGCAGACCGGGCATAACAGGTCATGCATAAGTGGTGCAGGGATGGAGGAAAGAGCAACCCCCTGCTAATGTTACAGGCACCAGCCCTGCACAGAGGCAGGCAGTCTGGATTCATAAAGCCCTGACCATCCTTGAGAACTGAAAGCCCTAACCAGATGAGAAGGGCCAGAGGGGTCTCTGGCAGGGTGGACAGATGGAAGGAGTGGTGGATGCCCATAGGCACTTCCTGTTGGTTTAGAAATGGTATTTAAAAGATTGGTTTTTTAGGAATTGGCTTATAGGCATATATGTGTGTGTGTGTGCACGCGTGTGCGTGTGTGTATGTGTGTGTGTGCATTAGAATGCTCTTCAGGATGGGCCACCAGGTTTTAATTGATTTCTAAGTGTCTGGGTCACACAGTCACACAGCTTTGAAAGCAGACAGGCGGTCTAACACAACAAGGCCAACAAGGACATATAGTCTGGAAAACAGTTGGGGAACTGGGGACATGTACTACACTGTTTCATAACATGAGATAAGGGTTGCACCAACTAACAAGGCCCCGGAACTGGAGGGCCTGAGTCCTGGTTCTGGGGACACAGACCAAATTAGGAGAGGGCCCAGAAAACTATATGGACATATAACCACAGAGAGAGACCAACCAGTGATAGACATGGATCAAGAGTCATCAGGAGGGAAGGAGAATACAAAAGCAGAGACTTGAAAGTAACAAAGGGTCCCTCCCCATCCTCCACCCAGGTCCCTCCTCCTCCTCCTCCTCCCCGAGAAGGTCCCTGTCCTGTCTCCGAGGAAGGGTCCCTGAGGCCACCATGGACAGAGGGCACACCAGCAGCTCATCTCATCCATCACACTGAAGGGGAGGTGTGGGCCACAGCATCCCACCTACAAGCTGCTGACATCTGACACCTAAGAGAGAGCCTTAGACTGAAGACTGTGTCCTGGCCAGCTGTACTTTGACTCTGATGACAGCACTAGGAAGCTGGGATGTCAGAGGACAGTGATCTAACTTGAATCGAGAACTGTCTTTTCTGTTAGAACAGTAGAGGGCAAACAAGCTTACTTACTTAGATAATGCATAACGGATTAACTAGAAACATTATCAGAGCCTCCAGTGCACAACAGCCATCCTTGTGAAGAATGAATAGATACTTGTAATACTATTAGCATCTATTTTCAAAAGCAAGTTTAGCAGCCATATAAAATACTGTAATGTGTGTATTTTGTAGCTGATACTACAAGATAAAGTGTTCTGTGAAGAGTTACACCTATTATCAGGCCTTTCTGAAAGAGGGATGATAAACGAGTAAGTGATGATTATAGCGAGAAAAACTTTACCGTTAAAGAAGCAAAACACTTAGTAGAATATTATTGATGATGATGAAGTCTACTGAGCCTGTAAATCAAATAGTATTTAAGAAAAACATATTTTAATGTCTATTTGATATGTTAACTTTGAAAAAAATATTAGAAAGCCTGATAGTAAATGTTCTATTTCTTCTGCTTTCTTTTCACCAGGATACATTTTGAAGGCAATCATTTTGAGGTAAAAAATAGGAATCGGGAAGGCAACATTGTCCAGTGTTTATATTTTGACTGCAGTAAGTATGATTGAATTTGTTTCTATGTTCAGGTGACTTCATAAATATATAATGAAATGCAACAGCAGTTATAGTAGCACAACACTCAGCAGCAAAGATTATAGTCAAGGTTAATTTATTTAGCTTTATATTTTTATTGCAGGACTGGCATTCCAAGCACCTTACACACAGTAAAACCTGGATATTCAATAATCAAATCAAATCAGATTTGTAGTATATCTGTTAAACTGTTCATGAAATTGTCTGCATTTGCAAAGAGATCATAGTATAACAACTTTCTATATTTTAGGGGATGGTTCATCACTTTTCCAAACACCTATAGAGAAAAAAAATTACAGCAAAAGAGATCAGTAAATTCTAAGGCTGGTCTCGTAAGAACAACCTTTTTCTAACCTCTTTCCATTCAAAGCAAAAGGAGTCTAGCTTGTGATTCTTTGCTTATTGCATCCACAGCAGTGTAACTCAAAGCTTTCAGGGACAAACATTTAAAAGTATTTAGCTACCTAAAGATGCAGATAATCACTCAGTATTATTTTCAAAAGTGCCTTGGGCCATCATTTATATTTCTCTACAAGGTTCCTTCCGACCCTAGACATCTATGAAATCTATAACATTTCAATGGGAGTTACTGTATCTGAACGCTCTTGAAAAACTCAAGTACACAGTTACCTCTTAAAGTATTCTGATCCTTAGTGTGTAGAATTACTTCCATTTAATCAAGCTATCAGTTAACCTTTTCCATTCTGCTTGGAAATACCTGGCTTTCAGTCTCTAGCAACTATAGCAAAATGTAATACAAACATTTTGAAGCAAATGAAGAACCTTGTTATAGAAGAAGACAAAACACCTCAGCCTGTGCTGATCTTATCTAGAGATAAAATTACTTTCTGCCTCCAAATTTGGTGATCAGTAGAGTATGACTGAGCAGATGAACAAGATACCTTAGTCATGAACTCTGTTTTATAAGTCCAGGCAGACCATCGACACACCCAGTAAAAACCCATGACCTTAGCTGTGGCCAAATGCTTCAGAGGAAGGTGACCTCCTTCCCACAGAGGCCAGTAGTATTCAGGAGGGAGAAAGATCCTTCCTGGCCTCAAATGGTGACTGACAAATATCTCAAGGTATGGGATTATCCTTCCCAACTCCAAGATCCCATACCCAAAATAGAAGACCACAAACACATGACACTTGAACACAACTCTATTTTATCACATAATCCTTTCCATAAACTTATCTAGAAAAGGTTTTTTATCTTTGTTATATGACTCAGAAGACCATTCCAAAAATCCATGCCATTCATAGTTAAAAATCTTTTTCTAATTTTGAATCTAAATTTTTCTGCAGCTTAGTTTGTACCCTTCCTTTTCCTAATATTGTGATAGCAAGCATCCAAGTGTCCCTTCTACCTCAGAATAGTAATTTCTATTTTCATGCTCTCATTGCCATGTGATATGCCATCAATATCTGCTGTTACATATTCATCCTTATTGGAGAGTTAGACAAAGTATTTATTCAGTTTTGGGGCCAGGCCTGGGTAGTACTGTATCTGCACACAGTCTTCAGCATATAATACACTTCTTCCCTCCTGGTTTGCTTTTTATTTATATGACCAAAGAAGCTGTACTTATTATTTCTAACTTATTATTTCTTATTATTTCTTGATATGGTAGTACTTAACTAAACCTTCAGTCATTCTTACATTATTCATGTATTTTTTGACCAGGAAAAGCTATTCTTCATTGCTGGCTGGTCTCATTTTCAATTGCTTGTATTTCCCCTGCTTATTCTTAATAGCTTGTTTGAAGTGCTTGTTCATTCATATAGGTCTATAGACCTTTCCTAACCATTTCTCTCTCTTGCTTGGTATGCAAACTCTTGATGCTATTTGTAATTTTGTCTCAAAATAGTTTTTTGTGGCTTCCACATCCAGATCTCTTTGCTATCTTATCCAATCAACCTCTTTAACTAATTTTAAGTAATTTGCTGGGCAAGCCACCCAGTCCCACTGATATCACACAGTTTCTTATGCATTTCTCCCTGTGCCTTCACATACACTTGTGTAGCACTTTGTAATATGCTATGTTATACTGCCTGTGCCAAATATACAGCCTCAATGAAAGTAATTACTCCAAATACTTTAGATTTGTTATGCCAACAGAGAGTAATAGTGAAATTTTGCTCACAAAAAATGTAGCACAGAAGTGTGACATAGTTTCATAGTTAATTTTCTCATCCCTTGAATTGCACTGAAAGATTTTACTAGTTGAAATAAATGGCATGTAGTATGCTGTGCTGCACTGTGAGTCTAATTCTGCTATCTTCATGCATATAAAGTAGTACTTTAGTTCTTAATCCCTGCATTTGGCTCTCTAGTGCCCAGAAAAAAGATGTATTTGTGATCATGGGGAAGGATGGGAAGAGAGGAAAGGTTAAAAGTATAGTCAAATTTCTTGCACAGTTCTAATACAATTTTATCTCTATAAACAAATATTAAGTGACTCATGAACATCTAGACTTGGAGAAGCCCACAAATATGCATGGGCAGCTCAAAAAAATACATTTAGAGTACCTACCTCTCTACTAGTGAGTCTACTTCTGGACTGTAAGTAATGATGGAATAAGAAAGAGACTGAAACTTTTAATCTATAAAGTGGTAGAAGTAATATTTGGTGAAATATATCATGATTATTGCCATACCACTGTATAAAATATTCTCTAGTTAAGTTCTGTGTGATATAGAAATAGATTTTTTTCTATCAATTTTACCTTCAAGGACTTCACTAAAGTAAAATTAATCAACCTGTCTAAGAAAGAACGAGGATACAGAATGAGTTATGACTAGAATTAAGGTGTGTATACACATGCTCACACACAAAAGAATGAGCAAGGCAGATGTATGCATGCGTACGGAGGAAGTACCCAGCAAAATATGGCAGGGATCTGAGGCAGACTTCATTTTGTTTAATATCTTTGTTAATACTCTGAAAGTATGAATAACCACCACATTAATTCTATTTGCCAATGGTGCTTAATTTAGACATACCAGAAAAGCCAAAGAGAAGACGAAAAAGCACAAAAAGGCAAGGTCAGCATCAGGTAGGTGATACAAGGACCTCCAGTGTAGGTTAGAGATGGCTGTGGATCATACTGGGGTTACCCTACATTGTCTCTGTTAATTAGATCACTAGTGTGTTATTCGTGGTCTTTTTCAGACAAGCCAGAGTAAGCTTTCAGGAACAGGTCAGCCTTTATTATTACAATAAATTAAAGGAAAGGAATGTAACATGGAGACAACTCTATCATGCTACTATTTTGAGTGCTGTTTCTGACCAACTACTGGCAGCCACTTCTATCAAACTGATATGGTTACATTACTACAAGTTTTTTAAGGGGTTAGTATCCTTACAGCTGGGAATAATCTTTTATCTTTGGTGAGCCCTGCTGCCCCAGTGACTGGCTTACAACCTGAAACCCTCCAGCCATTTGTTGTCTCATCTGTGATTTTAGTGTGTTTCTAGGGATATGTGGAAAAGGTACGCTTAGGGTACATCTGCACATTGCCCTGTGGTGACATTGTTACTGAACCAAAAGGAAGTACTAAAGCATGGCGCAGTAATCGCCTGTACTGTGCCATACACACAGTGCACAGTTATTTTTAGCAGATACTTTGCCGTAGCAGTGTGCTATAACGGGGAAGATATGCACTGCTATGGCGAAGTAGCTTCTGATCATGTGTAGGCACCCGTGGATTTTACATTGCCACAGCACATTGCTACGGCACTGAACCTGTGTACATAGGCCTGAGGCTGGGAAAATCCAGCTGCTCTCCAAGTCCAGACCCAGGACTACATTTCTCCTACCACCACAACCCTGATCAGGCTATTTTTAACCCTCTGAGCCTTTCCATCTGGATAGACTACACTCCAGCCAAGGACCCACCAATGCCCCTGCAGATCTTCTAGCCCCCCGATTCCACTGACCCTCCCTCCCAGTGCTGCCAACCCCTCCCCCACAGTAAACCTGCTAGCTGCACCACCCCCCACCCCACCCCCAATCCACTGCAATTTACTTAGATCACATTCCCAGCATAGCTATCAGCACCAGCAAACATGTCCACATACAGGGAAAGTGAAAAGAGAAGACAGAACCTTCAGGCCCTAAAGCCTTATCAGAAACCACCAGGTAAACCTGTCTAAACCTTGGAGAAGTTAGATGAAAGTTAGATTAGTTCATTAAAAATGGGGTAATAATTCTTAAAGTGTAATTTAACTAATATAATTTTTTTCTGTTTGCAAATCATCCAAGAGCAGTTTCTTATTTTATCAAATTTAATTTATTGCTTGATTTGATTAATTTATTTGCTGAATAATTTATGAAAATAATTCATGGTTGGTAGATTGCAAAAGTAATTCATTGGAATTATTTAATATTCAAAATTACAGCTGTCTAGCTTAGTTTTAATTGGAAGCATAAGACCTTAGGTGATTCTGGTTTTTGTTTAAATGACTAAATTTTAGGAGCAAGCTAAAGGCAGGAATATGAAATTGTTTTGTTTACATTTTCTTCAATATTATCTTGAAGTTTGCATCTCTCAGTTGTTTCTCCTACTGAATTCAGTAACTTCAACATTGGTATAAAGCAGACTCACAATGGGATTGATCAAAAATCAAAGCCTTGGGACTTATTAATATTATTTACCCACTTATGTTAGAATGAGAATCATACTAAAAATGTAAGCTAATATTTCTGAATTGCATTTGAATAAATGCAAAACATTCAGAAAAAGTAGTGAATGCTTCCATTAAAGCACTGAAGATATTATCCAAGAACATATTAATGGGGGAGATTGATAAAATGTCCTTGTCATTAAAAGGCATAACTTTCTATTTTTAATTTTTATGCTTCTATGATTAAGTGATAGACAGTAATGTAGAACACAGCCATGTTTTTGTACCAGACAGCCAACTTTGAAATTTGAATTGGCTTGACTTCTTTTTACAGCCAAACAAACTGTCATTTAGCTGCAAAATTATTTCTCATACTTAACCACAGTTGCACATAATCCCACTACAATGTCTGTAACCTCTTAGTTAATTGCCTACTGCACTGTCATTACATATGTCAGACAACTTGCAAGGCTGAAACGGTTCAGAATTTAATGGAACTCAAATGGTATTACTGTTATTTTGATTTTTCATAATATTTTATGACAAGGTCACTGACTTTGCACGCTGTCTAAAATCTACTTTTCAACATACATTTTTCAAAATGAAAACCAACTGCTGCTCACCTGACAGCCACATTAAGGCCTCATCTGCACATGTCACAATACTGTCACCATCTTAGAGGTTTACTCAGATTTCCAGCTTTATCTCTGACAATTTACAATCTAGCAGTAACCTTATTAAAGAATCCTTGATAGTTTTAACCTTTCCAAGGATATAGCCAGAAAATGTAGCATTCTCCTTTCTTGGGGTTCCCCAAAACACACACAGCTTGAGGGTCAGGGACATTTCCTTTTTTAAGTCAGGAAATATTTGTGCCAAGTTCATTCTAATATAACGGGCATGTGGAAGCCACATACAAAGTCTATAAGTAACTTACACATACAATTACATTTCTTAAAATGTCTTGATGACCAGGAAATCTCAGTCTCTCAGAGATCTTCCACCTTGTCTAAATCTATTTACAATGCAATAGCTGTTCATCTGCCTGCTGTATTTTTGGCTCTTGGCCTACCTTCCAGGCTATACAATATCCATGATTGTAATCAACTTGCCTAAAGGGGCAAGGGAAGAAAATATTAACTGAATATTATGGATTCCCCATTCCCAATCGCTAGAAAAAAAGAAAACAATTAATATTAATTTCACTGTTACAATGTAAAATAATGTTGTTTTCCTTATTTTGTCCCCTTGTCACCTTCTTACCTGTAAAACTTAGAGATGTAAATAAGTCAGCATGCAATTGAAGCATGTAAAATGAAAATATAAAGCAAATACTTTATTTTTATCACCCTTGTATACTCTAACAATTAGAGGAGATTTAAAAATAACATGTTCTAAAATGAACTAATTAGGAATTTAGAAATCCAGAGTTAGAAGACAATATCTTTTTGCTAGAGCTTGTTGAATAATACTCAAATAAATTATTTGACTTTTAGAAAATATTTTGAATAAATCAAACAAGGTTTATTTTCCCTCCATTTAATCCCCAACCAACTGTTGGGTGATAAGTATATTTGTAAAATATTATTAAAGTGGTTTCTGATAGACAATGCCATGACCCAGAAAGTACAGTATCTAACTAAAAAAGAAGCCATTTTTAGTTACAGGTAATGATGTACATACACACAAGCACATACATATGCATGCATGCACACATGCACACAAATACACACATACGCTATCATAAAATAATATTTTTAAGATAAAAAAGTTTGAAAATTTCAGCAAATTAGGAAATGCTTGCATTAAGGTTGCCTGTTCCACATCAAATTGGCCCCATTTTGCATGTGCAATGAGATACAGCTTTTAATTACACTACATATTATTTTTTCCTCTAGACCTCTGCTTCAGTCAATGTATGTGCTGGAGGTATTCAATTAATGATCATCTATTCAGTGTTTGTTTTATTCTCACTCTTCAGTGTGTGGCCCCAGGCTTTATTCAGTACATACTATGCTGTGAATTATTAATTACATCTTGGGCTCTTCTATTGGACCTATCACTAGTGTCTGAGTGTCTCACAAGTGTTAATTTATCTTCACAAGGCCCATGTAAGGTAAAGAGATTATATCATCTTTAGTTTACTGAAAGAGACTGGCGACAGAGGCATTGAGGTTAAAAGTATCTACTAATTTTGGTGCCAATGTTGGAGATGTAGGACCTGATTTTTCAGAAAACGTAATGTCATATAACACCACATATATATTTATAGCTCTCAGTGACTTCAGCCACACTGAGTACTAAGTATTCAGTACTTTTGCAAAACATACCTCAGGGTCTCAAGTCAGGTGTGCAGAAAATGAGGACCACACAATTCACTAAATAACTTTGAAATATTTGATTTAAGGGTGTAAGCAGACATAACAATTATATCAATTCCAATTATACAGATATAAGCTCTTACAATGTAGCTAAGCTCTTACAATGTAGGTATTAAGTCTGTATGATTCTTTAGTGTTTCATTTAGGGTTAAAGTCATTTTGCTAATGTGTATCACTAAAGAATCATGGAGATGTAACAGTTATAACAAGTGATGCATGTACCTGAGCATAATCCACTTTAACTTTTTTAAAGTGGTTAAAAGTTATGTTTCTCCAAATCCTAAATGATATGCCTAGCATCTTTTTGGAATGAGAAACTTTTTGGAAGATGTGGGAATGGAATCCTTCTCCCGAGCAGCATTTAACTTAGAGCTGTATGAATAACAGATTTTGCTTTAGTGCGCAAACAAAAAAAATGAAGAAAATAATTTTGTTCAGGTGGCCAAAAAATGTAGACTTGGAAAGAGGTGGACAGAACTTAACCAAAACATGTCATTTTCACCTTATACAATCCCTGCTTAAACCTCTTTGTTAATATAAATACATTTAAAAATGAAAGCTTTATTTCAAAATAAGGAGCCCAAAGAATACATTTTAAAAAATTCACAAACAAACAGATAGACTCTTCCAATTTATCTTCTATTTTTGGCTGAAATTGCTCACTGTGCCTTACAGAAAAGAACTGTCTATACAAGCCTGATTCATCGCCAATGTTTGTTTAACCTGTGAAACAAGTGAAGAATTAGGCTGGGGAGGAGGGAGAGGTGGAATTGATCAAGTAATCATTAGCAAATTCACAAATGGTCATTTAATGTGCATTAGCACAATTTAAGGTGCATTAAGGGTGCACTTCAATACACGTGCCCTTAATGCACCTTAAAAATGGCAATTTTAGGCTAATCCCACCTAAATTTGATACCTGCATAAAGCAGGTATCAAATTTAGGCATGATTAATAAAGTGCATTAATGCACATGTAGTCATGCTAATGCACATTAACGCAGGGAATTTAGTGCTGGGTCTGCCCAGCCACAAGGGGGCCAGCCAGAGCTCAGCTCCAGAGCTCCTGGTTGGCTGCCTCTACTCCTCCAGGACTGAGCTGCTCTCTGGCAGCCCCTAGCTCCAGGCTATAAAAGCCTTCAGCCACTTTGTACCTTAGGGCACACAGCACAGGAAGCCTAAAGGAGCCAATGCGGTCTACAGGAGCCCACCAGGCCCTGTGTGCTCCCTGGATGGGACCCCGGCAGCCTCTGCCTGTCCTGTCCCTTAGTTGGAGCTGCTCCTTGGCCACAGGTGAGTGTTGCAAAGTTCTGAAGCCTGCTGCATCCCTTGCCTAGCCCTGAGATTCCCCTCAGGGCTGCTGGTCCTACTCTCTATGGCAGCAGGGCCAGCACCTGCTCCCTGCTGCTCGTCACCCCCCAGCTCTGTCTCTTTGCAGCCCTTCAGGGCTGGCATCAGAGGGACAGCTGCACAGAGGCCTAGAAAGGCAGCATGAGGAGCCTGTTCAGCATGTCGTCCCTATCAAGCCCAGGCTCTGCCATGGCCATGCCGAGCACCCAGGCCCCCAGGGGAACCCAAGAGGAGGTGCATGACCTCATAGTGCTCTGGTGTGGGGCCGATGTCCAGAGGCAGTTTGCACAGGGCAGGCACTCAAATGCCCACATTTATGAAGCCATATGCAGTGGGATGCATGCATAAGGCCACTGCTAGATGGCATCAAAGTGCTGTGTGAAGGCCAAGGTCTTGTGAGCACAGTGGGTGGCCTTGACCAAATTCAGTTATTGGTCCAGTCATACCCAAAAGACCACACACTGCAGGCCATAGACACCAGGTGCAGTTGGATGCCACCCCATTCCACACCCTAGCCTTGTCAGCCCCAACACATAGTAAGTCCTGAACTAGGGGAGGGCCCTCCTAGTCCCCAGCCCTGCTCCTGGCCTCTTCTCCCTGCTTGGCTCACCTGTATTCCTCTGGCCTCAGGTCTCCCTCTCCCCCCACTACAGCATGCAGAGAGGCAGGACACAGTTCAAAACTTTATTGAGCACCCTGTGTCCCCACAGCTGGGCAGGCACAGGCCCTTCACACACCAAGAAAGGCATTGATGCTGGTCGTAATATTCTCCTCAGCAGCAGGGGCCAGGGACATGCAGCACTGTGACAGGTAGCCTTCCAGGTGGTAGCAGAGGTTACAGGGCAGCCCAGGCTTGGCCCCCTGCCACCATAGCTCAGGGTCCCTAACCAGGAGTGCAGGTGTGCCCAGGACACCAGCAGGATCATCAGCAGCAGGGCATAATGGCTCAAGCAGCCATCTGCCTGCACAAACAGGTCATAGTATACACATGGCAAGGGCACACTCAGGGCACAGTAGCAGTGAAGGAGCGGGCAGCTCCATGGCGCCTCCCCAGAGAGACCCATTGCGAGGAGGGTGGGGGCACAGCCAGCATCTTACCCCATCATCCAGGAGCTTGGAAGCAGCACAGCAGAGTGGTTGGTTTGCAGTGAAATGCGGGGAACAGGGTCTGGAGCTGCAGCAGCAGATGCTGCTAGCAGCTTGGCCTGGCCCACCTTGGGAAGAGGGCAGGGGAAGCAGGCTGCCTGCAGCCAGCACCCAGCAGCCCTCTGGCCCCAGGGGAGCAAGCAGGGCTAGGGGCTGGGCCAGTGGCTGCCTGGGCCCAGCCCTGCCTGGACAGCTTACTGTGGCCCCTGGGCACTCATGCACAGCCAACCTCTGATCTGAAGCCGGGCAGTCCAGAGCCCCTGCTGCAGAGTGTTTTCTCTCTGCAATGTTGCAAACACACAAAAGGCTTCTGTCTCTTGCCTATGCAGGGCCAACATCTGGATGCAGGGGACTGGATGTAGGGCCCTGTAGGAGTGCCACATCTGGGTCACTGCCACCTGTTGCTGGAGCTGCTCTTTCACTCTTAGTCTCTCATTCCACTTTTGTTCTCCTTTCCTACTAAGTCTCATTTTCCTTGCCCAGGCAGTCTTAGGCTTCCTTCCTAGGCTTGATGCATGTCTTAATCCTACCTCAACTCTTAGTCTTTCTGCTCCCCATGCTAAGCCCCAGTTTTCTTGCCAAGACTCCTGACCCTCACTGCTTCTCTCTGGTCTTCTGGCTACAGACCATTTCTTAGATCCTTCGATACTTGTGTCATCTCTGTGTTCCCCCACTGGGTCACAGTCCCAATTTCTCTCCTTAGGCTGATTAGTCTGTTTTCATACCCTCCACTATTCTTACCATAACTCTTTCCCTGACCCGAGGGCCTCATTTTATGTCTCCTTAAATGCTAAAACTCATAGTTCCCCTTCTTTCCTTACCTCTTCAAATCCGGACTCCTTACCCTATCTGTCTCGATTAAAAAATATGGAGCAGGCTAGGTTTTTCTATGGGAATAGCACAAATGCAATCTGGCTAATGATCAGAGCCAAGAAAAGCTTGAATATGCCAAGCAAAGACAACATCATCAGAGATTAACTGTTAAACTGAAGAAATTGTTTCTGAGCAAGTTTGAACTTTAATTTGCCAAGGCTTATAACTTGGCCAGTTTTGCACAGATTTTTACAGGATGTCAAAATATAGCACGCATGTAGACCTATTCAATTTCAGTGCCCATTTCCAAAGATATATGATTCAAAAGTGGAGGTCACAAGATTTTTTCTGACATGGACAAAATAATGTATTTTTCTGTACCCTTATTTACAACAATGATGAATTGTTTTGGTTGAAAGTAGCCTAAGCCAGACACACTGCATGGAAACTCTCAGTTCAAATGGCTATAGTTTAGAGAAGTGAAATGTAACTGAAAGCACAGTTTTAAAATGGGAAATAAGATTATGCTAATGGACAGGTCCATTTAAAATAAACAGGAAATTAGAGTTCAAACTAGTTGAAATAGGAATCTTTGTTCTAGAAAGCATGTGCTACTTGATTTCAACACATGGTAGAAAAAAGGGCTCACAATGCAATATTACTAAATACAAGAAAGCAGAGGATTAAGATATTTGAGCAGTAAACTATAATCAGCTCTTTCCTTGATACAGGATCAGCTGTGCTAGGGTGTATCCCAGTACAGCCGATCCCCTTCATTGGGTGACAAGTTTGTCACACGTTGTTCCTCAGAGTGGGCCCCTGTTGCTCCCAGGGCTTCAGAGGCCCAATCCTGTGGAACAACTGCAAACAGGGGAACTGACTCAGGGCATACCTTTGCAAATAAGGGAACCCCAAGGTTTTCCCATTTGCAGAGGTGCACCTCAAGGCTCTCTCATTTGCAGAGGTGTGCCTCAAGTCATGGCACAGCAGCACAGTACATATGTCTGGGGAATCTCCTGAGGGGAGATTACCAGGCACAACTCTACCAGTGCAAGAACCCAGGCAGGAATTTCTGGGGCTCCAAGAGCCTGATTCTCTGTGCCACTGGAATACCTCTTCAGGGAAATTACTGGTGCACATAGGATCATGCCCCTGAAGCCTTGAGAACATTTGTTAGGAGTGACTGGAGAATGCAGGCAGTTCCAGGCTCCAAACAAACAGACATTTGCCACAAGAAACTGCCATGAATTTTTACTACCTATTGTCATGGCTATGCTTGTGGGCATTTGTGATATGACAAGGGGCATTGAGGTCTGTTTGCTTTGGCTTTACAAAAGTGACATCTGTTTTCAGCCTTAGTGTAATGGAAGGAAGGACCATTGAAAGCTATGGACCAAATTAATTATCAATAGATATCCTACAAAACCAATAATGTTTTTGTGAGGATGAACTTGGACACACTTCTTTGAATAAAAGGCTGGGTTTTCTGAAACACCATAATAAAGAGACAAACTATAATGCCAAAGAAAACAACACATGATGCTGAAGCCAAGAGTTGAGTGTTTAAACAAAAAGGATTAGATGTATATGGAGAATAAATGGATAAGGACAGGATAAAATATGAGAGGCAAACATGATGCTTGAGGACATAAGTCAACTGCTAATAACCGATAATAGAAAGAAACACCCCTTGTAAATGATTTTTAATTTGTTTCTTCTTTATGGTGGTTCTGGAAGCTCTCTCTGAAGATTCTGGTATTGGTCCCTAGTGAAGGCAGGCCAATGGACCTGAAGGAACAATGGTTAAATTTTCTGTATTTCAACTGCAAGAACTACTCAAGGTTTGAGATGGAGAAAAAAGCCTTTTGCAACTATTTAAAAAGAAGAAAAACAGAGAAAAATAGTCAATCATTAAATATCTGGGAAGGAGAAGGCAACAAAGAGGCTGGGTGTGCAATGAGAAAATGCCAGGTAAAAGAAGATGAAAAATTAAAATTGTGTTTTATGGTAAAACTCCTTTTGACTTCAAGAGGAGGACTGGGTTCTTAATTGACTAGAGAAATCAAAGGAGGTTGAACTCCACATGATGGTACAATAATTAAACAAAACAAAATGTATTATGATTGTCAGGTTAATCTCCAAGGTATGGTTTATGGACCCAACCCAACTTCTACTGAAGCCAATAAGGACGTCTTCATTGATGTAAATGGATGATAGATCAGAGCCTATGAAGTAGAATAATTTGCAAAGATATCTTATCTATTATCAGGAGTTCATCTAACCCAAACCCCTTCTCAAAGCATGACCATCTTCAACTATATCATCCCAGCCAAGGCTTTGTCTAGCTGGTCTTAAAAACTTCCAAGGATAGAGATTCCATCACGTCTTGGGTAACCTGTTCCAGTGCTTTACTACCTTTCTAGTGAGACAGTTTTTCCTAATATCTAACCTAAACTTCCTTTGCTCTTTGTTCTGTTATCTGCCAATATCTGAGAATATAAAGTAAGGAACAAATCTGTGAAATAAACTAGAAGGTCTTCCCCATTTTCAGATTTTTATTCTCAGGACAGCACAAAACTTGGGTGAAGTAAGCGCTTGGAAACAAATAGTAAAACTACTTTTGAATCCCAAATGTTGCACTTTGGATAATGTATTTATTTTTTCCATATTACCATCCTGACCTCACTTTCAAAGAATTCTATAGGCAAAAATAGGATAGTTAAAAAAAACACTCCTGTTTTTATGTCTTTCTATAGACATTGGGAAGGAAAACAGATCATTAATCATACATAGATTTTACAATTCATTTTTATGATGTACCTAAAAAAAAAAATGGATAAAAACACTGAAACTAATCTCAGAAAATAATGTTTGGTGGATTTCTGCCAGCACTTGGTTATGCAAACTTTGGCTATAACAGAAGAATTTATTATGGTGGCACTCGGCGATACTGTTACAGTGAATGGTCTGTTCAGCAGTTTATGTAAGCCTTTATTTTTAGGGGCATATAATTCAGGGGAAAAAACTGTTTGAGCTAGAACTTGAAAAACAAAGCCCAAGGCTTTGATTGAGCAATATATTTAAATTCATCCTTACCATCCTTGTTCAGCAAGGCATTTAAGCAAGGGGTTAAATACTTTATTGAATAGCATTGAAATTACTCATAAATGAAGCATATGCTTAAATGCTTTGGACTGGGATGAGATTATTTGTGCACTTCAGCATAAGTCTGACTGCAAGTACTCTGCTGAACTGGGGACTCTGCACTTTGCAGGAGGTCACCTGGGTCCTAAAAGTGTAATTAACCAAACAGAGGCAGAGTGCTGCTTAGCCGTTACATAAGCTTTCTTCTACAGAAGGGTGAATTTCACTCTAAGTAGTGGTCACTTGGTGTATTAAAAATGTATTACAGGTATGGACAGGAGTGAGATCTGGCTGTCTCAGGAACTGCCAGGAGAATGGGTTCATATCAAATAAAAACATCCCATGTCACTTTTTAATTGCTTTTTTCAGATCTGAGCTGACACTTTTCTGGAGTTTGGAAAAAGCTTCATTAACTTACCTCCTCCTTTCCCATTATTATAAATATTTTATTTTTTTACACTTACAGTATTTGGCCAAATATGGACACTGCTAAATAACAACAGTGACAATAAAAATAACAATAATAATAAACTTTTCTAGACTGGAGAACTTTTTTTCTTTTGCAACTTTCAAGCACATATTGCAAACAGACTCATGGCTTAAGCTGTGCTCAGTGCAAGACTAGGAGGGAAAGGGAACTTAGATGGTCACTGTGGCTGTTCATCACTATCTTTTATTTTCTCTCCCAGATCTTAGCCAGTCCAGTGATACACTATACTTATGATTTCATAGATATTAGGGCTGGAAGGGACCTTGTAAGATCATCAGGTCCAGCCCCCTGCCCAAGGGGGAGGAAGTCAGCTAGGTTCAAAGGATCCCAGCAAGATAAGCATCCAAATGTTGCTTAAAAGTGTCCAGAGTAGATCCTTGCACCACCTCTGGGAGGAGTCTATTCTAGGCCTTGGGGGCTCAGACAGTAAAGAAGTTTTCCCTTATGTCCAGCCTAAAACTGTCTTGCAGGAGTTTGTGACCATTGGACCTTGTCATCCCTTGGGGTGCTCTGGTGAACAGGAGTTCTCCCACATCCTTATACACACCCCTGATGTACTTATAGGCTGCCACCAAGCCACCCCTGTACTCCTAGCTCAAACAGGAAAAAAAACCCAAACTCTTCCTGGCTGCTGACCGCTTCCCACTATATATAGACATGACAGGCAGCTGGGGAACCAAGTATAGCACAGCCACATCCTCTTTTCACTAGGCACACTTATAAACCAAAGACAGGAGCAGGGGTAGTGGAGGAAATATGAATTTAGTTATGTGAGAATCTAGAGATTGTCATGGAAAAGGCAATCAACTCTGGTCTGCCAAGATTAGAGCACCCTTGCACTGATGTAGTCTGAAGACCAGACAATCTGGCCCAGGATTTTCAGATAAACATTTAGATTTATCCAAGCAAATATTTCAGCATCTTGCTGTTCACTAATCAGTAATACATGTTCAAGCCAAAGACTTGTTTCCGGCGGCATAACTGGGAGGTTCTGTGTCCTGGGAGGTGGTAGTCCATAGGTCTGGAGTAGCCTCTGGCATGATGAGCAGCTACAATTTTGCACCTTACTTGTTAAGTCAGCGCCTCTTGCCCACCCCCACCATTAGTTACACTACTGCTTGTATTTTAATTTTCTCACTGAATCCTTCAGCAAACTGTGTATACTGTATCTTGCCTGCCTCTCTCCCTATTATCTACTTTTTATTTTTCACTGGATAATTTGAAGAGGTGGATTGAAAACAAATGTTTTAAAATTACATTTCTGTCATAACCAGTGTGAATGTGAGAAGCTATAACATTTCTGTTTGACTAATGGATAATGAAAATAATTTATCTTCAAAACTGTAATATTTGTCTTTATTTAAAATTTAATCTTGACAGTTCTCTGCAGCCATAATTCTGATAGTCTGCCTACTTTGTCTAGAAAACTACATGGTACTGTCTTTTCGATCATCTTCTTCAACCATTATTTCATGTTTCACATTCTCTTTTTTTTATAGAGTCCCTGATTTATGTAAAATGGAGTCTGATAGCAGATGATTCCTTTTTTCAGCTGAAGAAAGCTGGATTGCATGACAATCAGGCAACCTCTCAAGTGCTACAAACACCTATTCTTTATAACTGTAAAAACCCAACTCAAAATAAGTACTTTTTTCCTTTCAACGCAACGTGTGAATTTAAGATTCACACTCCTTGTGGGCCAGGCAGTAGCTATAGATGGTTCTTTGTATACTTGGTATTTATCATTTTCCATTCCGTTCTCCTCGAGTGAATGCCAAAAGACTAATATTATTTTAAAATTTCTTTCATTATTTTAATAGCTTTTATTTATCTTTTGTAAAGCTCTGGCTAGATGACAGTGGGGCTATAGTAGTCACTCCATTTTGTGACTTCGTTTTCAAATTCTCCTCTTCTTCCCTTTAATATTCTATTTCAATAAGATACTAAAGGCTATGTCCAATCATACAAGAGCTACAATTTTACTTCAGTGAAATTGCTTTCATGTATAACATTAAGTGAATGCTTAAGTTCCTTGTTGAAATAGGTCCTAATTTGAGTTTCTATTAACATTTACTGCTTACCATTT
The DNA here is from genome assembly GCF_001723915.1 of Gavialis gangeticus. NCBI lineage: Eukaryota > Metazoa > Chordata > Crocodylia > Gavialidae > Gavialis > Gavialis gangeticus. The sequence continues at coordinate 66,767,957 of NW_017729024.1, read as the reverse complement.
ATTTTTGTGTTTCACATCTAAATGTACAATGTAATGTATTACAGTTTAAGAATCATTTAAGAAAGTGCACAAACTCTAAGAATATTTAGATTTTAAAGTACCTTTTTAATTATTCATTTCCAGACTTTCCATTTTGGTTTTTAGTGATCTTTCCTTTGTAAACATAAACTTAACCTAAAAGTTTACTTAAAAAAAATTCAGTTCCCCCCACACTATCTTTTACTGGAGAGAAATCCCAAAAAGAACAGGAAGACCATTTTAACAAGTGAAAGGCAAAGTCCTGCACAGAAAATGATAACAAATTCTTAAGAAAGCTGATGAACATTCTTTGAGATTGTATCTTCTGCTTCCATCAAATAAAGTCCTAATTACAGCTTTATGAAAGCAGGATCTGCACACAAACTAGTCATAGTACATTTTTTTGAAAATCAGTAAAACCAAAGAAAAATGCAAAAGATGCAATGTCTGTTTGGAAACTATACTGCATTTTGTCAATGGTCATTCAGTACTGGAACGGAATTTATATATAGGGAAAGGCATAGGTCAGTAAGCAGTGGATCTATGCAGCTAATATCATCTTCCTCAGGAGCTCGGAAATGATAGAAGCACAAGCCTGACTCAGTAATAGAAAACAGTAAAGGTACTTTGGAACTTCAATCTTGTGGCTGGACGGACGGGTAGACTCCAAGAAATCAGGAATCCTACTGATTCAAAAGTCCCTAGGCCATACCTACAAAGAGTCACTAAAAATAAATGCTGGTTACTGCTAAAATCTTAAGAATTTAGTCTTCATATAGACGTTTACCTTTTATTTTTGGAAATGAAATCATAGTTTTTTCATTTATTTGGGTACATGCAGTGTCATCGAGCTGGGTGACATGACTCCCAGGGACTCTGAGAGCAAGGGGTTTCCCATTCCAACAAACTCTGAGCAGAGGGGGCACATAGCCTCACACAGGCTGAAGGGCTGTTTACCTTCCCTACAGCCACACAAGCCGGAGATGCTGAGACACACAGCATCTCCAGCACATTTTAAAAGCATGCTCTCCCTATGCATGGGAGAGTGTACCTCTGATGCCATCATAAAAAGGTGTCCAGGGCACTGCCAAGCTCCGGACATTGGCAGTGCTGGAAAAGCAGCACAAGTGTCAGGGAGTGTCCCTGCCAACCTAGGAGAAGCATGCACCTGCAGGCATGAAGCTGGAGAAGCTAGCACAGTCAGCCACAGGGGAAAGCAGGGAGCACCCCCCTGTTAGAGCACCAGGAGCCAAGCCTCTGAGGGCAATTGGTGGGACCCACCACCGGAGTGAGCCCACCACTGGACTTCCCAGACCCTGGATGTTGCAACCCAGGGGATTTTTGAGTTTCACTCCTCTTTGTTTTGTGAAAAGTTATTACAGATGAAGAGAGGGTTATCCTGGGAGATTTTGCCCAGTACAACCCAAGAAAACTCAGTAGGAAGGGCCCGTAGTAACAGTCATGTGCCTTTAGAAAGAACAGCAGGAATGGACCAGCTTTAGCCAGTCATGCTGGACACTGGCTTAGGGAAGAAGCAGAGTTGCCCTAAGCCCTGTAGGGGTGTCAGAGGCTAAATTATAATTGGGTGGCATCCAGCACTGGTCTATGCCACGGTTGTATTTTGGTTGGTGAGTGGACAGGGTGTAGGGGAGGCGGAGCCCCAAATCCCTCACTACTGCATCCAGTCACCCTGAGGGAAAAAGACATTCCACCTCCCGAGAAATCCCCCACTCTGTCCTTAAGACCATCAAGTCATGGCAGATGTGTGAGAGAGGGGTATCCACCTCGGACATTGAAGCTTTGAGTATCCATCAGACCCTCTGCAGGTACATGCAGCATTGTCTTTCACCATTGGTGATAAGTATTACAGGGCCTTGGTCCCCATCAGATCAATGTCTTTCCCCCACACAGGGTCTTACTATGAAAAAGCTGGTGCCCACTCCCCAACTGTCTTCGCCCTCAGTTGTTCTCTCCCGCCATGACTTGATGTTTTTTTTAGGGGAACTGGTTATGCATGGAGGGTTGTACCAACCCAATATGATGGGGTGAAGGGGACCAGTTTGTGGGGCTCCTCCTTCCCTAAACCCCACCCTTACCACCTCTTCCAGTTGTTCTGACCAGGTGCTTCCATATTCTCACTCCCCCAAAAAAACCAAACAAACAAAAAAAGGAGCTAGCCCCCTTCACTCAACTGGAGTATGTTTACTCCTGGGCCCTTGATTCAATGTCTAACAATCAGAAGGTGAAAAAAGAAAGATGTCAGGGGACTGTCCATCTAGTCCTTCCCCCTCCTCCCAGCTACTAGGCTCATGGGGAGTGGTGGACCTTAGGTCTCAATCAATAAAAATGAAATAGCTAGGAGGTAGATGACAAGGGAAGAGGAAAATAATACAACAGGAAAGAAAAACAGGGAAAAAACACTGTTTCTGTAGGGCTGCAAAACCCCAGCCTCTCAACTGTACCAGGGTTGTCCCTCTGGGGGCCCCTTGCAAAACCTTCCCAGCACTGATCCTTCATCTGCTCCATCTGTTTTCATGGGTGTAGCCTCAAGTTTCCATTGCAGTACTTTCTTCAACAGTATTCCTTCAACCACCAACCCCTTTGCCAGGTGCCTGTGCTCCATGTATGTTTGCAGACAAGCACTGGCAGGAAAGCATAGGCGACTGGTGGTGGGGGTCCCTCCTCTGACAGGGCCATCTCCCACTGCCAGCATTGCCAGTGGTTTCTGCAAGTGCTTGCCAGCCCTGTCCCCAATGCCAATGACACTGCTGGCTTCTGTGGGTGCTTGCCAGCCCCATCCCCACTGCTGCTGGCTTCTGCAGGTGCTCACCAGCCCTGTCCCCACCACCACTGCTGGCTTCTGCAGGTGCTTACCAGCCCTGCCCCCACCACCACCACTGGCTTCTGCAGGTGCTTACCAGCTCCGTTCCCACCACCATTGCTGCTGCCAGTTTCTGCGGGTGCCCCCCAGACTCAGGAAGCCATGCAGGAGAGTATCCGTGTCTTCAGGATAAAGGGGTCTCTCCCAAGTTTCCCCTCTCTGGGGCCAGAAGTACTCGTTTGAGCCTGTTGCCAACCAATCATGAGAAAGCACATACTCCAAAAGCACTGCTCGCCACTCCATGCTCCTGAGGGTGTTCTTCCCTCTCCTGGGGTACACCCTCAGGAGCATGGAGTTTACACCCTGTTCCATGGCTCACTCTGGTCCCTAAGCTTCCTCCATCACATTCATCCTAATCAAAGATGGGACTAAAATTACACGAAGTAGTATTAAAATAAATCTGATGGGAAAATATTCCACTTCTTGTGTATTGCAACATATTGCCAAAAGCAGCCAGGCATCATATTGACAGGAGAACTTAAGACTTTGACACTTCTCCTCTTAAGGTAAATATTCACTCTCAAGACAGATTCAAGAATGAGAATCCAAGGATTGTTGAAGTTGTCTCTAGCTGGGCTGGATATATGCAGCGCAGTGCTCTAACTGGTAAATTTGAGACCATTTAATTGGGAAAAGGCTTAATAGTTTCAGGCTGTCTTTCTGTCTTTTTCTAATAGCAAGACCTTTTCCCTGCAAAGAGAATTTGCAACTGCTCCCTCCCTTTGCCTATAATGAAGAGTCCATTCCAGAAGACAAGGCCAAACATAACAAAGCTTAATGCTGCAAGTCCCGAAAGTCTAGAGATAGCATTAAAAATAAATAAGGCAGTACCATTTTTTCATGTATGATCTTTCTACATGTATATATTTTGCATAAGAAAGATTAAAAATTGACTGATATAGAAACTTAAATCTGTTATGCATAAACCAGGTATAGAGTGCACTTTAGTGGTTGTATCTACACGAGATGTTTGCTGCATAGCAGAGTAATGAACCACACAGTAAATATTGTGCATCTACATGTGTGCCCCACTAGGGAGGGGTAAACTGATTTACTCCACAGTACTTGTAAATACAAGTACTGTCCTGCGATGGAGTTTTTTACTGTCACAGTTGGCTGGGACATGAGGGTGTTTTACTGCAGGGACTGCCTGCAAACTAGCCATGTGCTGAAGCATTGGCAATGCATTGGGGGTGCACACAGGTGCATATGCACCCCAAGATTAGCTGTGCACCCCCTGAGACTGGCTGTTGCCGACACTGCCAGCGGCATCTGCAGGTGGTCACAGCTTGCCATCCCCACCACTAATGCTGCCAGCAGCATCTGTGGGTGGTCGCCAATCGTCACTTGGTGCTCGCAACCCCCCCTTCCCCCCCAACTGACACTGCCTCAGCTGCAGCTGCCTGTGGGTGGTCCCCCCTTGGCCCACCCTTGCTGGCAGCATCACCCTGGCTGCCTGCAGGCAGTCCCTGCTTGCTGCCACTGCTACCGCCTGTGGGCGACTGCTGTGCCCCCCCAGCCTTGGGAGGCAAGGCGTTCATGTGCTGAAGCACCCTCATGCCCTAGCCAGTGAGGGAAGCAGCCTCAGGCTGACAGGCTGATCCTCTCTCAGTCCCGCTGCCAGCTGGGACTGTTCTGACCTGGCTCAACATGCTGGGGTCCTGGGCGCATGTTCAAATAGGATGCCCAGGAACAATAAACTCTGGAGTCTATTCATGTGCATTAATTGCATGTGTAAATGAGCCCAGTGCTAACTGACCCTGTGCTTCCTTCAAATGTACTTCGGACCTGAGTGCTAGACAGAGAGGGAGAAACCAAAACAAACAAACAAACCAAAACCAAAACAAAACAAAATTAAGCAAACAAAACCACTTTCTAAATCCTCTGAATTTTTCATCCCTTTACTGGGATATACTACAAGTTTGACATTACTTTTTGTTAGTAGTTAAACTCAAGAGCACAACACCAATTTCATGTAGATTTTTAAACAGTCATCAATATTATTCAGAACTGATCTGTTGGTAGAGGACTAGTCTTGGCTGAATCACCAAGGGAAATCAACTGATACAGTTACGGGTCTACCACACCACGGACGTGAGCTGCTTGTTCATAAACTAAAAGCTGAAATGCAATGGTATATTCTAGTCTTCAACTCTTTGCTGTTGTAAGCATTGACACTGGAAGCACTACCAGGTAAAACAGCAGCACTTGTCAGCATTGCATATAAACCTTAGTAAACAATATTAGATGCTAACTATAAGAACTTGCCCTGCTCCTTGACACTGAACAACCCCCCCCCCCCCACTCAAGTTCAGCAGAGGTAGTAGAAGCTACAGATTTTGGAATATGTAACCTTCTTAAATTATTAGCTTTTTAAGCCTCTCAAGCTATTTCTTAGATTTGTAGTGCCCCCCAACTAATTTGAATTGGTATTTATTTTTCATCTAAAACAGATTACATTTAAAACAAGTAATTTTTCTTAACTAAAGAAAAATCCTCTATTAATGTGTTTGAGATAGGGGGAATCACTGCCAAAAGCTATACTGGCGGAAGTGTGTGGCCTGTATATAGATAGTTTAAATACCACATTATTGTTCTTCACTCGCCAACTCTCTGCTAGACTTTTCACCTTATTTCTTTTAACTCTGCAGCTGATCTTCAGTGAACTGCAAACCTAAAAATATCCAAGTTTGGGTACATTGTTTAAATACATAATATTTGATTGGGTTTCAAATCAGGCAAAATGAGTTTATTCATTACTACTCCTGATCTACAACTTTTAACTCCAGTAAAGATTGCAGTAAGGTAGCAACATAAGCTGGGACACAACTGAGCTCATTAAATACTGTATGCTGAAATCTGTTTCAGAAGATATGATATAGAAACATGTAATTGGGTTAATCTGCAGTAAAAAAATATTGTACAAATCCTCCACAAATGGATAATGATCGAAATATAAAAGAAAGAAAATGGGTGCTTCTTCTGAATAAAGATCACTTGCACACAGAGGTGACCAAAGTCTACCGTGACAGCATATCAAGTAGTAGCTGTAATAGTAGTACCATAGGAAATTTCTACTATTTTCAAAAGCTACTTGTAGTTCTTTTACAAGAAGGCCATGCTATCAGAAATTGAGAATCAATTCTGTTTCTTGGCACCATATGTACATCAATATACTGTTGTTGACAAATATACTATTGTTGACAAATCTCAGACTAGCCATTGAGACTTGTGATCAGTATTAAAAGCCCATTTCCCTTGGCCTTCTTCCCCCTCTTCTGTTAAGTAAATACTTAAAAGGAAAAAGAACTGAAGCTCCCATAAAGCTAACAAGTAAGAATTTCTATCACACATTTGGTTAGAGAAGATACAAATGTAGTAGCTTGGGTTTTTGTAGTGAAGGCGATTAATGCCAGTAGTCAATTAACCCCATTTCTGTGAAACAGTCATGGGTGACTAAAATACGTGGTGGCTATCTGGCTTTAAATTAGAAACCACCAATATGCCAGTTGACTAATATGCCTGCGGATTATGAGTTAGCTATAGAGTTTGCCATATGTCAGTTGGGAAGAGGAATGTATCACAGAATCCTAAGCAGGGATGGATAAAACAGAACAACTGAAGGTCTCATTTGCATAAGTTAAAACAGTTCGGTGGCTTCTCTAGAGCTTATCTGCTCTTTGGTTTGAAAATCAGTGTGAAAATGTAGCACGAATAAGCTCATCCCTGAATTTCAGGTGCCTTCAAATTCTTGAGAGATTAAAAAATCCAGATTATTAAACATTTTCAGTGTTCAGTTCTTCCCAGTGAAACCACAAAGTACAGAGGAATTTACAAAGAGAAAGCTTGAGGCAGAAAAATTGACTATCTTATGAAAATGATACAATCAACATACCAGACAGAGATACAGCAATGCAATTAATCTGTACTTTGGTTCCAAGGTAGTAGTTAGTTACATGTTTAAACACTTGAGTAGTCCCACTGAAGTCAAAGGATCTTGAGGGTTCTCACACAGCTTTTATAAGATGTCCACACCACTAGGTTAACCTGTGCAGGCCAAAGTACTCTGGGTCTTGCAGAATTGGCCAAGGGCATTATGTGGCCTAGGTAAGTAGAAAAGCTTTAGCTAGAATATTATCTTGATGAAATAACAACTGTAGATACAAAATTGGGACAAAACTGAAATTATTTTTCTCTAATAAAATGTTCTCATTTTTCTCAAGAGATACAGTTGTTACTCTAGTGACCAGACCATTCAGGAAGCTTCAAGGTTGGCAGACTGCCCACTTGCACATTCTGTAGCATGTAGACTAAGACATGTACCTCTGATCATGAAACTGCTGCTTGTGTTCTGTACTCTGTCTTAGTGATGGAGTACATTGCTACTGTCAAGACTTGATTGATCTATGCTTCCTGCAGCAAAAATAGTGGTGTTTCAATATGCCTCTGTTCCACAATCTAAGGGCATTTGTACACAGCATGGGTGTTGCAGCCCAAAGTCATTTAAGGCACATTACACTGCTGAATGTGCAAACAGCAATGCCATTAAAGTGGTGCAAAAGGTATTTAACCCACTTTAAACCTGCTTTAAAGTATCGGCTACAAATGCCCTAAGGTTTTTTTCCCCCCTAAACTGATGCAACTTTTCTGAAGGCAGACTAGGATAATCCTAGCATATCAGCATTACAAACACTTTCTTTATTTAAATTTATTCTTTTAAGTTAATTAGTACTTAATTGGCCTAGGTAGTCATGTTTCCAGTCTCGTTCAATAAACTCTTCCTTTTTTCTCTGCTCTAATATCATAGTCAAAACCAAAGGGTGAGTTGGCAATTATAGAGTTAGAAGCCAAGATCTGGCTTGCATTACTGTTGTAATGCTATCTGGGTACATGACTGCTTTCATGTTTAGTTTAACTGTTGGCTTCCATAACGTCTGTAGAGTTATTAACCAGTTTTAGTGCATGTCAGTTTGATACGAGTTTACCTCTTCACTATTCATAATTCCTTAGTAATCTGTTCTGTTGAAAATAAGATTTTTTTTTTTGCATACTGTCATTCTTTGCTTTCATTAGGCTAGATCCTCAGGCCAAGTAATGCTACTGTGTACGACTGCTCTATTTAATACTACTTCATCCGGTCCAGGTACTTATTGGGCCCAGTGCTGAAAGAGGAGCCACTACATGGCTATTCTGTGGGAGTGAAGAACTAACCTGCTCTTTCTAAGAGGCCATGTAGGATTTCTAATCTTAAAACATGTATCTGGCCCTCCAGGAATCCCCATTCTTGTGTCTACATAGACATAGGACTTGGGGGACAAGTCTTGGCTTACAGGGAGCTCCCCCTCTCTCCCCCCCCACACACGCCCAACCTCAAACATCTCTCTAGCAGTAGATTAGTTAACTCCTATTCTCACCAAGGCACTAGGAATGTCAGCAGATTTATGCCAGCTGTGTCCCCTCCCATCAACACATACTACAACATCACTGGACCAAACAACCTGGATTATAACATGGGTTATAATGATCAGTAGCATATCTAAGATGGGGCAACTGGAGCAGCAGCCCTATGTGATGACTTCTAGGAGTCAGAAAAATCATATTTGTTGCTGCCACTGCTGCTGCATCTATTTCACTGTGCTAGTGACACAGCAGCAGCTGGAAGGCAGCATTGCCTCCACTTATCACTGCTGCTCTGGGTGCCCAGCTGCTTTGTTACATCTCTGGAATGAATGGACACCAATCTAACTACAATCCCAAAGACACAAAAGCCTAAGGCGGAACACTTTAACCTCCTTGTATATTCCAGAACTGACCTCAGAGTAGCTGTTCTTAAACAACAGTATTTTAAAAATTGACTTGAATGCGAAATTATGGAACAGGAAATGATCCACAGACTGGATTGTGTTATGTATGCTCTCAACAGATACTCTGGATTTTTATCCCATCACCTAGGCTCGCTTTTATAGCCCCTAAGCTCCTCAATGCTTTAACTGCTTTGTTTATTCCTTTTGATCTCTTTAATCCACTTTTGTCTCTCTCAACTGTGCCCCTCCTTTTCTCTTTCTTTCCCTATTCTTTGTATTTAAATGGATTTATTTCATTCCATTTAGTACCCCTACTCTCTGCAAGTCCAGTCATAACATCTGACAAAGTAGGCGATAGCCTAGGTGACCTAATGAATAATATCTTTGAAAGCTTGTCTAACTTTATTGCAATCCTACAGATGGTCCAATAAAAGATATGACTCTCAAAAAAATCTTGCCCCTATACTATTCTTTTGTGGCAGTTAGTGAAGATGATAAAATAAACCACATCTATCTAGGACTTTGGTTAATATCTTGGCTATAAACAAACTGAAATAGCTTAAGAGTAAGGTGATAAGCCTGTAATAAAAATAATGAAGGATACCTTCACTTCCTCCCTGACACCTTTACGCAAAGTAAAAAAATTGGTGTAGTGTAAAAGGGCTCCCAAAGCCCCACTTCTGTCTGTGGGAGGGTTTTCCCAGTACATGCAATATGAAAAATACCCCAAATCTGCCTTCTGAGAACTCTTGAACAGTCCTAACACAAGCAGCATGTATGCAAGCAGGAGAGACAATAGCTTCTGGACTGTACTGAAGCCCACAAGGCAGCCCTGGGGAAACAGCTATAATTTAGTAAATTTGTCTTCCTGGATCCTGGTGGCACAAAGGTGGTTCTTAGATGCAGTAAAGGATTCCATATGGTATGCCTTTATTCCCACTGGTAATGGAAACACACACACCAGTCACTGTAATGGTAAAAAAATGCTTTCAAGAACATAGCAAAGAAAATTAGATATTGACTGAAAATAGACTTTTTTAATTGGCCGTGAAAAGTTAATTAATTGTAGAGTGGATAATAAGCTTCAGAATGGAGTCTTAGATATACAATTATTTACTCCTTTTTTATTTCCATTTTGGATTGTTGCTATATTTAGAATTGCAAGTTATATGCTCCCTTCTTAATGTTTGCCTTTGTTCACTAATTTCTCCATTTAATGATTATTATTATTATTATTATTTACAACTTCAGTGGAGTACACTGGCTGTTGTTCTTTGTGGTACAAAATCAGGAAAAATTAAGAGTCTAGTCCCCCTCTCCAAGACACACAAACACTCTTGTTCACATTGTGGAGTTTTTGCATACCCTGTATTCATTTTATTTGTAGAACTCTTACTGAAATCAGAAGGAGTTCCACTTCACAAGCAGAGAATATTGGCACAGGTGATCACATACTGATCACATACACTATACCAACAGCCAAGTGTGTCTCACTGCTGAGGAGACATGCAGCGTTACAAAATCTTGAGAACTGCTGAGCAGAGCACTTGACACTTGCAGCCCCTTCTCCCTTCCCTTAGGATCAAGTCATTAATGCAGTAGTTTTTATGCTCCAATCTAAAACATATTCTTGAATGTGCTGTTCCCCACTATTCCAGTTATAATTAGCGTATTATTCTAATTCTCTGAGATGCGTGCTTTTTTGATAGAACTTGAAACAATATTCTTTTATGCAAGAAGAATCATAAGGCTTCAAAACTCCAAAGCTATGCAGATGTATTTGTCCATATTAAGCAGTTTTACTCTTCAATTAAAGATTCAGAGAGAACAAAGCTATTTTCTCCAATCTGCACAAGAAGAACTGAGAGTATGAGAGTATAAACTGAGGGTATGAGAGTAAATTCATTACATGTTCATACCATAAACCAATGGCCCAGTTTCACTTGTTAAGATTAATTTCACTTTGTTCACAATGTGCCAAAGACCCAATTTCAGCACCATTTTTACTGTCTGCAGTTTAGGTGGAGAGGAGTTATAGTGGGAGGTAGTGGTGAAGACAAATCATCATCATCTCTTCCTCATCAATATTATGAAAAACAGTCATGTAAAAAGATAGGACTCAGGTTATATTAACCTTTCTTAACGAGCCCCAGAAACTTAATGAGCCCCTTTAAATATTTACTGCTCCTGTTTTCATTTTGGATTACTGCTGTGTTTTGGATCATAAATTATCTGCTCCCCTTTTGGATATCTATCATTATTCAGTAATGTAATATAGTTGGAGTATCTTATAGCCATGATGGTCTAGGGAATATATGAGAAGCAAGAACTTTTTGGTAATATTGGACCAATAGCATGTTTTAATATCACTCCTAATTATACAGTTGGTACAACAGCAAGATATTATAACCTCCCACCCATCCCCAAAGAAAAAACAGCCCTTTATTCATTAACTTCTTTGTTAAGGAAAGCCAGACAAGAGGGCCTCAGAACTACCAGTAGTATGAAGGCCTCTGTATCACATGTATACTTGTGAACCAATTGATACCATATTTACTCAAATATAAGATGACCCTGCTTATAAGATGAGCCCAATAATTAGATTCTACATATGGAAAAATGAATAAATTTGACATAATTTTCCAGGTATATAATTTAATTATTGGAGGTTTTTTATGAATTTGTCCTCCGACCACAGTTACAGCAGGGAAGATCGAGTTAGGGGGTCAGGTAGCCTCTTTGCCCTCTGCTCCCCTAGCTTCTTCCCCCTGCAGCTGCTTCCACCTCTCCTTACTGTTAGACCCTGCTCTCTCTGAGCACATGGAAGTACGGTACAAATCTGAAAAAAAATTACCTTGAAATAAACATATCTGTAGTAATTTGGATATAGTACTCATAGACATACTTCATCCAGAAATGATGCATTTTACCTTTTTTTTAAAACTGCTACAAGTTTTTGCCTAGGTACTCCATAAATGCACTTTTAAATAGTACTTTGGCACCTACTTATATGTAGTACAAAATGGGTGAATCTACACGTGCCCCACCGTGCAGTTGGTACTAAGCAGTCCCAGCAGCACACGGGTTGTTTCCAATCCTACTGTGTAGTAGCAATGAGCTACTGTGCAGTAGTTTGTTGCTACTGCGCAGTAGTGGTGGTGTCATGGCTAGTGCCCACTAAAGCTCATCACTATTCTGATGTAGCAATGTCACTGTAGTTGGTTGCTGTAGCTCAGGCAGACACACCTACTATGCATGATACTAGTTCAAAGCCAAAAGGCTAATGATTCAGCATATAGTTCATTGGGCTGGGTCCCAACAGAGTCAATAGCATTTCAAGCCATAGTGACCCTGCTGCTCAGCACTGCTCAGTATGTGTGTACACTCCAGATACCCTCCCCCGACAAAAGATCCATGTGCTAATTAGCCCCCCACACTTCATGCCTGGAGCTGGGTATTCTTGCCATGAGTTCTGGGTTCCTCCAAACACTTACGTGCAGATGAAGCATACGGCAACTTCGTCTGGCATCACCTTATGGAGCTCAGGGCCACAATAATTATGTGTGACAGACAGAGAGTGGCTTACAGAGGGATTCAGGGTGAACTGTTTGGGGCCCCATTTGGTGATATTTGCCGGACATTCAAGGCTGGTAAGGAAACCGGGATCACTGGAAATGGGAAAGAAGGATGAAGCTCTGCTATGGGAGTGAAGAGGAAGTTGAGAGATATTTGTTGTAGTGGCTCACCATGAATTGAAAAAATTAGGTGCTATGGGGGACTACACTCAGTAGGCACTATCATATATATTATTCAGATGGGTAGCACTAACTTTTCCTTGTGGTAGGTTCCAATTGCTTCAGCAGCCATATGGTTGAGGATAAGTGAAACCCTGGGGCATCTGAACCCCAAGCCTCCAATCTTGGGCCTGCATGTAGGATGCCTGCCAAAGGATTTGGAAGCATCTGAAGGCTAGGGTGGAGGATACTTGCTGATAGCAGGGCCACATATGGTTCTTGAATAATTCAAATGGATTTGGACCTAATATGACTAATTTGACCTGGGAGTCGAATACATTTCCTTACCAAAAAAAGTTTCCAATCAGCATGTTTGCCTAATACGGTCCACATACTTTATAGTCATGCTCAGTGTTGGCTGCATTTAATCAACTTCACAGTTGATTTTCATTACTGACCACATGTGGCTTTTAGCAGCAATTTAAAGATAGACAATGTATTATTGTGGTTTTCTTTTATATGAATGTAAGATGAGAGGCTTTTCTCCCTATGCCGATTGGGGACAAAAGCCTTGTGTTGTATTTGAGTAAATATGGTAAACATGCAAACAAATAAAACCAAACCCAAACAATAATGAAAAGCCTTACATGCTATTGTAATGATGTTCATTCTTTAGAGATTTATTTTTACATTGCAAATCTCTATCCCATTTTCCCCTCTTTTAAAAAGAAAAAACAAAACAGGGGAAATAAGTGGTTCTACACTTTAGCTATTTCCAAAAAGCTTTGTGGTGGAATACTGCAAGCTGTATGCCAATAGAAGTTGCTTCCTGTAAATAAATGCAGCAGAATGTATGCATAAATGGATGCCAAGGACTTTTCAAAACAGGTGCAGATATGTATGCACATGTCTGAGATACTAAACACTGGTAGAGTGTAAAAGAAGCTAGTATTGTCAAGTGCAATTTTTACTAAAAAATTGGATGTGAAATACACATTCTACCCAGGAAACTTCAGCCTAAAGAAAAAAGGGCTTAACTTAAAAAAGGTATATTTTGTAAAGCCTTCTGTGACAGCAAAAGTATCACTAGTGATTCTTCTTAGTTGCTAGAATACTTTTAGGGGTTCGGATTAAGAAGAAAAAAATGGAAAAGGAGTAAATTATCTAATGAAGAAAGAAAACAGATAGAGGATATATCAAGTATTTCTTTCTAAGCCTTATATTGAAAGGAGCTTTGATGTGTATATATACACATAAAACATGCATGTCTATATATCTACACACACATACATAGAGGTATAGATGCACGCAAACACCTCTCCCCCAAGAAACATGTTTCATCTTGTATACAATATAATACAATAAAATACGGGCAGGACCTATGCCAAATTTCTAATTCAGAAAAGACTAAGAATTTCCTATTATTAGAAGAAGGATGCCTGTAATATTTTTGGCAACAGGAACATAGAACACAGTATTACTTTATAAATACTAATATTACCAGCAGTATTCATTGTAAACCTGATATATGCTGTTATCCAGGTAAAAATCCTAGGCTAGGGACAGACATTACATATAAACTGGTTTAAATGATCAGAAACTGCTTTAAACTGGTAACAGATATTAATTGCACATAAACCAGTTTAAAAATGGCTGAAACTGGTTTGAGATATACCTGGTTGAATATAGTATCAGACTTACCTGATTTGACTCAAACTGGTTTATGCCATGTCTGTCCCAGACCCCTTGCTGGTTTGAGTTAAACCAGAGACCCCCAGCATCCTGGCCCTGAGCACAGGCTGAGCAGCAGCTGCAGCCAGGCTGGACAGACCCTGCCATGGTGCCAATGGCGTCTCTGTGCTTGGGGCAAGCTCCTTCGCAGTAGGAGGGGGGTTATTCAGATACTAGCCTCTGGCACTGCAGTGGGGTCTGCCTGGTTTGGCAGCAGCTGAAGCTTGGGGAGGAACAATGGGGGGAAGCATCCACCAGCTGGAAGTCCAGGGGCTGCAACTTAAGCCCTCCAAGACTCCAAGTGCTTGGGGCCAGCAGCTGAATAAGCCCCCTCTTACAGGGAGGTAACTTGCCCTGAGCACAGAACCAGTGGCAAGGGCTGGGTCCAGCCCCCACCCAGCAGCTGGAGTGGCGAGTGGTGAATGACATGATGGGCAGCAGCCCATCACAGCTTCCCAGAGCATGAGCCCCTTGCCAGCAGAGGCTGCACTTCAGGACCAGCAGAGCTGCTGTGGAGTGCGGCGGTGCTGTAGGGGGCTTGCAGGGCTCTGGCCTGTTCTGGACCCTGGTGCTGCCATGCACAGCCCACCACAGCTCTTCCAGCCCCACAGCACAGCACCTCACTAGGAAGGGTCTCATGCTCCCCCACATTATGACCAGGGCTGTTGCCCCCAATAAGGTCCCTGCCCGCTCCCACTGCAGTGGTGGGGAGGGGGCATGACCAGGCAAGACTCCTGGGGAAGGGCAGGGATGGGGGTTGTTCCTCCTCCCTCCAGCCTCTGGTGGGGGGACAGCCAGGGACCTATTCCAGGCAGGGAGTGAGTGCCACAGTGATGGCAGGCAGACCTGGCTGCCAGTGAGGGTACAGTAGAAACTAACTCTCCTCTCTGACCCCCTCTGCCTCAGGGGCCTCTGCTGCTGCAGAAGCAAAGGGGGAGCACCAGGCAGATCTGGCTCTGGTCCCTGCCGGTGGCATAGGGAGGTAGGAATTAAACCCCTCCCTGGCCAATTCACCCTGAGTTGGCCACGCCCCCCCAAGCTTCCCTGCAGCCAAGGCTCAGTCCAGAGAGCATGTTTGTCCTGTTACAAACTGCTTCAGCCTAGGCAGGTTAGACTAACCTGCAAAGGTTTAATCAGTTCAGGCTCTGGCTTTTAGAACGTCTGTCCCTAGACCTAGTGTCTAGTGGAAGTGTTTCCAGTATAATACACTACAGGATTAGGCCTGATTATTTATTTTCTCCAGACTGCTATACATGATATAAATCAGACATGGTGAGCCAGATTCTGCTCTAACATATACGCCATTTACTTCCTTAACAGTGACACAGATGTCAATGACAGCAGAATTTGGCCTCACATGATTCAACATGTCATACTTTTGATGAACGAGCAGGTTTAGTGTAATTCATCATGCAAAATAAGCTCTAGTACTGGAAAACTACTGAAGTCAGACAAGCTGAAAACAGGTGTTCTAAACAAAAGTTTATACTCAAACATACTGCATACTAGGAAATCGTGATTTTTTAAAAAAAAAATTATATATAGTTTACATTTAAGTCATTTTTTCCATTTAGAAAGTAATGTAATACAAGGAGCATGCATTCTGAAGCATTATGAAATGGAAGCGTTTATAACCACAAATTCTTTGTTTTTGAGGAATGTGTCACTTGTCAGACCTGAGAGATTATAACATTAAACTAGCATGTCAATAACCACAAAACCCAACCCCCTTAACATTCACTCTTTGTAGGACTGTCCTACTGATGTATTTGAATGGACAGTTATGCATGGCCATATGTCAAGCTCTTTAAACCCCATTTCACAGAGATTACATGTTTTGAAGAAACACAATTATCTCTGCAGAACACATGCATGACATGCATTGCCTAATAACAACTAGTCCTTCATAAATTTTAAAGTAAAAAGGCACCATTACAATCATCTAGACTGACTTCCAGTACAACACTTGTCACAAAATTTCACCCAGTAATTCATGCATCAATGCTGTACCTTCTGATTGAGCTAGAACAGGGTGACTCAGCCTCCATCCCAGGGGCTAAATGCTGCCTGTGGATCTATTGCCTTTGGCCTGCAAGTCTCCCTGCAGTTTGGGAAATTTGGCAGCAGGGGAGCTGTGACCATTAATACAGCGACCCTATGGCTTGGCAAATTGTCAAACCCCAAACCCCATATGCCTGGTCCAAGACAGGCTGGGCCCCCATGGGGGCAGGTTGGGGCCAGGGCATATCCCTTTTTTCCCAATGGGGCCAGACTGGAGCTGAGCCATGCCCAGGGGCAAGGCCGTGGAGGAACCTTTTGGCTGGGGGCAGCTAGGCCATGGCCCCTTCTCTCTGTGGGTCTGAGCCATGCCCCCGTCACTCCACCCCAGCCATGTCATGTCTCTTTCCTGGAGGGCCAATCACCCCCTGTCACTGCACCCCCTGGTGCTGGGGCTTTGCACAGTAGTGTGCCCTAGTGAGGCCTCCTGCTCCTCAAATAGCCTCAGCTCGGTCCACCGGACAAACAATAACATAAATATGAGCCCCTGGGCTACAACATAATAGAAGTCCTATAAGCCACACTCTGGCTCCTTAAAAACCCCAAACTGCTCCTTGAGCATTGAGTACCCCCCACCCAGCTCTGGGTACCTTGTAGCCTCCTGGAGTCTCATTAGCCACAGCAACAGTCTGGCCAGCAGCCACAGCTTTTCTGGGTATTTCTGCTGTGCAGGACCATTCTTCCCCTGGCCGCTTACCAGAGACCTTCCCCCTGCCAGCATCAGCCCTGGGGTTTATATGTGTCCAGAGGCCTATCCCTTTCCTGTCAGCTGACCAGTCCAAGTGGTTGGGCTATTAACCCTACCCTCCTGGTGCTTGGTGTTCTTGTAGCCCCGAGTCTTAAAGGGGCAAACCTGCCTCTTAGTAACAAGGCTAGGGTTCCCTGTTATAAGTTGGAAAAATTGTTCTTTGTAAGCTTTCTGGAACAAACAACAAACACCCTTCTTCATGCATACAGAGAGTCTGCCGGTGAATTCTCCCCCCGTCTCACACTTATTGTCTTTCATCCCTCTGATCCTTACTGCCACGCATTTGCATTTTCACAGACCTGCATTTTGGCTTCTGTTCTACTCAGGAGATCACACCATTCATTAGTAGACTCTATATATGCCTGAAGAAGAGTGTTTGTGCCTGAAAGTTTGCAAAGAACAATTTTTCCAACTATTTAGTTGGTCTAGTAAAAGATATCACATCTACGCAAAGAACCTTGTCTGCCTACATACATACATAACATGCATACTTCATTTCCTCTACTATCAGGCAAAAGTGATTCATACAATGTTACTTAGGGTTCCATCACTTTTAAATCTGGTAGGTTGGGGGCACAGAGATTTAGAATGGTCATTAAAAATTAAACTTGGTTGCCCAAATTTGATATATGTCTAGACAAGCTTTGTTTTTCAGATCTCTTGTGAACAGGAAGTTCCTTTTATATCATTATTATTGTAATGTTGTCTTTCTTGATAAATTTTTTGCAGGCAGGCAATAAAATTAGAATTAATTGATTTATACTCTGTTTATACCTATTATTTATCCATATATATCCTAGAGTATATATATTAGCTTATATTGTTCAGTTAAATCTCATCAGGTATCTTATGCAACTATCAGAAAAGCTTCTCTTGGACAGGCTGGATGAAATACAACCTTCGCAAGGACAACCCACAAATCCTTACTATTCAGCTTTGGCAACTCAATGAAGGGGATCATCACCTTCCACTGTGTACCATGGATCTCCGTGGTTAGAAATCCTGGGACAAAATCCAGGGACAATTTAAGCTAAAGGAAAATTGACTTCAGTAGAGCTAGGATTTTACCTAGGGTCTCAGTGGGACTTATTTACTGTGCTACAATACTTCTGAAAGGACATTTACACCACATATTTACCATGCCAATAAGTGCTGCCCCTGAACTATTAGCACATGCAGGTTACTTCAGGCAGGTTACTTATGTCAGTTACTCAGCAAGGCTAATATGCCTGCCCACAGTACCTTCCAAAAAACACATACCACTTCCAGTTCAGGAGCCTACATGTGCAGAAAACCATGGCTTATTTGAGGGAACTTCTTGTCATGGTAACTCTGTGATACAGACATGCTGTGAGATGAAACTTGAATTTTCAGAAAAAATATTGATGCCATAGTTAACATTTTTTGGGAGTGCCTAATATGAAGCACAAAAAAAAAATGTAAAATATTTAACTGGAAATTCTAAAAGTTTATAATTAAGGCTGTAAATTGAAGAGTAAAAAGGATACAACCCAGATATAAGCTCACCTAAGACTCCTAGCTGACCTACATTTATTACTAAAGAACATAAGTGGGTTCCACTTTCTATTGTTCACCATAAATTGTATTTGAATAAAAATATTCCACAATCTAAGGTAAGTTTGAGATTAAAATGGTCTGATTTTAAATGTGACTTCATTACACATGAGACCAAACTGTAGTTCCTTATGCTACAACAGCTCCACTGCCTTTAGTCTGGTTGCGAGTATTTTGTAATATGAATATAAATATCACTTTCTGATCCATTTTTAAAGAGGTCAAATCTCTGTATGTCAAAAATAACCCCAAAAAACAAAACAACAACGAAGGGTATAAATAAATAGCTGTGTGCTTTGCCAGTGTCTGACAAGTTCTATCAGTCTATGTCAAAACTCCTCACTCCCTTTGTTTCCTTCTGAGTTCAATTAAAGACACTTAACAAATTTAAAAAATACCAATCAAAATCTGAGCATGAAGTTACCCTACTTAAAAATTTTAATCGGGATTGTCCCATCAATTGAAAAGTGTTCTACTTTTCCTGTACTCCCAGGCAAGGGACAGACATTACACATAAATTGGTTTAAGTGATCAGAAACTGATTTAAACCTATATTTAATAAATTTCCTAGATTTCATAGACATTAGGACTGGAAGGGACCTTGTGAGATCATCTGGTCCAGCCCCCTGCCCAAAGGGCAGGAAATCAGCAGGGGTCAGATGACTGCAGCAAGATAATCATCCAAATGCAACTTTAATATGTCAAGAGTAGATGTTTGCACCACTTTTGGGGGGAGTCTACTCCAGACTCTGGAGACTCAGATGGTAAAGAAGTTCTTCCTTGTGTCCAGTCTAAAATGATCTTCCAGCAGTTTGTGACCATTGGACCTTGTTTTCCCTAGAGAAGCCCTGGTGAACAGATGTTCTCCCAGATCCTGATGTACATCCCTAATATTCATAGAGTCATAGATTGTAAGGTTGGAAGGGACCTCAGAAGATCATCAGGCCTAGCTCCCAGCACCAGACAGCAAAGACAGGTGGGGTCAGGTGACCCCAGCAAGATGACTATCCAGTCTCCTCTTGAAGATTTCCAGGGTACGTGATTGCATCACCTCTGGAGGGAGCTTATTCCACAGTCTGGACAACTTAACTGTGAAGAAGTTTTTCCTAATGCTGAGCCTGAAATGGTCTTCCAGGAGTTTGTGGCCATTACTCCTGGTTCTCTCCAAGGGCCCCCTGGTGAACAGCTGTTCACTAAGCCCCTGATGTACTCCCCTGACACAGCAGTAAACTGTATACTTATAGGTTGCCACCTGTAACAGAACAGTTGTCCAGTGGACATAAACCAATTTAAAAATGGTTGAAACTGGTTTGAGATAAACCTGGTTGAATGTAGTATCAGACTTAACTGATTTGGGTCAAACCAGTTTCTGGAATGTCTGTCACAGATCCCTTCCTGCTTTAACTTAAACCAGAGTCCCTCAGTATCCCAGATGTTTTGCAATCCTGGGGAGGGCTTTACTTTCTGCTCCATCTCAGCAGGGCTGGCCCTGCCCCTCTGCTCCCTGGCTGTAGTTCTGGCAGAAATGGCAGGTACCTGGCTTCTTCCTGCTCCCTCCACCCCTTACCACTCCCTGCTGAAGCAGGGATTCCCCCCCTCCTCTCTGCCTTATACAGACACCTCTCAGCATTAGCTAACATACCACATGCTGTGGGAAACAGGACAAAAGTAGACAGGACAGTGTTGGCTTAGGGCTTTTTGGAGCTAATCAACAGGTAATGCCCCTCCATTCCTTCCTTTGAAAAAGTTGTTTAAGAAGAATTTGAACTAATAAGAGAGGCTTTTCCTTTGTTTTATGGAGTAATAAATGCTAACAGCTCCCTGTGTAACTCCCTGTTGTGTAACTCAATGCTCTGTTATTTACAGTAAGGGGTGGGGGGGGGAGGCTCCCTTATCAGAATGTCCTGTCTGGGCCTGGCCACACTCCTCTCCCCTTAGCTTAGCACTGACAAAGGGAAGGGAGGGCTGCTTTAGTCCCCCCCGGCTTCTAGCCTGAGCCACAGGCTGCTCATGTGCCTGCATTTCCTCAGTCCAGAGGGGATGTCTGTGTGGTTACAAACCAGTTCAGCCTAGCCAAGTTAGACTAGCCTGCAAAGATTGAATCAATTTGGACTCAGGGATTTTGAATGTCTGTCCCTAGCCCTAGTCCCTGGGGGAGTGGAACAGTGAGGAGAGATTCTCTGTGCCTTCTCCAGACTGGGGTCTAGGGAATGGGTGGGAAGCAGCCATATCCACTCCATTTCTGTTCTCTGAAAATGGAACAGAGAGAACATTGGAACAAAGACCCCAGCACCTTTCCTAACAGGTCCAGGAAGTGAGGGGAGCAGCTGCTGTTGCTCCTTGTTTCTTCCTCACACCAGGAACTGCCTGGCTTAGTAAAAGGTCTGAGGACTTTGCTCTGCTGCTCCCTTCTCTTCTCATGAAGCAGAACAAGGAGAACAGTGATTCTCCCAGTAGAAAATGAAAATCTAAAGAGCCAGAAATAGATTATCAAGAACATCAGCAACCAACCCTGAGCATGACTTTCTTTGCCCAATACTGATCACTCTTGGAGTTGAATTGGCTTCCTTTGGGTCCCCAGCACATGGCTGATTTGCAGTGCCTTAACCCTTGATCTCTCAATATGGTAGGACTCTCAGCTGACAGTACAGACCTAAGAGTCAATCTGGACTCATGTTTCTCTGTCACTTGTATGCACTTCTATATGAAGTCTGCTTGGTAGCTTTTAAGACCTGCTCTCAGCATTAACCATTCGAGCTAATGCTTCTGATCTTGTCACTTCTGAAATAGATGGCTGCTCCCTTTGTACATTCAGTTGTTTGCACAGCCACAGTACATGGGCATGAACACTGAATATTCATAGAATCCAAGGATGGAGAGTCTACCACCTCTCTAGGTAACCTGTTTCAGTGCTTCACCACCCTCCTGGTGAGAAAGTTTTTCCTAATGTCCAACCTAAACTTCCCTTGCTGAAACTTGAGACCATTGCTTCTTGTTGTTATCTGTTACCACTAAGAACGGTCTAGCTCCATCCTCTTTGGAACCACCCTTCAGGTAGTAAAAGGCTGCTATCAAACCCCTTCTCAGTCATGTTCAAACTAAATAAACCCAGTTCCCTAAGCTCATAAGTCATTTTTCAAATACATAGGGAGTAAGAAGACGACACCAATGTGGGAACCCTACAGGACAGGCTTGGCAGTCTGGTGATTACAGCAAATGAAAAAGCAGACCTCTTTAACAAATTCTTTGCCTTCATATTCCTGAACAGGGACCGGGACATTTCCTCCACTAGGATTATGGACAGATCCAGGGGAGGCACCACCATGCCTCGGGTCATAGATGACCTAGATAGGGAACTTTTGGAAGGGCTAGACATGTTTAAATCAGTAGGTCCAGATGCTCTTCACCCGAGGGTGCTGAGGGAATTGGCAGGGGTCATAGCGGGTGCCCTGGCATGGCTGTATGAATGCTCATGAGACTCTGGCCAGGTACCAGAGGATTGAAAAAGGGCCAATGTGGTCCCCATTTTCAAGAAGGGGAGAAATGAGGACCCTAACAATTATAGGCCAGTCTGTCTTACCTCGGTCCTTGGGAAGACTGTTGAGAAAATCATCAAGGAGCACATCTGCAATGGCCTAGCAGGGGAGGTAATGCTCAGGGCCAACCAACATGGGTTCATTGAGGGCAGATCCTGCCTGACTAACTTGGTTTCCTTTTATGATCAGGACACAAAGTCCCTGGATGAGGGCGTCAAAGTGGATGTCATCTTCCTGGACTTTAAGAAGGCCTTTGACACTGTTTCCTATCACATTCTCTTAAAAAAACTAGGTGACTACAGCATTGATGCCTACACAGTCAGATGAGTGGCAAATTGGTTAGATGGTCACACCCAGAGAGTGGTGGTAGATGGGTCATTTTTGACCTGGAGGGATGTGGGCAGTGGAGTCCCCCAGGGCTTGGTCCTGGGCCCTGTACTGTTCAACATCTTTATCAGCAATCTAGATGTAGGTGTGGAAAGCAAACTGTCCATATTCGCTGATGACACCAAGATGTGGGGTGAGGTGGGCACACTAGAGGGGAGGGGCAGAATCCAGCTAGATCTAGACAGGTTACAGAGGTGGGCAGATGAGAATAGGATGGAATTCAATGCAGACAAGTGCAGGGTACTGCATTGAGGGAGAAGGAACCAGCAATACACCTATAAGCTGGGGAACACCCCTCGTCAAAACAGTGTCAGAAAGTGATCTTGGAGTCATTGTTGACTTCAGGATGAACATGAGCTGCCAATGCGAGGAAGTGGTCAGTAAGGCTAACTGCACCTTGTCATGCATCTATAGATGCATCACAAGCAGGGCCAGGGAGGTGATCCTTCCCCTCTATGTGACATTGATCAGGCCACAGCTTGAGTACTGCATCCAGTTCTGGGTACCATACTTCAAGAGGGATGTGGCTAGCATTGAGAGGGTCCAGAGGAGGGCCACTCGCATGGTCAAGGGGCAGCAGGTCAGGCCCTACAAAGAGATGCTGAAGGGCCTGAATCTATTCAGTCTCCACAAGAGAAGGCTAAGAGGGTGTCTGGTGGCTGTTTACAAACTCACCAGGGGGGACCAAGGGGAATTGGGTGAGGCTCTGTTCCCTCGGGCACCACCAGAGGTTACTAGGAATAATGGCCACAAATTGTTAGAGAGAAGGTTCAGGCTGGACATCAGGAGACATTACTTTACAGTTAGGGCTGCCAAGCTCTGGAATGGACTGCCAAGGGAGGTGGTACTCTCTTCTACCTTGGGGATCTTCAAGAGGAGGCTGGACAGATATTTGGCTGGGGTGTTATGACCCTGGCACTCATTCCTGCCCAGGGCAGGAGGTCAGACCTGATGATCTGTTTAGGTCCCTTCTGACCCTAAGAACGATGAAACTATAATTCTCTAACCATTTTTGTTGCCCTCCACTGGACTCTACAACTTTTCCACATCCTTTCAAAAGTGGGGGGGTCCAGAATTAGACCCCCACATGTGGCTTCACTAGTGTCACTCCTACTAATGCAGCCTAGTATGTTGTTAGCCTTCTTTGCAACAAGAGCACACTGTTAACTCATATCCAGCTTATCATCCATCATAACCCCCAGGTCCTTTTCTGCAGAGCTGCTGCCCAGCCAGTCAGCCCACAGCCTGTACTGGTGGATGGGATTGTTCCATCTTTAGTGCAGGACTTTGCAATCGTCCTTGTTGCATTAATTTCCTTTTGGCCCAATCCTCCAATTTGTCTAGGTCACTCTGAATCCTAGCCCTACCCTCCAGCATATGTACTACATCCCTCAGCTTGGTATCATCTATGAACTTGTTTAGGGTGTAATCCATACCATCTTCCAGATCATTAGTAAGGATATTGAACAAAAACGGCCCCAGGACCAAACCTTAGGGCACTGCACTTGATACCAGCTGCCAACTAGACCGTGAGCCATTGATTACTACCTCTTGTGTCTGATGATTCAGCCAGTTTTCTATCCACTTTACAGTCTATTCATCCAACCCATACTTCCTCAGCTTGCTTACAAGAATGCTGTGGGAGACCATATGAAAAGCCTTGCTAAAGTCAAAGTACATTATGTCCAATGCTCTCCCCACATCCACAGAGCCAGTTATCTCATTTTAGATGAGATAATTGTATGTATTCCCATACTAACTGAAGGAAAAATGATCATTTCAACTTCCAAAACATAGAAGATGCTGCTGCAAAATATCACTAAACATTAGCTATAAGTCTACCAAACTGAAATGTTAAAGTTAGGTTTCTAATGATAAAAACATGCATGGAACATAATTTTGCGTGTAATTATTCTCTAGATTGTATGAGACGAACATAGAGAGTTCATATTTATGGTGTATTAAAACTGTTTCCCCTTATTTATTTGGATGTAAACACAGTCTGATTCGTTAAATATGTTGGTAAAATATGTTATTAAAATTTGTGGTTGAATATGGCCTTTGGTTCTTAATGCATTAAAAATCTTATGAAAAACTCAGCCTTGTACTATTGCTAAGGTTACTGAGATCTGGTGTTATGTGCTATCTAAATGTCAGCCTGCCAGATAGGGGCTGAGGTAACTGGTAGACCTGAATTTTTCTACAGCCTATGTTTGTATTCATGAAGTCCTGGTTATGCAAATTCAAAAGCACTGGACGTTGATGGCACAGGCATATTCATGTAACAGTTATTAGAAACAAGCTTCTGAGCTATAATATTTTATTTTATTTTAAGATATAAAACTCTCAACCTATTTGATAAAAATATGCGGCCAGATCCTCAGTCAGTTAAATCTACACCAAAGATCTGTACAAAACAGATCTCTCTTCCGTGCTTCCCCCCCCCCCTTCAGTTTCCTTTATCCTGGCTTGTTAATAAACATAAAAGACACAATGCAATCATGTTGTAAAACAAATGATAAACTATAGATTAGGCCACCTCACAGTGAAGCCAAACAAAAGCTCCTGATTTCTGCTTAGTTTAACACATTTATATACTGTTCATATACACTAGCTAGTGTATTTTTTCCACTTCATTTTACAATCATTTTAATATGCTTCTTTGTGTATTTTATGGCATGGAACATACCAAGACTGGGAATGGCTGAATGCAAGCCTATTTTACTTACATTAGATCAGAATGAATAACTCTCAAACTTTGCCACACACACTCTTTTCAAAGTAACAATACATTTTTCCCTTAACTTCAGCCCCCTTTCTGTTTGTATCTCATAGATGATCTTGTAAACAAGTTCTTGGCAGGAATACTAATAGAAATTGTAAGCAGTGTTACAGAATATTCATAGAAAAGTACATTTTGAAGTTGGAAGTGAGAGTATTCACACTGGAAGCATGATTAGGAGTTACATGCATTTAGTCAGGAATAAGAAAAACATAATAGTGTTCTGTCCACACTAAATTGCACAACTCATATATGAATACACATAACAGACTGCTCATTAATCTCTGAGCCAAAAATGTGCAGAATTTATTTTGCAAGCAATTTAGAAAAAAAAATTAAACATACTCATTGCAATGTTACTTTCTAATAAGTGTATATGTAACACAATTTACACAGTTAGAAAGATCAACTAGGATACTGACCAACAGAAATCATCCAGTAAAATTCTCTAACTAGACCCATGGTCCACAAATGGAAGAAGAGAATTCCAACCTTAACTTTCTCCATGCCAACCAAATAAAGGGATTTAGTGAACTAAATCCCTGCCATTCTTCTATTTACAAACAAGTTCAAAACAACAAGCACCCAAACCAGGACAGCTTCCTATAGAGAATACTCCATATTTTGTTGTCTGTGGAATTCTACTGTAAATGCAGAATTGTGTGCCAGAATTTCAGCTCTGAAAAGTGTTTTTATCCCTTCTAGTTGCAGATGTAACCCTGCAAACATGAAGCAGAAGCACACTGCCTACAGGAGTGTTTAAGGGACCCAGAAACAACAGCTGTAAGAGCTGTGAATTATTTCATTTACTTCTATGGAGTGCTGTAACTCCAAGGACTTGGCATATGATTTTTTTCCCCCATGAAGACACAAAAGAGCTCACCATTTATTGAGGAAATTACCATGCATTTCAGTCAGGAACCCTGCATTTGTTTTATATCCTCCTGACCTGCTGCGTGTCCTCCAGCTTTGCTCACAAGAGGAATTCCATTACTTTATCATTTGGATTCTCTGAACTGTTCCATGCCAAGAAGCAGGGCATTACTAGATGGATTTGATGCTTATTTTGCAACCAGTGAGCTGTGGAGACCAGAACTATTGCCTAGCCAGTTGGGAGAAGAGGAGAGCAGCCAAGACATGGGGAAATGGGTCAGTAAAGCTAGCAACAAAATCCTGGTTTCCTCTTGGCACGTATGAGGTAAAAGGAAATTGTGAGCCAGTAATAGCATCAGATCCAAGGCCAGTAGAGTGCAGCTGTTTTGTGTCAAGATTCTAATTAAGCAACCCACTGTCACAAATCTGTTGGCAGGGGTACCCCCAAAGCCCCAAGTTTCTCTCTACTGTCCCACTGCTTGTCCCAAGAAACAGACCAATGTTTATCATGGGGAAACTCCTTAGCCCTGCAAACCTCAGCTCCACTGTCCTTATACTGGACCCCACAGCTAGAGCAGAGGATTGTTTGGTAGTTCCATGTGTTTACCTTTTGGGTTGTGAAATAATTCTAGCTCCCCACACCATTCTGTACAAGGGGATAGTCTGGAATGTCCCTTGGCCTGGAATCATGCCTGACCACAGGCAAACAAGTAACAAAACAATGGCAGGATTTATTCTATAGGACAAAATAATTGTACCAGAAAAAAAATGACTGCATAGTTTGAAGTTTTTCCCATTGCAGGCAGACCATATCTTGGTGGCCAAGCCCAACAATAGCCTACATTTGGACTGGTGATTATTCTTGCCCTAGTAACACACAGGGCAGTCATCTTTACAAGTTTCACCACCCCTCTGGTCCTGTGACATAGAAAAAGCACAGAACTAAAGGCCTGTATGTAACTTTTGGTTAATCTGTGACCTGCATTATGAACATACATATAGACAATATTGCACAGCATAGCATAGTATAGCACAGAAAAGCATAATCCATACAGTGATAAGAATGACATGCATGAATACAGCTTGTTCCTGGCTTTTGAATGAGAACACACATGATGAACCTCTGGATCTTTTGAAGTCCACCAATTATTTAATAGCAGTGTCAAAACTATAGTTAAACAGTATGGTGAATTTTGTAAAGTGACCAAAATAAGGAGCAGTAGTAATAACATCATAGTTGTTGTTATTAATTAATAATGATATTTACAACTAGAATGGCTATACAATTAGACCATGCTAAGAATGATGACATGTATGCAACATCTCATATGCTAGATATACTAATATGTACTCCCTTGAAAGTATATTTTCCCACTCTGTGTGGTAGATAATATATTTTTAAATTATTATCAGGAAGATTAACATTATAATAGTTAAAGCAATCAGGTAAAGAAAGTTGAGCTGTACATTGGACTTTAATTTAATCTCTTTCCTATCAAATTATGACTATACTCAGAAGAAACTAATTTAGTTCACCATAATTTGACTGTGTTCTTGCCATTCCACACAGATTTCATGGTTTTCACAGCATCTCATGAACTGAGCGTGGGTTCATGAAAACTTATGCATACATCTCTGATTGAATCTATAACATGCAAAATCAACCCTGCCCTCTTCCATAAAGATAGTCACTGTAATACCTTCATCATTCATTTGCAGGCTCCTATTTTGCTAATGTGAAGTCATTCTTCTAGAAGCAGAATGTTTTTGTAAGGAGCCACTACTTCAAGAACTATCCAGTCATCATAGGTAAAAAGACACAGATTAATAGCAAAGACAGAACAGAGGAGGACCTTAAAAATACCTTAATTCCTCTCTTCCTCTCAGCTCCAGACATTTTCCTGTATGGAAAGTTCCCACCCCGCAATGAAACATAGACTATTTGCTTGATATATATAGTAAACTAAGAACCTACAATTTCACTGAATAACCTTATTTAGTGAACTTAACCATCTTACCACATGGTAGAACAAATATTACTTCATACACACATCAGTACAATCTGATATAAACCTATCATGTATGGTAATATCCCACTGAGCACATTAATGCACCGTGGTTATTGTGCATTAAGTAATAACAGGTACTAACTAAATCTGCAGAAACAGGTACTACTGCGTAGTAGTGCTGGTGCATGCCTTTTAAGTGACACTGGGTGCATCTAAATGAGCTGCCCACTGCACAGTTATTACTGTGCTGTCATTTACTACTTGCATAACCAAGTACTCCTAGACTTGCATAGGGCTGTGCAAAATGCCTGTGTTTCATTTTGGTTTCGGATTTGGCGTTCTGATGGGACAGTGATTTGTTCCAGCATTTCAAATTGCTGTTTTGTTTCATTTCAGCCAAAACTGTTTTGAGTTTCGATACTCCTTCGACGCTCTTTCAACGTTGTTTCGGTGTTTTGGCCATAGGCTATAATGGGGAATAACTAAAATGCTTATATCTTTGTCATTTCTTACCTGATTCTGATAAAAATTGAAGGAATGATACCCCGCCCCCACGAGGGCATGAAGCCTGCCAAGTTTCAAGGAGATATGTACAGGGATTTCTGGGAAAGTGCACTTCAAGCTGCTGACAAGCAAAACTCATGACATGGGTGACATTGTGCATGTGTTAAGGCAGAGTGGGTTGAAAACACTAGGGATGGTAGCTCCTGCTGAAGCCATGAAGCCTGACAAGTTTCAAAGAGATAGGTGCAGCGGGGTTTGGGAAACTGAACTTTGTCATGGAGTGGGGTCCTTAGAGATGGCCATAATATCCCTAGGGCCCTGTAACCATGCCAGCTCCACCCTGCAGGTGCCTTCTCTTCTTGCCTGCTGCCACATCTTGTTGGAAAAGATAATAGATTGGGCAGTTAACCAGGAGCTTTACCTCAGTCACAGTCCTAATGGACCCCAATAAACCCTGTAGGTTCTTGGACTGCTTGCTGGGATCCACTTTAAGTAGGTGCCTCAAGGGGACACCCTAAGCCTTATGGGCCAGATGCATGGCTCTAGCCATCCCTTACCATGCCTCATGCCTCACAGATAGTATATTGATATCATCCCTGTAATGAGGTCTCAGTCTCATTCTACCTTCTATTGTCACTGGGCTCTCTATGCGCCTGTTGCTGCACCCTCACTGGTGCTGGGGCCTCTGCATGACATGGCAGCATGCCCCAATGAGGTCTTCTCTTCCCCTATGGCCCCAGTCCACCACTTGATGGCCCTAGTCCAGTCCACCACTTTAAATAACAACAGCACAGTAGCACAGTAGTACTAGCATCTCAGGCAGCCAAAGTGTCACAGAGACTTTCTTTCCTTTCCTGAAGGAGCTTCTTCTCTAGCAGCTGATATAGAACTTTCACTGCCAGCCCCAGCCCTGAGGCTTAGATGTGCCCAGGGCCCTGAGTCATTCTGGTCAGCTGACCAGGGACAGGTGCTAGGGGTGTAGGTTGTAGCCGTGTTGGTTGAAGGACATGGCAGACAAGGTACTTTGGGTCAATCTGATATCTTTTAGTAGACCAACTGAATAGTTGGAGAAATATGTTTTAGCAAGCTTTGGGGTTGAAAACCCTTTGTCAGGCTGAGGAAGCACCTGAACTTGGCGTGTGCTATTCCTGGATGGAAGCAATAGTAAAGAAGCCAGAGGCTGGCATGCAATGCAGGCAAGAAAGCCAGTCAGTGAAAATCAAAATGGAGGTGTTGGGGGTGAGGGGCATGCTGAGGTAGAGGGAAGGGGGATGTAGCAGGTAAAAGTGGAGAGGTACCTGGGGAGTCAGATGTCCGGCAGGTTGTAATGTGTCAGAATTCCAATGTCTGTATTGAGTCCATGAGTTTCTGTACCTAGGAGGTTGATGAATTGCAGTTCATAGGCTTATCTGTGAAAAGTGGTTTGTAAATTCAAACAAGCACTGAACCTTGCTAACCTCATCACCAGAAGCCAACTTCCTACAGCCCCAAATACACCAAATAGATCCAGACCATACCATGACAAGGCATGCAAAACCTGCCAAAAATATTTCCAGTATGGAGATATCTTCACAATACATATCTCTATCTGGGCACCAAATGTTCTGCAGCAAGCAACAACTGCGCACCAAAATGAGCACACACTGAAAATCTATCAAAGACAAGAACACCTAACTACCTGTCTCCAATCTCTCAGGCCTGATTCTCAAAGGGAATTTGCAAACTACTTTTCACAGACAAGCCTATGAACTGCACTTCATCAATCTCCTGGATACAGAAACTCATGGACTCAATATAGACATTGGAATTATGACACACTACAACCTGCTGGACGTCTGACTCCCCAGGTACCTCTCCACTTTTACCTGCTACATCCTCCTTTCCCCCTACCCCAGACTGTCTCTCACCCCCTGACACCTTGCAATTACTTACTGCACAGTAGTGCTCACATAGACACCTGACTGGGAGCAAATCTGCTTCTGGTCAGCCAGCCACGAGGGGGCAGGAGATTGCTCCCTGGTCCTGGGAGCTGCCTGTTTCTGGGGCAGGCTCTACCACAAGCTCTTGCCCCCTGCCCCAAGCCCAACCTCCAGGCCCTCTGCTCTGAGATGGCGTTTGAGGAGTGGTGGCTGGGAGATACTTATCTTCCAACCCCCACTTCACCATCCCAACCCTGGAGCTGGCACTGGGAGCTCCCTGCTGGTGGGGGCTGGAGAGCCTTTTCCCCACCCACTTCCATGATCACAGAGCTGAGCATGGAACAAGCTCCACAGTCCCTGCCCCACAATCATGGAGTGGGGGTGGGAACTGTTCCAGTCATAGTCAAGTCCCAGCCCCATGCCCTGATCAGGTAACTGAGGCCTGGAAAGAGCTGTGGAGCAAAGGGTAGAGACCTCCCCTGCAGCTCTTTCCAAGTCCCTTGTCTCCAACTGGGGATCTGGAGCCAGGAGCTCCTTGCTGCTGGGGCAGGGAAATATTGTCCCTGCCCCAGCAGGAGGCAGCCCCCTAGGGGCAGGGTGCAGTGTCCCAGCCCTGGCCAGAAGACAGCTGTCTACTGGTCTGGTGCTCCATGCCAGTACACAGGTGCTTCCTGCCAGCCCAGAGCTCCCCCTGCTGGTGGCAGGGGTCCATTGCAGGGACTCAGGAAATGGGAGCAATCTGTTTCTGTTTCTCTACATGTGTTGATGCCTGCCTGGGAGAGTAAATTGCTTCTCGAGCTAATACACATGTAGACACACCACATGTGAATAATTCCATTTAGAAAATAATCTCTTCATAGAATCACAACTTGTTTAGTAAGTTCCTCAGAAAAATAATATATCTTGGCAGTATGCTATATTGAAGGACTACTTATGATAATTTAATGCTGAAATTTTAAACATTGACAACCCTACACTCAAAGGAGTCATCAGGAAAAATAATAAGAACAAGGACCTAACCTACCTGAAATGTACAGCTTAAAATAATTTACCATAGTATTTGTAATATGAAAAGATTTTATCATTTTTAACTTTCACAACTACTATAATAAAATCATGTGAAATACAAGTCAGGAGTGTTCTTAGTTGCCCTCCCTCATATCTCAATACCTATTGTACTTCATTGTGCTGTGCTTTTATTGTTCATGGGAAAATATTGAACAAAATAAGTAATATATTTAATATTTTATTTCTTATATGAAAATATAGGTCAGATTCTCTGAAATGCCTTGATGTTTGCTTCCTGTTAGTCATCCAGGACTGTGTCTGGTTCTTTACTACAGATTTGTAAATATATAACTAGATTCTCTCTTCTACAAAAATCTGTGCAGGGAGCTTTTAAGTATCTCACTGCCTACAGGATTTATTCAGAACTAGCACTTGCCAAAAGGTCTGTGGTGTATATCCCACTACCTATATCTTTCCTCATAATGCAAATAACAGAACTAAATCTTTGCTTTACAGTAAAAGAAAGGAATATTTATGCAGACGGTTGACATGATCTAATAGAAACTTCTTATAAGTTAATGTTAATTTGTATTTAGAGACAACTCAGTTTCACATTTGAGTTCAATTAAGTGCCAAAAAGTGCCATTTGCTTTCCTAAATAGTAGAGCAAGTTTAAAAGTAAAAATGATATTTTTATGAAAAATTAAAATATCAGAAGGTTTATGGTTGTTGTGAAGTGCTTCAAACAGGCATTTTCTAAATGTTGCTTTTATAAATGTGGTGTTGTTTTCTTGGTAATGTTTCCCTTTATCCCTGTTATTTAGATAGATAGATAGATCTATCTATCTATCTATCTATCTATCTATCTATCTATCTATCTTTATAGAAACAGATAGCTTGATAGCTATCTATCTATCTATATAGCTATACATATATTAGGGCTGTGTGAAGCTTCAGTCCCTGATTTGATCTGGCGGAGATTTGGCCTGATTCAGTGGCCAAATCTCCGAATCCAAATCAAATCAGAGGACCTGTCAACCTCTCCAAACTGAATCCAAACCATCCAAATCGATTCGGAAAGATTCAGAAAGATTCAGTGATTTGGACACAGACACAGCTTTAAATGTTTTTTCTACATTCCTCTAGGTAGCAGGCAGCTCATGAATGTTGCAATGCTGGGGAGTATGGAGTGTACCACAGAAGTGCAGGGGGCTCCCCAGTGTGCTCAGCAGCAGAGCCGTAAGTGGGCCAGAAGCACTTCTGGTCCACTTCCAGGTCTGATGGGGAGTGCGCAGGGGGGCTCCCCCATACATCCCCCAGCTCAGCAACTGGTGCCCTGGGTCTGGAGTGGGGACCCAGGGTCCCCCTGTGGCCAATTGCCAAGCCAGGAGGGCATGAGGGAGGCTCCCAGCGTGCTCCCAGAGTCTCACCCTGTGCTCCTGTGGGGCGTTCCATTCCCCCCAGCATTGCATCATTCAGAAGCTGTACTGGTACCTTGAGGTATGTAGAAAAAACTTTTAAAGCTATGTCTATATTTGAATCGCTGATTCTCTGAATCAGAATCGAATCTTTAGATTTGGATTCAGCCGTATCGAATTAGGGACAGTGATCCAAATCAACTAATTGAATCACTGTCTCTGATTCAGGATGAATCTGAATCCGAATCAAATAGGGCCCACTTCACACACCCCTAATACACGCGTGCACGCACACACACACCTGCACGCACACCCACCCACCCACAAAGAGTTTTGACCAAAAATGTTTCAGTCAACTCTTTGCATTACTTTTGACCTTCTTGGGCACTGCAAAAGGCTTGTGCAGAACTATATCCATCCTAGTAAGAGTGTAATTACATTGGAACTGAAAAGGCAGAGATAGTGCCCAGTCATCATGTAGGGGCTCCATAAAGTGGGGTGACAAATCCCTTATGCCTTCTTGAATCCCTAAGTATTTCTACAGTGATCCTAAAATGTCTCTCTTTATGTAGCTTCAGTTCTATCACATTTCTAAAATCATTATGGTAATGTTATATGTCCTAATTAAGTACCATAACATTTATTTCTCACTATCATAAACAGACCATGTGATATTGTCCATAATTTAATTTAAATGGTCTTTCATATGAAATTCCGTTAAGTAGGTTTAATTGACTTTATTAGTGAAGTCAATTTGCAGCATTATTTAGTAATGAATAAGCGATTTAACCTTAAAAGATTCACCATGGAAATTTAATTAATGTGTTAATTGAATATTTAGATTCAACTACAGTAATGCACTGTAAATGTATAATTATCTTCTGAAACTATGCAGCTTTACTGAATTAAAGTAATAGATTAAGTTTTAAAAGTTTTTTTCTTAGAGTAATAAGGCACTAAGTAGCACAGTAAGGGGTATATGCATTTTAAGTACCTTCTTAATTAATTAGAAATCCTTGTGACTGAAAAGTGACTGAAAAGTAAATCAAAAGGATGTGACAAAAGAATAACCTGCAGTTCCTTGAAAAGTCATTGGAAAGAACCAGGATGCTGGGGTGTGCCATGTTATGAACCTTTTAAATGTATCGTGGTGGATACGTTTTACACAGGAAGAAAAGAAATGGGCATGAGAGAGATGCTTTGTCTCTGTTGTAATTTTACGAAGCATCTTAATTTACATGATAAAATGTAAATTCTGAAGGAAAATCCTAACCAAATTAAAATCAATGGAAGTTTGCCACTGACTTCAAAAGGGGCTAGGATTTCATTCAGAACAATAAAACAAAAATATTTTAAAAAGTATCTAAGCAAAATTCTAGAGAGGTGCTGGCAACACATGAGTTAAGTCTGATCATGCGCAGATAACACTGGCTCATGGAAATTTCCACAGCATGCCCAGCACGTGCCCCCTGGGTGACCTGAAGCTCTGTCAATCACTGGTGACCTACTTTTCAATCACCAGTGACCTACTTTTCAGCCCTGCGCATACCTAGTTACAACACAGAGCTCTAACTCACACATGCTCAGTTAAAAAGAGCATGACGTAATCGTGCTAGAAAATTCTAACAGCCAAGCGGCCTGATTGGCTAAGGGGCTGCTATATTAGTGAGTGAACCCCCACCTTTGTGTGGGTTGTGTGGGCGTCATTGGTGAGAGAGTGGTGAGAGACCGTGCGCTATCTGTAGCAGAGGCTGCTGTCAGCAGGGACTGCGAGGCAG
>NW_017729024.1:66721717-66728194 GCF_001723915.1 Gavialis gangeticus | reverse complement strand
CTGGTGTCAGCAGGGACTGCGAGGCAGAGAGCGATTTGGGAATCAATCCCCCAGTTCTCCTCACAATCGCACACAGCAAATTCATACCTTTGATTTCGTTTCCTTGAATACTGATTATTCCGATTAGCGAACTTACTGGCTTTGACCCTGACTTCGATTACTTCCGGCTTTTACTTACCTGGCATTTGACTGACCTCGGCTTCCATTATCGACCATGATTTGGCTCATCCCTAATTCATCTCTCACTCTCGACCTCGGCTTTTCCTTCGACCACCCAGTGTCCATTGGACTGGCGTCACACTCTTGACCCTAACATCGTCTCATCACTACGAGTTACAGCTCGTTTGTTATTCGTTCATCCCTGTATAAGCTGTCGACCAGCTCTGGGACTAGCCAGCAGGCAGCCGCCCCTAGCTCTCCAGGCCTAGATAGCAAGGGCTTGCTGGTGAACCCCATGAGCCGACAGATCCCTTTGTTGTTTGTTCACGTTCCAAAACTGTAACTGAAGAAAGCATCGCAACCTACACCTTCAAAGTGTAAGTCAAATAAACCCACTTTGTTTGAAACCGTTACGTTTCCGTGCCTCAGAACTCCACGCCAAAAATCCTGCCTGTTCCGTGTCCAATTGCCACCGCCTGGCTACCCAACCGTGACACCGTGAGTTTGGTTAACCAACTCCGGGACAAAAAGGAGAGAAGGATCATATAAAAAGCTAAAGAGGCCAAATTTTAATCCTGGTACAAATGGACAACACCTTCCCCCACCCTCTTATAAACAGTCTTCATGAAACCTATGTACTACTCACATCCTCAGGTACATATCATGGGAATGTATGGGTCTTGTGCTGGGCCTCTGCACAGAGGTTTATTTTACCTAGTTAGGGAAACAAGAAATATGTCTTTTGGGTATTTCTTATACCATCACAGCTACAACATCACTGCAATGTTACCACAAGAAAAATAAAGAAACTCTATTGAGCAAAATTAAATTATTTTGTGATTGATAGTATAACCCTAGATTTTGTTCCATAGAGAAAGAATAGAAAATGGCTGATGGATCCACCTAATGATAGGGAAGGCAGCTCTAAGAACTCTTTCTCACTTCTTCCTAGCTTTGGTACATGAACATCTACTCACTACTAAAAATATTTGAAATAATTTATCTATTCATGTTTAATACAACAATGGAGGCAACTGGGAACAATGGAAAGAACGTTTAGAGAAAAGTGGAAACGGTTTTAAAAAGTCTCTGCTAATCTAATAAGCTGCCTAAATATTCGCTTTATCAAGGCATAGTGTAAGCCAAGAAAAAAGGCTCTCATATTAAGATCAAAATATTCATAGGTAGCTTACTAATAATATTTGAACCACCTGATTATCATAAGAGGCCTTAACAGAGGACTCAGCACATAACAAGTTAAAATATCATTTGTGTTTATTATGCTAATTAATGTTCAATAATGATTTGGATGCCACAATAGAAAGCTTCTAGATCAAGTCTGATAACTACCTGAATAAAATGAAGTGCAGACAAATATAAGGTGCTACATCTGGGGAAGGATAACCAAATGCACAAATACAAAATGGGAGATAAAGGGCTGAGTAGCAGTGTTGCTGAAAAAGATCTAGGTATTTTGGTGGGTCACTGACTCAACATGAGTCAGTAATGTGAAGTGGTTGCAAAAAAAATCCTCTGTAATTTTGACTTGCATCAACAGGAGTATTAGGAGTAAGACATGGGAAGTGATAGTGCCACTATACTGGTTAGGCCACATCCAGAGCACTATGGGCAGTTCTGAACTCCACATTTTCAGAAGGATGTGCTGAGGCTGGAGGGGTAACAAAAATGATAAAGAGTTTAGAAAGTAAGCCATAAATGTAAAGGTTTAGAGAACTAGGTATGCATAGATCAGGGCTGTTCAACTTGTAGGAGCCCGGAAGCCACATCCC
The DNA here is from genome assembly GCF_001723915.1 of Gavialis gangeticus. NCBI lineage: Eukaryota > Metazoa > Chordata > Crocodylia > Gavialidae > Gavialis > Gavialis gangeticus. The sequence continues at coordinate 66,726,245 of NW_017729024.1, read as the reverse complement.
TAGGGGCTGCACCAGATGCGTTCTGCAGATGTTTTCCCCGCACCCAACTACTACACTACATGTACACACAAATGCAATTCTCTTCCTGCTGCAATATACATGTGCCTTGCACCACTGCACTGTGTGGGTACAATCCAAGTGAAAGGTGATTCTGATCTCCACCCCCACCATACCAGGCACAGCCCTAGACTCACTCTCAGCTCCTCTTACTGCTGCACTGCCCCACCCCCTGAAGCAAAAGCAGGAAGTGGCAGCTGGAGTAGTGGGGGAGCATTCCCACATTAACCCAGGGCCCTCGTGTTAACCCCTCATATGTTGCATGAGACCCACAGGACAGTTTAGGGAAAAGAAGATTAAGGCTGCTATGCTACAAAGGAAAGGACATAAAATAATGGTCTTAAATTACAGGAAAGCAGATTTATATTAGATCTCAAGAAAAACATCCTAACTGTGGAAAAGTGAGGCAGCGAAATAGATTGCCCAGGGAAGTTGTAGAGTCTCTTTCACCAGTGGTTTTCAAGGGGAAGCTGGATAAATTTGTCAGGAATAATATAAGAATAGCTGTCCTGCTTTCATGCAGGGTGGTTGGATCAGATGACCTTTGGGGTCCCTTTCAAACCTATGATTCTATAATAATCAAACCAAGATGTTAAAGAAGCATGTAGTACCCCATCTACATGTGCCCTATTAATGTTTTCTAGAAGCAAGCAAGATTTTGTAAAATGTGGATGCATGTCCACATGTCATTGAGACACAGCAGTAAACTGTGGAGCAATAAGCTTATTACTCCACAGTCTATTGCTTATGGGAAGCTCCCGGGCATGTGGTTTAAGTATGTGCCCAGAATGCAGCAGTAGCCTCATCTCTCAGGGGTTTTGTGGTGGGGGGGAGTTCAATCTGACAGCCTGGGGCTGCTTTGACTGTGGAGGGGATGCCTGGAGCATGAGGGTGCTTCAACACTAGGTTAGTCTCATGCCCCAGTTAGTCAGCTCAGCATCTACATGTGTGCTGCTGTGCACAAAAAACTCAACAGCAGGGTAGGACTTGTAGTTGCAAATCCTACCCTGCTGTGGAATTTGTTTCATGCATCTTAATAGGGGTGCATGTATAGACACTGGGGGTGTCTACACATGCATTTGATGCAGGACCAGTTTACTTGAGAGTAAACTACTCATGATTAAATGCTCCAGGGCAGATGTCTACACAAGCAGGGAAGCAGGAACAGATTTGCTGCTCATGGAAGCAAACTGCTCCCACTTTCTGGGGCCCTGAAATAGGCTCCTGTTGCCACCAGAGGGAGGTGGAGGCTTTAGCAATCCACACCCTCCTGGGACTCTAGCCCTTCCACCTCTGGCCTCACTGGGCCAGCCAGAACTGGTGAAGGCACAATGTCCAGGCCACCTGGGATGATGAGCAGTGGCTGGAGGCATTCTGTGCAACTCAGGCCACCTTCCTGGACCTCGTGGAGCAGCTCTGCCTGCATTTGGAGCGCCAGAACACCACCATGTGGCAGGTCCTCCCCATGGACACCTGGCTGGCCATCACCATGCTGAAGCTGGCCACACCCACCAGCCTCCACAACATGGGCCATCTCTTTAGTGTGGGCAAGGCCACCACTAGTCAGGCTGTTCTGGAGGTGTCCAAAACCCTTCAGAATGTGCTGGGGCACATAGTGCTTGGCATGTACAAACCCCTGGTGGTGCTTGGCATGTACAAACCCCTGGTGGTAGTTCCATGCCCTGGGATTCTCCCAGTGCATTGGGGCCCTAGACAGGACCCACATCTCCATCACCTGCCTGCCCCATGGGGACCGTCCCTACTACAGCCGGAGGGGCTATCACTCCATTATGCTCCAGGCCACAGTCGACCACTGCAGTACTTTTTCCAATGTGAGTGGTGGCTGAGTGGGCAGTACCCATGATAACCACATTTTCCAGAACTCCACCCTGCCCACCTGGGTACAGAGCAGCCTCTTCACACTGGGGGTAGGTACTGTGGTGGTTCTGCCCCTCCTCATTGGGGACCCTGCCTATTCTCTCCTTCCCTGGCTCATGCAATATTACACCAACTAGCTGGACCCCCATGAGACCCACTTCAGCTGGTGCCTGGGCCAGACCCGTGCAGTGGTGGTGTGTGTTTTTGGCCACCTCAAGGGACAGTGGTGCACCCTCACTGCTCGCCTTGAGTCTACTGAGGACAACATCCCCCAGGTCATTGTCACAGCCTGCATGCTGCATAATGTCTGCAAAGCCTAAGGAGAGCGATTTCATGAGGCTTAGGTGGAGAAGGCACAGTGGCTGGAGGATGCCTGGTAATGGGAGTACCAGCTATGGCAGCAGCAACAGTGGCGGGCCCCCACACTGATATCTAAAAATTGTATGATAAAAATACACTTCATTCAACCTGAAGAAGAATGCACTGAATTTGAAATCTTGCCGAAGACTATTTTTTGGATCAACAATGCAGTTGGTCTAATAAAAGATGTCACCCACAAAAATTTTTTCTTCTTACAATTTTGACTGTAGTCATTTTTCTTGTGTATCACCTAATACTTTATGAATGCAAATTCCACTCCCAGTCTCACTCTGTTAGAGATTTATGGTTGGCGATCGATCGGTCACCAGTCACTTGCATCCCAATTCCCAGTTGAACAACTGAAATTTTTTAATGAGTGAAGGAAATCCATACTAGTCGATAAGATTGGATAAGAAATAGCATAAAAATAATAGTAAATAGGCAATATTTGTTCATGAACTACCTTTTTCTATGCAAATATATTATTAAAAGAAGCCATTCCCCAAACAGTAACCTAAAAAATACCAAACCTCTTTATAAATAGGGAATATTTAGGAAAATGCATATAAACACCCAGTCAACAGAAAAAAATATTCATTCAGTCTATTCCTGAAATACCTGACCTGCAGTACCTCTCTTAGAAAATATTAGCATTGGATCACAGCTGAAACTGATTACTTTCATACAATGAAGTGAGATAAAGGATATTGGAATGGATATCAAAGGTATTGAACTCACTGTCCAATAAAGTTTTAGCAGGCTTTCAGGTGTCTGGAATAAGTATAAATATTAAATACCTTAGTTAGAAATAACTGACACATTAACCAGTTTACTTTTGTATCTTCAGTTAATGCCACTGTGTAACCTGTTCAATAGAGATCTTTTGCTCTATACTTCTATAGATCAATAGCTCTCCCACATCCTGCTGCAGTAAAAGATATTCAGGTTCTAATGATCGCCTGTCATTTTGCATAGTGAAAAGGTCCATCAGTCAGGATATTTAAGATGACAAAAAGGTTACAGGGCTCTATGCCTGTCACTTACCTCTGTTACTACAGGATTAATTTTCTTTGGTGCTGAAGCTTTCCAGTAACGTTCTAATGTTGACCTGGGCAATTTTCTTCTGAATTTCAGCAGCTTCGCATCCCTTTCATGAGAAAAAAAATATATATCGATAGAGAAATATTATTTCTTTTTGTTTAACATTTAGCTTATACCATAAATCAAGAGCTGTGTAGTAATCATAAATGACAGTATTTGTAAAAGACTTGTACATATAACTCATATGATCACATGGGTCAAAAATGAAAAGTACACGTTATACTGCTGCTACATAAATCAGCTTTTTAAAAACAAATCTGGCAATTATTTGATAAGTAATGGAAATACATAATATAGGTTTCCACTCCAATCCATAGTTCACTGGGCTGTGTTGTTGCAGTTGTTGCAGTAGCAGATACTAGTTGGAGAGACGGGATATATAATGGTTAGAACTACCATTTAGAACTGGGGAGACAAAGCTTCAGTTCTTTGGTTTGTACAAAATACCTACACAGCCTTGGGCAAGTCATTTAGGCCCAGATCCTCAATACTGCTTAGATGTTTAACTCTTATTCAAATGAACATGGTCAAACACAAAAGCAGTTAGACTTAGGAAGGTAAGTAGGAGGGCTGTGCAAAGCTTCAGTCCCTGATTTGATTCGGCGGAGATTCGGCCCAATTTGTTGGCTGAATCTCTGAATCCGAATTGAATCAGAGGACCCTTTAATCTCTCCAAATCAATTTGGATCCCTCTGAATCGACTTGGAGAGATTCAGACAGATTTGTTGATCAGGACATAGAGACAGCTTTAAATGTTTTTTCTATATACCTCTAGGTAGCAGTGGTTCATGATCGCTGCAATGCTGGGGTGGATGGAGCGTCCCACAGAAGCAAGGGGGGTTCCCCAGAGCACTTGGCAGCAGCCCCAGAAGTGAACCAGAAGCACTTCCGGGTCCACCAGGGAGCGTGCTGGGGGCCCTCCCATGTCCTCCCGTGTTCTTCCCAGCTCGGCGACTGGTCTGGGGGGCACCCAGGGTTCCCTTGTGTACTTCCAGTCCACTTCTGGGTTCACTGCCAAGCATGCTGGAGAGCTCCGTGCTCCTGTGGGATGCTTCATTCACCCCAGCACTGCCATGATTACAAGCCGTGCAACTACCTCAAGGTATGTAGAAAAAAACTTTTAAAGCTGTGC
>NW_017729024.1:66710707-66711551 GCF_001723915.1 Gavialis gangeticus | reverse complement strand
ATTGCTGATTCACCAAATCAGCACTGAATCATCAGATTTAGATTCAGCCGAATCGAATCGGGGACAGTAATCCAAATCAATGGATTGAATCACTGTCCCTGATTCAGGCCAAATCCAAATCCAAACCCAAATCCAAATCCAAATTGAATAGGGCCTGTTTTGCACAGCCCTAGGTGGCTGTCATTGTCTGGATCACAGTTTCTCTTTTTCAGGCCTTCATCTACAAAATAGGTCCAATACAAGGGCTAGGGAAGTAGTTTATTCACTAAGATTGTGAATTAAGTAATCTGAAACTATCTGAAATTCCAGGTTGCCTTTGCTAAATAGTTCAAACTGAAAATATGTTTCAGGCTAGATTCATAAAAACCAGGAATATGAGTCATCCCCAACATGTTACTTTGGATTAAGGCAATTACGCAGGGCGTTCTTTAAGCCGGAGAGAAAAATAATGGTAATGTAGTCTGGTGGCTAGGACACTCCTCTTGACTATTCTGAGCTAGACAAAAAATGGTATTTTGAAATTGAGACCCTACATGCCACCTGGGGCTATAGGATACTCTGGGGTAGGCAAGATTTCCCCTTTCCTATTGATGATGTTCTACTTCGTATAAAATGAGAGGTATTCAAACAGATAATCAAATAGATAGTCAAAAAGAGATGACTATAAAGAATTAACCAGTACTTATATAGCATCATATTCTCTCTACATATTATCTTTTCCTCCCTTTTTTCTGACCAGCTCGAGTTAAGAGTTTTATCAATTATTTCTGAAGTGTGAACTGAAAAAAAATTATAGAAAAAATTGGTCTAAAAGCAAATATGGGCCTGGGTTGTTGGGTTTTCT
>NW_017729024.1:66709570-66710562 GCF_001723915.1 Gavialis gangeticus | reverse complement strand
CAGGAGGGCACAGGGGCATGTGCCCCCAGATCTGTGTGCAAGGTGATGGTGGGATGCTGTTGTGGGCTAGGGCTGGGGTAGTTCCAGGTTCTTCCTGGCAGAGGGTTGGACTAGACTGCACTTGGGGTGGGTGGTGGCGGCACTGGGAGGGCGCTGCAGCAAATTTTGGGGTGGCTGCAGCCCCCTTGTAGCTCCTCTCCCAATGCTGCTGCTGTTTTCCCTGAGTGCAGCCCAGCCCAGCCCAGTCCAGCCCCCTGCTGGAAAAAACCCAATGCTGCCCCTGGCCCCAGCCTGCAGAGGCAGCTTACCCTCACCCTGTGTGCAGATCTGGGGGAACACAGCCCCCATTCCCTCCCCCCCGGGGTGTGCGCAGTGATGGGAGCTGCCCCCCTCTCTCAGGTCCCCCAGATGAAATGCTTGTGGCTCTGTCCTGTGCCCAGTCTTGTCTGGGCAGTGCCCGCCCCAGCTGCATCCCCACTCCCTCCCTCACTGCAGGGGCCTCGATCTGCACCCCCCCCAAACAGACTTACCAGTCAAACCTGAAAATCAGCAATCAAATAGGTACTGGCTGATATAGCTCATTAAAAATCGCCCATCGGTATTAGCCCCAAAAATTTCTATCAGTGCACCCCTAATATTTATACCAAGTGGAACACATCAGTCTGAAAGAAATTTACCTCCAAAAAATCTATTAGCTAGAGCATTCTTCTGGATGTGGGACATCCAAGTTGTTGTTTCAGATCAGACAAGAAAGGGATGTGAACCAGACTCCCATATCTAAAGTGAGCAACATATCTACCAGGCAATTTAGATTTCCTGATTCTAGCATGTGCACTTTTCTCACATTGTGGAGCTGAGAAACCTGTCTTGACAAACAGTATGTGGAAACACACCTCCCAGTGGAGAGTTTCATTTTCATTGAATTGGCATTTTCTGACAAAAAAATAAAAAATACAGTTATCCAAAAATTTCAGACCTTTCTAAGGACAACT
>NW_017729024.1:66699820-66704261 GCF_001723915.1 Gavialis gangeticus | reverse complement strand
CCCCCAAACAGACTTACCAGTCAAACCTGAAAATCAGCAATCAAATAGGTACTGGCTGATATAGCTCATTAAAAATCGCCCATCGGTATTAGCCCCAAAAATTTCTATCAGTGCACCCCTAATATTTATACCAAGTGGAACACATCAGTCTGAAAGAAATTTACCTCCAAAAAATCTATTAGCTAGAGCATTCTTCTGGATGTGGGACATCCAAGTTGTTGTTTCAGATCAGACAAGAAAGGGATGTGAACCAGACTCCCATATCTAAAGTGAGCAACATATCTACCAGGCAATTTAGATTTCCTGATTCTAGCATGTGCACTTTTCTCACATTGTGGAGCTGAGAAACCTGTCTTGACAAACAGTATGTGGAAACACACCTCCCAGTGGAGAGTTTCATTTTCATTGAATTGGCATTTTCTGACAAAAAAATAAAAAATACAGTTATCCAAAAATTTCAGACCTTTCTAAGGACAACTCATCCCAGACCAATGGTTTGGCTAAGATACTCCTTATATAAATATGGCCTCTCTATTAACATACTACTTTCATAACTGAAAAAAAAGCAGTGGGTGTATGAAGTAATGACAGTGGATAGGAATGTGAAGTGGGAGGATAGGTTCTCAGCCTAGTTTTGAGAAACTCCCTAACCTACACAGGACCATAGATGTAATCCTCCTCCTTGTAATTATTAGTTTGAGTATTAAAAATAAAATAAAAGCCCAGGGAGTGCCTCATTCCCTCTCATATATGAATTTTCTTGTCCTTCTCCTCCCTCCATGCTCATTACTATTTCACACTTCAAATTTTCTCCCTTTATCTACTTTGCCTACTTCAGACATCACTAACTCTCATAAGCCTGCCTCCCTTAGCTCAGGAAGGTATTTTTGTTCATCATATTTAAGTAATAAAAGAAACTACTTTGATAGCTGTCATGTTTGATTATACTAAAATAATTGTACGTTTAAAAGAATTCTTTGAAGAAAACTGCAGAATAAGGTGGTTTTACCTAAACTGAAATTTCTTCATCTATGGCCTGTTATTTTCTTTTTTTTTCCTTTTAAGAAAAATAGGATATACAAGTTATAGAGACTTTCTCAATAAGGGTTCCACTGCTTTAAAATAATTCATTTTGAAGCTTACTTATTAAAGTAAAAGAAATTAAATTGCTGGTTGATCATATCTATCTTTGCACTTTAGAAATGATTGCTGAAGGGCCCTTTTGAAACCCATTAGACTCAATAGAAGCCTTTCCATCAGTATGATGGGCTTCAGATCTAGTCCTTAAATGCACTGAAAAAATGCATGGCCAATTGTGTTTGTATAAATAAATGTATAACTACTCACCTAATTACTATGATTGCACATGCACATGATCATTTCAACATTCACTTATAGGAAATATACTATTTAAGTGGTAAATGAATGTGCATTTCATATTCTCCAAAAAGACAGCCCTGTACTGGGAACATAGGCCAGAAAAAGTAATGTACTAGATAAGGGTCAAAATCCACTTCCTGTCACACCAGTGTAAATGAAGATATTCCAGACTGGCATCAGTGGGTGTGTATACAAGTGCAATTAATGCACTTGAATAAACCCCGGAGCTTATTGCTCCAAAGTTTATTGCTCCCAGGTTCTGTGTCTCCACGTGTGCCAAGGACGGCAGCATGTTGACCTGGGTCAGAGCAGCCCAGGCTGGCAGGAGGTTTGGGGGATTAGCCTGTCAGCACAGGGCTGCTCTCACCAGCTCAATGTGCTGTGCAGGAACTGGCTGGGACATGAAAGTGCTTCAGTGAAGGGCTAGTTGGCAAGCAGCCCCCACACTGAAGCACCCTCATGCTCCAGCCAGCTGGGACAGCATCTACATGCGCACTGCTATGGAATAACAAACTCCATAGCAGGGTAGTACTTGTATTTACTTGCATTTACAAGTACTCCCCTGCTACGGAGTAAATTAGTTTACTCAAGCCTAATAGGGGCACATGTGTAGATGTTGACAGTTTACTGTGAAGCTAATTAGTCTCCTGTATGGTAAATGTCTTGTGTAGACATGCCCAGTATGTGCTAAAAGTGAAATCAAATCCCAGCAGTATAGGATCTTGGAGGTATGCCTTTTCCCTGGTAGCTTATTACAAGTAAGACTGTATTTCTTGTCAAAACCTGTGATTCCTGGAGATTTTTCTTAACAAACAGTGGCTTTCCTAAACCTACTGACGTGCAAGATATTTCCACATTTTTAAATAAAATTTGCTCTGTGTGTATCCATCATATAGACTATAGGACTGTGATCTTAGTTATTAAATCATTTAAAGTAATTCCATTGTCAGAAAAAAGGAAAGGATATATTTTGTTAAGAATCAAGTGATGCATTGCCCTCCAGCTTTTCACTCAGGCTGGGGGGAAAAAAAGCTTTTATTTTTTTCAACTTTTTTGTGTGATGTAGTATCACCAGGGCACCTCTGAACTCAGGACTTGCCCTGAACTCAGTGTGAAATCAAATAGAAAATGGCACACAAGGAAAGCTATTCAAAACTTTCCAAAATAAACAATTAAAAAATGGAAAAGGAACAATATCAAGCATTAACTACACTGTTCAGAAGTATTCAGGCACATGAATTGGAGTTCGTTCAGTAGAAAATCACATTAAATACCCACTGCACTTTGTAATTTTAATATCCTATCTGCTGTTTAAGTCTAGGATATCTTGAACATGTAACCTCTCCCCATTCTTTCTATAAAGTTTAATATGAATAAAATATGAAACAAATATTAATATAAGACCATAGCTTCAGTGGTTAAGGCCTCAGATTGCAGGTGCAGAGACTATTATTTTATTCCTAAATTTGTCTCTGATCTGCTGCAAGATTTTTGGTCAGTCACTTCCCTCTCTTTGCCTCCAGACTCATGTCACTGTTTATTGTGAATTCTTTTGAGTCAGTGTCTGGCTTACTATGTTACTACACTATGGACCTAATTTGCTTGAAGGTCTTTGGGTGCTACTGTCACATAAATTGTAAATAAGATTGACATCACATCTAGAAAGAAGGTAAGTTTGACAAGCAGCCCTATCTATATCCTTCACTCCTATCTTTCAACCTTTGTTATTACAGTTCTGCCTTAAAAGGCTATACACAAACTCACTGCATCTTTTGTGTTTCTCTAAGTCTATAGTAGTTAGCTGGGATAGAAGAACTAAGATCTAAGATCTAAGCAGCCACTGTGCAGGGAAACCCAGACGCTTTAGGGATAATACTGCTTTATTTTTCTAATAAAATTATTTTATTTACAACAGAAGAAACATTTTTTTCTTGTCATACAAAACCTCTAAGTTAGAGAATTGTTCAGAGATAAAGATCCTGATAGTCCTTAAGTGCATATCATGATTTCAGTTTTGCTGCCCTTGGGTGCAACTACATGTGTGCTTTATTGTGGAGCTGACTAATTAGCTCCACAGTGAAGCATCACCATCTACACACATGCCCATGTTAGGGCACAGTAAATTAATTAACTTAATCATAGGATACTACTGTCTGGGACAAGTACTATTCTACAACAGAATAATTTACACTGCCACAACACACATGTAGACAGTGACTGGGGCTGACTGGGGCACATGGGTGCTACACTGCAGGGGGTGCCTGCTAGCTAGCCCCAAACTTTAGCACCCTTATGACCCAGCCAGCCCTGACACCACCCAGCAGTGCCACTTGGAGCCCAGGACTGACCCCTGGGCCCTATGCTAGCCAGGGGCTGCTCCACCCCAGCTGAATGTACTGAGGTCCTAGGTGAACATGTATATCCTTCACCCAGGAGAATTTTCTTTGCCCTAACTACACATGTAGATGCACCCGTAAAGTCACATCTATGCAGCAAACTTATGCCAGCAAACTTAACTTAGAACACTGCTAATTAGCATGGGAGGGGGGCTAACTGGCACTAGCAACATAGTCCCTTGGGGCAAAGTGGAAGTGCTGACTTCCAGTTCACAATTATCAATGCACAGCATCTGCTTTTTTTTTTGCACCCCCTCTCCCCATCCTGCTACAAGTTACCCCTGGAGCAGTTGCCCAACTGATTGCTTCATTTAGCAGTACTGCCCACACATCACAAATGTGACTACACTGCTTCTGGTTCAGGGGAAAACTCATCTGGAGTAAGGTAGCATGTTTGAAGGTGTCATTGACAGGCTTGCTAGATTTGCTGTTTAGACATGGCCTTAATGGTGCCAAATTTACAGTTTTCATGAAAGAAGTCCCTCTATTCAGGATGAAAAGGGGGTCAGATCTAGGAACTAAGGCAGAATCAAATATGTGATCAGATCCCAACCCTCTGCTCTTTTGCATTTTTATGTTGATATAACAGCTTATTCTTCTGCCCTGAAGCAAGTAGGCTTTTCAAGTTCTTGGTTGCTATACCACCAGTTCCCACCATGAAATAA
>NW_017729024.1:65775067-65775561 GCF_001723915.1 Gavialis gangeticus | reverse complement strand
CCTGTGCCCCCAGACCCTTTAACCCCACTCCCAAATCCCTGCAGCGCCTCATGACCCAGCTGAGAGCGCTCCGAGCCGTGTCATTGGTGCCCACAGGAATAAGGAGCATGGGATAGTGGTCTGCGGACTGGAGGAGCTTTGGGATCTCTGCAATGTCCCGGATGCGGGCCCCTGGGAAGCAGCAGACTTCCCAGGCTAAGGGGTTGGGGCGGTAGATTGCCCCCTCAGTCCCCCTTGGGATGGAGTTTCCCACAACAAACACCTTGTTTTGTCTTGGGGAGAGCGGGGGCAGCAGCTGCAGTTGAGCCTGTGTTGCCTGCGGAAGCTGGCAACTCAGCAGGCTCTGCTGGAGCAGCAAGAGGTGAGTACCTGTTGCTAAGCTCTGGCGGGGCAGGGGCCTTGGTGCGAAGGGCCTTAGGGCCCTTGACCACCTTTGTCCATGCTCCTGACTGGACAGAGTGGGAGGTCCCTGGAGTCCTCCTTTGTCCTGGAGG
>NW_017729024.1:65758111-65770067 GCF_001723915.1 Gavialis gangeticus | reverse complement strand
TGGATCCTCTTCTCCCTCCTCAGCCTATACCCCGAGACTGGGAGGATCGACGAGAACACCACCTGTGCCCCCAGACCCTTTAACCCCACTCCCAAATCCCTGCAGCGCCTCATGACCCAGCTGAGAGCGCTCCGAGCCGTGTCATTGGTGCCCACAGGAATAAGGAGCATGGGATAGTGGTCTGCGGACTGGAGGAGCTTTGGGATCTCTGCAATGTCCCGGATGCGGGCCCCTGGGAAGCAGCAGACTTCCCAGGCTAAGGGGTTGGGGCGGTAGATTGCCCCCTCAGTCCCCCTTGGGATGGAGTTTCCCACAACAAACACCTTGTTTTGTCTTGGGGAGAGCGGGGGCAGCAGCTGCAGTTGAGCCTGTGTTGCCTGCGGAAGCTGGCAACTCAGCAGGCTCTGCTGGAGCAGCAAGAGGTGAGTACCTGTTGCTAAGCTCTGGCGGGGCAGGGGCCTTGGTGCGAAGGGCCTTAGGGCCCTTGACCACCTTTGTCCATGCTCCTGACTGGACAGAGTGGGAGGTCCCTGGAGTCCTCCTTTGTCCTGGAGGGAGACCATAGTCTACCCTCTGGCTCCCAGGGGAGAAGGGCGTGGCAGTAGGAGTTTATCTCCTGCTCACAGTCCCTGATGGCATGTAGTCTCTGGACTATGGCCTGTAGCTCCTTCAGATGGCATGCCAGAGACCCCAGTAGGCAGCAGACCCCACAAGGGGAGGTGGCCATGCTCCCGGGCCCCAGAGCCTGAAAAAGGGACAGGCAGCCCCTGCAGCCGAGAGCAAGGGGCTCCGTCTGCGTGGAGCCCGAAAGCTAGGGCTCCATCTGGGTGGCCGTCTCTGAGGTGCTGGGGGGGGCGGGCTGCAGAGCCCGAGGGGACCCTTGGGGTGTGGCACATGTTCATCGGTGTCATGCCTCTGTTAGGCTGGCTACGGCTGGGACTATCTACCCTGGGGGGCTTACAGGCAGGGCCTCAGCCCTCCCGCGCATCCTCCTGCTTGAACTCCGCGCTAACTCACGCACCGGCAGACAAGCGTGCCTGTTTTGGCTGGAAAATATCTTTGTAGGCTTGGAGTGTATTTATTGCTGTCTCAGATCTTACTTAAAAGGAGTAGGTATTGCCAATTGTAAAGTTGATTTTATTTAAAACAATGAAACAAATAATAAGGGGGGGCATTATGAAGCACAGTGCCATGCCCATTCTGTCTGGATAGTATGTATTGTTCCTGAATGATCTGTTCTGCATTAGGGTATTGTTTCCTGGGCCCTACAAATCAACTTGGTTAAGATGAGTCTGAGAAACTGTCTACCAGCTATTTGTTTAGAAGGGGAAGCTGTTCTTAATTCTGCCCTTCTTTTCATCTTGTTTTTGCTGTCTATAATAGCTGTCAGTGACTACTGGGTGAAATTCAAAGTGCATATTGCTGTCTCTACATCGAATTACCATGAATTACTAGACCAGAAAACTAAATATACATGTCCCATATGGTAAACTTTATGAACATTGGATATAGAGCTGTGTATTTGGTCTTTTGGCTTTGCAGGCCAGACAAGTGGTGCGGGACCAGTTCACAGGCTGAATCGGGCCTGCATTCCCAGATAGGGCCCCTGCAAGGACTCAGCTGTCCCCCTGTGTGCTTGGATGGGGCTTCATGCCAACCTACCCACTGGGATCCGGCTCTGGGGCCCCATGCTACTTCTGTCTGGCCCCACCTGCTGAGATCAAGGCCCCAGGTCCTTGCACTGCTCCTGCTTTGTTGCATGTGCTGGGGTTGGAGCCCCAGGGCTTTGCATTGCCTGTGTGCTGGGATCACATCAACCACACTGCGTCAGTGATAATCTAGTGCAGAAGGCCGTGGCACTGGATGCCAGACCTGGCCTGCAGTTTGCGGGTTGAGCCCCTGGTGTAGGGCATTCACAATAATAAGGTAACAACTGTAGAATTTCCTCTTGAAGAGAATATGTAGAGCAGAGACGTGGGGCAGAAAATTTTCCAGTGCTTTATTTTTCCATGGGAAATTTTTCATTTCTAAAAATTCATTGTTTCATAAAATTAATTAGTAACAACAAATGGATGCTAATATCTGTGATGACAGACATTGCCAGGTACCCTGCAGAAGAAATACTTTGGAGCAAAGACATCATTTGGCGGGTAGCAGAGAATGTCTCCTTTCACATGGAGGAAGGGATACTGTAACACCTGACTGTCCTCTGGAATTGCTCTGAGGATCTTAAGTATTCTACCAGCAGCAGGTGCTTGTGAACAGAACTGGACGGCTTTCAGCTCAATCAAGACAAAAAAGAGAAATAGACTAACGAATGCACTGTTAAGTTTGTTTCTATTTCTCAAAATCTCCGGTTTCTGGAGAATCAGTTAGAAGCACAATTATTGAAGAAGATGCAGTGGCGATAAGTTGCCCTTGCCCATAGACTTATTGGTACAACCATCATTTAGCAAAAGAGAATGTGGTTCAAGTAGTTCTGAATCAGATTTGCCTCAGTCTGATTCTGAAATGGAACTACTAAGGAGTGCAAGTGATTCTGCCAATAGTGACGGTGAAACTGGAGGTGCCGCAGTGACCTCAGTGGAAGAGAGTTAAACTGTTGAAGTAGACAAGTGGGCTACCACGGCATATCATGCACAGTTCTTTGGGTGTGCTAAAATTAGTGTGCCAAGAGTTTTCAGTGCCTTTGTTTTTTTCTGTACATTTAAACAAGCAATGTAAGGGAAGTCTTTGCTGTTGTGTATTGTCTTTACATTTTACAAGTATTCCAATAAAAATAATTTCTTTCCACATAAAGCTTTGAATTTGTTTGAATATAACATTTAAACCACAGTCGGTGTGCTGTATTTAATTTTTTCCTAATCAAATATTTCAGTTCAAATACTTGTGGTTGTTGGGACATAAAATTTACATGGGGTGCATTTTTAGTTTTGTTTACTAAATTTAAGTCAAATAAATATGCCAAATCAGATCATGCTCTATTTAGGGCACTGGAAAAATTTCCTATTCAAAATTCTCCGGAAAACCCACATCTCTAACGTAGATGCTTCTCACTTGGATCTGGCTGCCTTTAGGAAGACGAGCAAGACATTCTAGTTTGCCTATGCTTTGAATAAATGTAGAGCCCTGGGCATGTAATTGACTTAAAGTTTTTTCCTACATTTCTTTTAAAGCTTTAGGTTATAGGGAAATATAGTATATGTATTCTTTTTGTTTTGATATGTTGTTAATTGATTCAACCTGTACAGTGTTCTTGGCTACTGCAACGTTGGGAGCTCTACAAAGTGAGTTAAGAGTGTGCTATCTGTATGTACTTCACAAGTTGAGCTAAATTATTTCTCGTATCACTGTGAGTTAAGTTAGTAATTAGAACAAAGGATAATAATCTTTTAACTTCTAATTGCAGCCAATCAGATGACGATTCTGGGTCAGCATCAGGTTCTGGATCTGGTTCAAGCTCTGGAAGCAGCAGCGATGGAAGTAGCAGCCAGTCAGGTAGCAGCGACTCTGATTCTGGTTCAGAGTCAGGAAGCCAGTCAGAATCAGAGTCTGATGCATCTAAGGAGAAGAAACAAGTTCAGGCTAAACCACCTAAAGTTGGTGGAGCTGAGGTAAAATATATGAATGCCCTTCCATGGAAGATACTTGACTTTAAGTAGTTATTTCCTACAGCTTTTTTTTGTAGTTTCGTACAGCTATTTCATGGAATAGAATGGGAAGTCTTATTACATTTTTACAATCTGACTTGGATTGTTTAGTAAAATAAGCATGTGCTAAGACTATCACAGCAAATCTTAAGGTCAGGGTTTTCAGCAAATGGATACTTGAAGTTTTTTCCCAAATCCTTTTGTAGGTTCCTAAATAAATAGCTTGATCAGAAGTTCTGAGTACTCAGACAAGATCAATTGATTGGGCACCTGGAGTCCTAAATCCTTCCTAAATTTTCCTTTTGAAAACCTTGGCCTCATGCCTTAGCTTGCAGATATCTGATAAATTGTTGAGCAGGTAACTACAAATTTATATGTAGTAGCCTTTTCATGAAGTAAAAATCTGCTAAACTGAGAAAAATATCTAAATAACTTACTAACCTCACTAGAATGGATTTTTAAGCCAAAACTATCTGAACTTCACTGTAATGCTTTTCTGTACATGGTGCATAAGTTTGTGAAATGTTTTTATTTCCTATTGGAGGGAAGTATTATAGAAATTTAAAGTAATTTTAATTAACACAAGATTCAAAGACTGCTTAAGACTCTCTCCCTTTCATTTAACAAAATGATTTAAAGATTGCATCAACCACACTGTCTCAGTAGTATTAACTGAATTATAATGCATTTAAAGTGGTTTACCATGAAATAGGATATTTAGTGTATTTTTGGTATAGTTTTTATTTAAATGAGTACAGTTTTGCAAAACTCTTAATACATTTAAAAAGTGATGTTAGATAAAATTGCATGTTATTTGCTGTAAAATTAATGAAAATGGCACCAATTTTATTTTCAAGTTGGGAATAATTGAAGTGAAACTTCCCATATTAAGAAATCTAACTGTATAAAATCATTTTAAAGTTTCTATACAATTAACTTCATTAATCTTGTATTTGATTTCTGATTCAGTTTTGGAAATCGAATCCAAGTATTCTAACTGTTCAGAGATCAGCAATGCTCAGAAAGCAGCAGCAGCAACAGCAGCAAAAAGCAGCTTCATCAGACAGTGGTTCAGAAGAGGTAAATAGCTTGCTGTAAATGTTATAAATGTAAACACTCAGGTTTGGTGCCTGGAATGTTAAATAGAAATCTATGTGGAGCCAAATCCTCCTTCCGGAATATGTCAGTACAAGATTTTTTTAATGCATGTCTGAGGCTCTTATAGAGAAACATACTAACATTTTTAATTACATATGTTCAGGTAAGTGGTGAAGTTAGAAAAAGCAGTGGGTCTATATTATTTTTAACTATATTCTCAAATCCATGGCAAAGGGAAAGGTCACAAATTACTGTTTTTATCAGTTTTCTAAATTGCATTTCAAGGCTTATAATGATATGGAAAATTAATTAGGAAACTATTTTAATATAATGAATTGTGTTAGTTTCAAAAAGGATATTATGCAGAGACAAGTGGGAGGAGGGATCTGCTTCACCAAAACTTTAAGATACAGTCTATACCAGGGGTTCTCAATCCATGGGCTGCAGGTCAGCTGCTAGACTGGAAGTGGCCACAGATCGGCAAACCACAGCCCCCCAGAGCTGGGCAGAAAGGCTGTGGCTCCTTCCACAGGGCCCATAGCACCACAGGATTTGGGCTGCTCCTCCCCCGCCCCCCCGGGGGTGGGAGTATCCTTACCTGCCTTCTGGCTGGAAATTCCAGTTGCAGTCAGCTGTGACTGCTGGGCCACGGCATAAAAACTTGGCGAATCCCTGGTCTATACTTAAAAAAAAAAAAAAAAAAAAAAAAAAAATCCATAGCCTAAAGTATTCACCTTTTCAGTGAATCATTTAATTCTCTGATTTATTTTAAACATTTTAGAATACAAAATATAATTTTTTTAACATTCATAATGTAAAATATGAACATATGGTTAAAGATGGCACTGTTCAAGATAAAATGGTGGAAATTACGTGTAAAACAAAAATTCTATGGGCATCTGACCACACTTTTAAGGTATAGGTAAACAATGATCAGAAATACAGTCTTAACAGTTTTTCTTTTTGTTCTCCCATTGTTTCTATATGATGTAGGTCGTTCATTTTTTACAAGTTTGTTCAGTGTTATATCAGCTATACGATTAAAAGCTGCAGTGCAGACGCAACTTTAACTTATAACTGGTGATAAGTATTTCTCTCAATGCCAATTTTGAAGATGAATTTTCTTCAGTTTTCTCACTGCCTGAATATGAATAATATTAAGAAAGTCTTGAGAGACAACGGTTAATTCATTTTTTTTAAAGTACCCTTTACACTGAGCATAAATTTAATTTTTGAAGCTACTATAGTCCATAAGTGCAAGAAATGGGAAGGATACAAAACTGACAGGAATTGTCCTTAAAAAAGGAGACAATTCTCAGGTTTCTGTGACAAGTTTATCTTGATTTGATGATTATAAAAGTAATTAAAACGGTCATTCTTTAAGACTAGAGTGTTTATAGTGTCTTCCAGTGTCCTGATGTGATGAATCATTATAAAAGTAATTAAAACGGTTATTCTTTAAGACTAAAGTGTTTATAGTGGCCTGATGTGCATGAATAGAAATCTGGGAAGATTTAAATAGTACTAATAGTACAGGGGTGTATTCAGCATATGGGTGTATAATTAAATTGGTTGGTATCAGATGGGAAGAATAAACTTTGCTAAATCAGGAATAGAAGCCAGATTGCTAACAGTTTTATTCCTTTTATAACACTATATTATAATGAAGCCTGTATATTCTTTGGGTTTTTTGGCAGGATTCATCTAGTAGTGACGACTCTGTGGATGATTCAACCAGCGAAACCAAGAGGAAAAAACATAAAGAGTAGGATATTCTCATAAAAACAAGAATACTATATCAAAATTTCCTTATTCTTCTATATGTTAGTATTTACACATACAGCATTTCTCCACGCAAGAAAATAATTCAGTTCTGCTTTGAATTCAGGTTACTGTTTGCACCTTAGGCTTGATTTAAAAAAAATATACTTTTTAGTGTTCAGTAGCTTCTTGGGATATTTTCCTTATAGATCATCCCACCAACATGTGTCAAGTTGAATCCTAATATGTAAAATACAACATAAAGATCTCCGGAATAGAATACTCTGTTATGAATATAGAAAGTTACTGATTATGATCCTAATTTAAGAATTTGAGGTCATCTTGTCCTATAAATTTGTAACAGTATAGAAACCCAAGAACTGTTGATATATCTAATATTGAAATAAGACCAATCATTAGCATTTTATTTTATAAGTATTTTAACAATAATGTCTATTTTAACCAAGTATATTTGACTGGATGTAACTGCATGCCCCCACTTAAGAGTTTGTCAAAATCTGCAAATAACAAAGGCCTGTATAGTACCAGAGCATTAGAAGTACATGTATGCTCTGAACAAGCATCCATTTACTTAAACTTGAAACCTTGATATTATGAACATATTTTTCTTCTTGTTCCTAGAAAAGAAGAAATGAAGGAAAATACTTATGATACTATTCTACTAGATTTCTTAGATGAAATTTAATGAATGGACATATAACGGTGTCTTTCAGAACTTGAGTGTTTTTCCAAGTTCTCAGATGGAGGGCAAATGCTATATTAATAGTATAACACAGTGCATGGCAGAGGAAACATAGTCAGTGGGAAATGCATAGTTTATCCAGAATCCATGTTGGTTTTTACATAATTTGAATCTGGAAAAAGTCATGTAAACATTTGCAGCCTTATAGATGTAGATCTATACTAGTCATTCTCTACCTTTTTTAGAATCAGGGCACAGCCCCATAACTTATTTTTTAATTTGGCAGCACCCTGGTTGAGCACCACTGGTGTACTGTTTCGGTTTACTAAGTATTTCCTTATTCAGTAAGGACTTTACCAAACTCTTCTTGTTTTCCTTTTCCCACAACAGCACAAGCTAACAGCAATGGATTTGTTTTGTCCTTTCCATACTTAAAGAACCCCGCAAAAAACAAGAACTACCCACCCCTTCCAGACAAGTTTGCTTCCCCTCCTATCCCCTGCTGCTTATACAAGAAATTCTCAGTTAGTTGCAATGGAATTCTGATTTTACACTACATTAACTGAGATAGGAATGAGGCCTGCCACAGACACCTTCCCAAGCTGGTTATGCAGGACAGGTACACTGCAGTTCCACCTGGTTGCCCCCACAGTATTGGTGCCCATACTGTGTCACCCCTCTCATGGTGCCCTCCTTGAAAACCACTTGTAAAGTATAATATTTCACTGCCAATATATCACTGTTGTTATGAATGCCAACATTAACTTTAGATATCTATTATTATCAAACTCATTTCTTAAAATTGAAATATAAATGGAAGTCAGAATTTATCTTACTGGGAAATCAGGAATGTATATTTCTCTTTATTAGGTAGCCTCCATTGGAATAGGTGAGAATTTCCTGATGTATTTGTAGTAATTTTCTGTTCTTTCAAGAATTTTGCTGCCTTAATTGTTTTTATCAGCAAGATTATTCTTGTATCAGGAGTCTGTGCGCATTTGTGAAAAGTTCAGATATGCAACACACACTTTGTAATTTTTAATATTAGATTTTTTTTAAACTTTCCTTCCTTTTAATTCATCCAGTGAAGACTGGCAAATGTCTGGGTCAGGATCAGTCTCTGGGACTGGTTCAGATTCTGAATCAAGGGAAGATAGAGAAAAAAGCAGCTGTGAAGAGAGTGAATCTGACTATGAGCCAAAAAATAAAGTCAAAAGCAGGAAACCTCCCAGCAGGTAATGATTTTGAAATTTTAACTACTTATATATACAATAAGATTTATGTTGGGTAAATGTTGTCATTTTTAATGTTCTCTTTCTCTCAGCTTAAAAGCCAGATGGTACAATTTATTAGCAGGTTTTAGCGTCCCCAGAATGTTTTCTAAAGTTATTTTAAAAGTTTTGAAAATTGTTCATAATAAATATTTGTTTACATGAGTAAACATTTCAGGACAGTTAGATAGTCATTATGAAATATTACTGCTTTGAAAAAAATGGCATAAGATTTGTAGTTATCTATATTAAAACAACTTTTTCTTCTCTTCTTGTTCTCTTTAAGAATTAAGCCAAAAAGTGGTAAAAAGAGTGTGGGACAGAAAAAGAGGCAGCTTGATTCATCTGATGATGATGACGATGATGATGATGATGATTATGATAAACGAGGATCTCGTCGCCAGGCAACAGTCAACATTAGTTACAAAGAAGCTGAAGAAGCAAAGACAGATTCAGATGACTTGCTGGAAGTCTGTGGAGAGGATGTTCCACAACCTGAAGAAGATGAATTTGAAACTATAGAAAAGTTTATGGATAGTCGCACTGGACGAAAAGGAGGTATTTATGCCCTAAATACTTAAAATGCTATAATAAATCCTATAGCAGTTTTTACAAATTCAGTGAGTTTTCTGGTATTGTAAAATACTGCTTATGAAGAAGAATGTTGAGCTTTAAAAAGCTAGTCAATAGAGTAAATCATTAAAAATCTTTCATTCACCTTTGAAATGAATACAGTTTTAGATTAGCAGTGTAAATCTTCCAGTTCTCTGAGTACACATCACAAAGATGTATTTAGTTTCTGGTCTTCAAAGCTTTTGAATGAATTGTCTTCTGAGCTTTTGAATGAATTGTTTCTAGCCTCATATACACAAAGATACCATTCTAAATCGCAACCAGTGTCACTTCTCTCTCTCTCTCTCTCTCTCTCTCTCTCTCTCTCTCTCTCTTAATCTACTGTCTTTGTTGGATGTTAGCTTTGTTGGATGCCAGCAGCAATTCTCAACCTGGGTGCTGCAAGATCCTTTCAAGGGTGATACACAATGTTAGCGCTATAGATTTTACAAATGTGATTGGGAAGATAAACTCAGAGATTTCAAATAGGAATGCACAGTGTTAAAAACATTCTGATCTGTTGCGATCTTTCTCTTTCTTTGCAACAGAAAAATTACTCTATAGGCAAAAAGAGTGAAAACTCAGAGTTGGCATTTTCCAGGGGGGTGACTTGAGTCTAAAAAGGTTGAAAACCACTGCTCCATACCATTTAAAGATATCAGTATTAACTATTTAAATGCTGATTTGTTTGGGGGAATAAAATGGAAAAGGATGTAGGAACAAAGCCTATGGAATCTTGGAATTAAGAGTAGCTTTAGAGAAGGAAACAGGCCTTGTCTTTTCTAAAAAGGAATCTTTTTTTGTCGTCTTTTTGTTTCAATCAAAATACATGCTAGACTTGCCGTAAGGTTTACCTCAAAATGCAGATGTGTTGAAACTCAATTTACTTAGTGTATAATATGGTTTTAATATGTTTACTTAAAACACACCAATGTTTCTATACTTCCTAGATATAGCCCAGAAGGAAGAAAGGGAAAATGGGAGGGGAAAGAATGAATAAGGAAGAGAGACAAGGGGTAGGAAGAATGGTAGTCCTTAAAGAATTGGAAGCCTATTTTCTCACTGGCTGACGTTGAGTGTGCTAGTAAGGAACTAGATAAATTTGCTGTTTTGAATTTTAATATGTTCTTAACTATAAAGTAACATATATAATAAAACATTTCTCGTATAAATGTATTGGAGCATTCATCTTTGTGACAGTCTAAGCCCTTTGACAGACATTCATTGTAAGGCACTGTGGGATCTAAATTGTGCGATTGTTGGGAGCACTTCCTAGCATAGGGGAAGCCCCAGGGCCCAGGATACAACTATCCTGGCATCCCAGTCCCAGGGCTTCATGTGCTGGGACCCTTAAAACCCCATACACGCTGCCCAGAAGACAAGTACACAGGGTTTTAAGGGAGTACAGCAGACTCAGGATAGGACTGCTGCAGCCTAATCCCAGAGAATCCATGCACAGGGAACTTTAAAACCCTGTGTGCTATCCAGCAGGATGGCACATGGGGTTTTGACTGTATCCTGGCTCCTGGGGACCATGGGATTGGGCTATGGCAGCCTGATTCTGGAGTCCCCGTGCCCAGGACCTGTAAAAAAGCTGGTGGCTAGAAGATGATACTGGTTTCTAAAAGCCTGTTTGTGACAGTGCAGCTGTGGTGGCTCCACAGCCGGACTGTCATTTCCTGGTAGCTCGTGGTGGTGGCGCCTTCCAGATACCGCTGGCTACAGCCCCCTGGAGACCAGCAGGGCCCAAGTCCTGGACTGAGCACATGGCCCTGGCCCCAGCCCATCCTGCCTGGCAGGTTGGGGTCCCTGCAGTGCCCATTCCAGACCCACCTGCCCCAGCCACAATGAGCAGCAGTGGTGGCAGCCTCAGCATAGGCTCTGGGTTCCACTTCTTCTCACTGCCACCACTGCTCATCATGGTGAGGGTGGCTGGGTCTGGAGCAGGTGCTGCAGGGACCATGACCCTCTGCATGGGGTGGGCTGGTGCCAGGGCCATGCGCTGAGCACAGGGTTGGGCCCTGCCTGTGCCAGTTTCCATGGAGCCAGGGCTGGTGGCAGTGACAACCAGAAGGAGCTGCTACCTCTGCAACCTGGCCACCACTGCTGAAACCAGGCAGCAGCTCCAGCCTCTCTTGAGAGTAAAGGGGCCAGTAGTTTCTTCCAGGTGCTGTTGCTGCAGGCCCTGGGCCCATGGACTGGAAAAGGGCCAGTGTGGTCCCCATTTTCAAAAAAGGGAGGAAAGAGGACCCTGGAAACTATAGGCCAGTTAGTCTTACCTCAATCCTGGGTAAGCTTTTTGAGAGAATTATCCTGGCGCATGTCCACAAGGGGCCAGCAGGGGAGTTTACGTTTAGGGGCAAGCAACATGGGTTCATTAGCGGCAGGTCCTGTCAGACCAACCTGGTGGCCCTTCTACAACCAGGTCACCAAATTCTTAGATGCAGGGGTAGCAGAGGACGGAGTCTTTCTGGATTTCAAGAAGGCCTTTGACACTGTGTCTCACCCCATTCTCATTAAAAAACTGGGGGACTGTGGTGTTGACACCTGCACAGTAAATTGAGTCACTAACTGGCTGGAGGGCCACACCCAGAGAGTGGTGGTGGAGAGGTCCTATTCGACCTGGAGGGATGCGGGCAGTGGGTTTCCACAGGGCTTGGTCCTCAGGCCCGCACTGTTCAACATCTTCTTCAGTGACTTGGATGAGGGGGTAAAAAGCACCCTGTTCAAATTCGCAGATGACACTAAGATGTGGGGGGATGCAGGCATGCTAGAAGGGAGGTATAGGCTGCAATCAGACCTAGACAAGTTACAAGGGTGAGCGGATGAGAACAGGATGGGTTTCAACACTGACAAGTGCA